>NC_136739.1:31927699-32380199 GCF_936440315.1 Barbus barbus | reverse complement strand
TGTGTGTGTGTGTGTGTGTGTAGTGTGTGTGTGTGTATGTGTGTGTGTATGTGTGTGTTCACCTGCGCAGCCCAGCAGGTCGCAGATGCTGATGATGAAGAGGATCCGGAGCGAGGAGGCTGGTTTGTGTGGAGGAGCGTGTCTGAAGGGCCGGTGTTTGGGCAGCAGCTGGAGGCCGGTGAGAGCGAGGCTCAGGGCGGCGCTGCAGGAGCAGATCCCGCTGAAGAGCCGCGGCTGGAAGCCTGTGATGAACTCGGTGGCCGGGTCGCGGTTTGGGCAGCAGAAGGTCTCCAGCCGCGGAGAGGCCATGACGGAGCTCTGCCGGAGAACAGAAGGAGAAAAGAAGAGAAGAGAGAAAGTCTTTCATGACTGAGCTGCGACTGAATCACGAGCTCCAGCATCATGTGCCTCGGGTTAATCTGGAGAACAAGAAACAGAGCCCAGAAAACTCTTGTGATGTGTGTGTGTGTGTGTGTGTGTGTGTGTGTGTGAGAGAGAGAGAATGTCGGTGTGTGTGTGTGAGAGAGAGAGAGAGAGTGTGTGTGTGTGTGTGTGTGTGTGTAGTGTAGTGTGTGTGTGTGTGTGTGTATGTGAGCGAGAGAGAGAGTGTGTGTGTGTGTGTGTGTGTGTGTGCGTGCGTGTTTCATATTCATGTCAGAAAATGATCAGTAAGCTACCAGGGCAGTCCTAAATGATCGTTACTCTGAATTTATGAAATGCCTTCTATCGACAAAAAGTCAAGCCAATATATATATATACAGTATATAGTAACCTCTTTGAAGTGTAACATAAAAGAAACAAAGTAGGCTAATATGATTTACAGTTTTATAAATAATTACACATTTTTGTATGAACTGTAAACATTGTGGTATTAGGATAAATTAAATATGATTTACACTTAAAATATAAAATTTCACTTTTGAACAAGTGTAAACATTGTGATATTATGAACAAAGAACTAGAACATGATTTACACTTTTAAAATCCCAAAAATCACATTTTTAGTGTAAATAAGAATTAGAAACAAACTATGATTTACACTTTAAAACATAAAGCTATTTTTGTAACACTGATATTATGATAAATATGATATACACTTTTTAAACAAGTTTAACACTGTGATATGATAAGAAGCAAATGTGATCTACACTTTCAAAAATAAAATATTTGTAAGTCATTGTAATATTATGATCAAATAATCAAACTAATATTATTTACACTTTTAAAAACAACAAAAACTTTTTAATACAGTAAAACATTGAGATATAATGATAAAAGAAACAAACTAATATCATTTACACTTTTAAAAATGAAAAATAACTTAAGTGTAACATTGTTATATACATATATATTATTTACATATTATATACATTATACATTTATGCCTATATAGTTTTCAGTTTTAGTTATTTTATTACACATCGTTTATTTATTTAGTCATTTAACAGACGCTTTTATCCAAAGCGACTTACAAATGAGGACATAAGAAGCAATCAAAACCAACACGAGTGCTATTACAAGCTTTGGTTAGCCTAACGCAGTACAGATAATTATTATTATTTTATTTTTTATTTATTTATTTTTTAAATAAAAATTTTAATTTTAGTTACCTATAATAACCCTGGTGTAAATCATATTAGTTTGTAATTTAGTTTCTCTTTTCCTAATATCACAATGAAGTTTAAAATATAAATTTTCAGTTAATTTGTAAAAATGTATTTTTATCAAGTAGTTTATATAAAAGGCATCTCTTATGAATTCAGAGCAACCATCATATAGGACTGACCTTGTACGTCACTTTGGATAAAAGCGTCTGATAAATGCAGAAATGTAAACGTAACACAAGGCTTGAGTGACTCATTACTTGAATAAACCAGCAGCAGTAAGACTAAAAGGCATTCATGTTCAGTAAACATTCCTAGTTTTCCTACAGAGGAAGCAGGAGTGAGTTTGTCATGGATCCGCTCCTGGATTTCCGTCCTCCTCCTCGATCAATCACACCTGAAGCAGATAATCAGGGTTTTTGATTGAGTTGAACTGAACTAGATCAGGCCGGACGGAACCGCTCTCTGTGGAGAAAACAGCACACAACTGTTTTGTTTGTCATTTCCTTCAGCACACGAAATCAAAACCACATTTACTCACGCTGAGCTTCCCATCTGCATCTGATCAACAAAAACACAGTGAGTAACTAACTAACCCGTCTATATATTCATCAAGATGCATTAAACTGAAGTGACAGTAAAGACATTTATAATGTTACAAAAGATTTCTGTTTCAAATAAATGCTGTTCTTTTGAATTTTCTATTCATCTGTGAATCCTGAAAAACTAAATGTATCACGGTTTCCACAAAAATATTGTGCAGCACAATGTTGTCAACCTTAATAATAATCAGAAATGTTTGTTGAGCAGTAAATCAGTATATTATAATGATTTCTGAAGATCATGTGACACTGAAGACTGGAGTAATGATGCTGGAAATACAGCGCTGTGTCACAGAAATAAATTCTATTTTAAAGTATATTAAAATAGGAAACCAATATTAGAAATCAGAATGAGCTTTATTGCCAGGAATGTTTGCACATACGAGGAATTTGTTTCAGTGACAGTAGCTCCACCGTGCAACAGAGAGACAGCAACAGGACACAGATAATAAAAAAATAATAATAATAATAATGTACAAATATACAAAATGGACAATTCAGTATGTTAGGTGCAGTATGTGTGTTAAATAAAAAAAGTATGATAGTGTTGTGCGTTTCATGTTTATTGTTAAGAGTTCATTTACATTTATGCATTTAGCAGACGCTTTTATCCAAAGTGACTTACATTGCATTCAAGTTACAGTTTTTACATTTGATCAGCTCTTGCTTTCCCTCGGAATCGAACCCATGACCTTGGCGTTGCTAGCGCCATGCTCTACTATTTGAGCTACAGGAAAGCTGTAGCCGTAGTTCAAGTGTCAAACTGTTTCTGTGTCTGGTCGTTCTGGTGCTCAGAGCTCTGTAGCGTTGACCAGACGGTAACAGTTCAAAGAGGTTGTGTGCTGGATGTGAGGGGTCCAGAGTGGTTTTACCAGCCCTTTTGCTCACTCTGGATAAGTACAGTTCTTGGAGAGTGGGGAGGGTTGTACCAATGATTCGCTCAGCAGTCCAGACTACCCTCCGTAGTCTTCTGAGGTCAGATTTGGTAGCTGAGCTGAACCAGACAGTTATTGAAGTACAGAGGATGGATTCAATGATGGCGGAGTAGAACTGTTTCAGTAAGTCCTGTGGCAGGTTGAACTTCCTCAGCTGGCGAAGAAAGTACAACCTCTGCTGGGCCTTCCTGACAATGGAGTCAATGTGAATATCCTTCTTCAGGTCCTGAGAGATGGTGGTGCCCAGGAATCTGAATGACTCAGGATGTTCAGGATGGTGAGTGGGGGAAGAGCAGGGAAGTCCACGATCATCTCCACAGTTTTGAGTGTGTTAAGCTCCAGGTTGTTAAGACTGCACCAGACAGCCAGCTCCTTAACCTCCTGTCTGTAAGCAGACTCGTCACCGTCCTGGATGAGGCCGATCAGTGTGGTGTCATCTGCAAACTTCAGGAGCTTGACAGAGGGGTCTTTAGATGTGCAGTCGTTGGTGTAGAGGGAGAAGAGCAGTGGGGAGAGAACACAGCCCTGAGGAGCTCCAGTGCTGATGGTTCGAGTGCTGGATGTGAATTTTCCCAGCCTCACTAGCTGCTGTCTGTCTGTCAGGAAGCTGGTGATCCGCTGACAGACGGAGGTGGGGACAGAGAGCTGGGTTAGTTTATTCTGAAGGGTTTCCGTGATGATGGTGTTAAAAGCGGAGCTTAAGTCCACAAACAGGATCCTCACATAAGTTTTATGAGTCTAAATAGTTTCTTTTAGCATAACATGACTATTAAACTTGTTTAAAATGTGTGTGTGTGTGATGCTCCTCTTCAGCAGCAGGTGTCAGTGTGAGACCAACATACAACACACACCACAAAGAACAGCCTCTATCAACATCTGATTTGATGACTACAACCTCATTACATAATGCTGGTATGATCACAAAAAGCAAGCTAGTTCTCCAAATTAGGGTTGTTATAAATGTGATATTTCTGAAATCCTGATTGCATTTTATTAGCAGATTTGGTTCTCAGCAGTGATACTTCAAATAAAATAAACTTTTGTTTATATATATAAATAAATATAAGCTTTAAACTAGTTTCTAAGGCAACATTTTCCCATTTTCATTTACTTTAACTTGATGTACTAAAATTACTAAAAATAAACCTGAAATAAAATTCGATAAACATTATACAAACATATTCAATTACTTGAACTTAAATAAAAATCAAAACTATGTAAAATAAATAAAAACTGATTCAAACTACAAAAAAATGTGTGTGTGTGTGTGTGTGTGGGGTTGTTCTGTGAGTTGAACTGAATGTGATTTCAGAGCATCAGGATCGTTTGGTCTGAGCAGAAGCGTCTTGTCTTCTCCTGATCTCCGAGTCTTATTAACTCTTCATCGATCAGCGGCCTCGTTTGCTCTTGTTTTCAGTTCAGACCAAAGCTGAACAACAGACCAGCGGCAGATCAGACAAATCAATTAAACCAGAGAAGAGGCCTGTAATTAGAGCTCAGGCTCTGATGAAGATAATTATCAAACGCATCGCTCTGCTTCTGATTGGTCAGATTCACCAATATATATCATTCACAACATCATGATTCATTCAGTATCTGTCTCTTTATTATGAAGTTTACGTTTCATAAAACTGATGATAAAAAAAAAAAAATCAACTCTTTTCATGAGTTTCTAACTACCTTTTTATTTACATTAAATGTTAAGGAAAAGACAACAATTCAATAATGGATCATTTGAGAAGAAAAGTGGTTTCTATAGAAACCTCTTCAGGTTGCTATAGCAACATTCTTATTTGTTAAATGTTAAGCCAAAAAAAAGGGTATTTCAATAAAGGATAATTTGGGAAAAAATTACTTAAAAAAAAAATCAATCAAATAATTGGTTTGTAGAAACATTTTTATTTACATTAAATGTTAAATCAAACAATCTTAATATATAAATACTGTGTAATTTGTAAGTTAGTTACCGAGGCAACATTTCTCATTTTAGTTAATTTATTTAGTAAAATAACTAAAACTGAAATAAAAATTAATAAACTATAAATACTTTTTTAAAATAATGAAAACTAATAAAAATGACAACAGAATTACTAAAAGTTAGAATGAAAATGAAAACCGAAATATATAGGCTAATATATAAAAACTGTAATAGTATAAAATGTTTCTGTATCTATAGTGTCAAACCTTATTTTATTCATTTTTTTTTTTTTTTTTGTTATAATGAACCAGTTTCCTCTTAAATGGTAAATTTTAAGAAATTGAAGATGTTGCTAATGAGAATCCCATTACGTTAATACAAAAGATTTGATTTTTAGTTTTGATCAGTTATTAAATCAATGATAAATAATAAATTCAATCACTATTTGTCATAGTTATTCATCCCATGATATTACATTACTTTAGCCCGCTTGTGCCCCTACAACAGACTGATTTCAGATGCTGTTTACACTCATATCAAACTTTTTTGGCTGCACATGTTGGTCTGATCTATATTTATCTGCTGGGCTTGAGTGAGTCATCAGTGTGTGATTATATGAACATGACTGTGTGTTAAAGTCTGTCTTCACACTCATCTTCAGCTCGGCTCCTGGGTTTCACAGATGTGTAACGAGATCGTGTTACATCATAACAATATTTCCTAATCTAGCTCGACACGATTCATCCCTCCATAATGAAACGCAAACCACTGTACAACACAAAGCAGACAAAACACAATTAAAGTTTGACGGCACCCATTCACTGCAGAGCATCCATTGCAGAGACACATTTCTACAAACCTGATGAAGAGACGCACTCATCCTGATCCCAGATGATGTTGAATTGACCAATCCCAACATATTTAATGTTTAAAGGATTTTTACCACAAGTAAGGCAAAACACATGCTTTGCAGTTAATTCTGATTGGTTTTTGTACTAAAAGATCATGCTAAAGGAGATTCAGTCATTTGCAATAAAAAAAGCACACCGTGATACAAAAGTGTCTTTTTTTTATTGTTCACACATTCATACTTTTATAAAATACTATATATAATATTAAAATCAGACTGAGTTAATTACATTTGCATGATCTTAAGAACTCTACACAATCTTTATAAATTAAAGCGTGGTTTATTCTGATAAAAATCCATGATGTAGCTTGTAGTCTGTTTGGACGGCTGTGTGATAGTGTCTCTGTGTTTGACAGTGAAGCGGTGCACAGTCTGTGACGCGTCAGATGAGCTTCATGACGTCCAGAGCGAGGCAGTGAGGGCCAGTAGAAACGACACCATGAGCAGAAGAGCCTTCTGGGTCCACAGACACGCGTCCAGCTTCTGCTCCAGACGTGAGTTACTCGCCATCACACGCATCAGCTGAGGGACAGACGCACCAGAAAATACACATTAACCAATCATTCACAAGAAGATGAATTCAGGCAAGTCAATTTAGGGTAAAATGAACTAATAGATAACGGCATACCAGCTGATTAATCACAGTACATAAAGGCCTGGTTTCACAGGCAGGGTTTAGACTAAACCAAGATTAGACCATAGTTCAATTAGGACCTTTAAAGCCCCCCTGTGGTGAAAATCCAGTTTTGTATGTTGTTTATTTGTCTATGTGGTGTTTTTAATATGCTTTTAGACAAATCATGTGCCAATCCATTAATCAACACCATTGCTGAGTATTTTCTCCTTAAAACTAGTTTCCCAATGGCACTCGCAGAAATGCAGCTTGAAACCGCTCTCGGGTCTCTACGTCACAAACCAATCACGTCAAGGGATCGATTCCTATCACTAGCATGCAAAATATACCAATACCAGCACAAAACCAAACATAATTACAGCAAAAAACCCATGAAGCTGTGGTTTAATGTGAATTTAGAACCGCTAACTTGCATTATAATATATATATATATATATCCCGGAGTCAGACCCACCTCTGCATCGGCGTCACGGGTGCGAAGTATAATCACAAACTGTATTTTAGTCTTAAAGGCATTTTAAGGACACAACATCAAAGGAAGTAACTTTAACGGATGTTACAGTATTCATTGTAGGTGTCCGCTAGTAAACACAGTTTTATCAGTCATTATCCGTGCATGACATTTACTACAGTTCAGTGGATCAGGAGTTGTTGGCTGCTGCGACCGAGTGGAGGCGGGGCTAATTTGCATATTCATAGATCAGCGTATAGTAAATGAGGCAAGGGTGTTGAGTTACATTCAAGCTATTTTAAGGCATGAGAAAATTATTTTCTCAAGAAAAAAACATTTAAATATGTAATTTTGATGATCAAAGATCATCAAGTTTTAAAAGATAAAATATTTGACAGGGGGACTTCACAAATGCATTTTGAATGTTTTCTTTCCGCTAGTCTGAAACAACAGCCCTCTGAAATCTCCAAACAGTGCATAAAGCACCCATGTTTGTGTCTGGTCTCGAAGTGAAGGGTGCGTGTCGGAGAGCAGTATCTCACCGTGCTCTGCAGGTCCTGATGGTCGCTGCTCGTCGCTGACGGACTCTCAAACGAGTTGCTCAGAATAGATTTGGGGCTCTCGAGGACGTGACAGCGCAGCCTGAGGAAACAGACTGGTTAGTGTCAGATAATAGCAGCTGGACTCAAACGCTCAGAGTCCGTCATCAGACGCCTGTCCACTTCTGTCACATCGCCTTCGCTTTTGTGATCCGTTTGCCTTTCAAACGCTGTTTCTCAGGTGCGTTTATTATGGACGAAAATCGTTTCTGAGTGAAGCGCGGCACTGTGTTGATTTACACACAAGCGGCTCGTTATTCCGGGAAACTTTAACGTACATTTAGCTTGTAATGAGATGCGATTATCAACAATCCTCCATGTGGCTTTGTGTCAAAATACAATTCAATGGCTTAACATGAAAATCAAGAAATAAAGACAAATATTTGTAGTGTAACTTTACAGTTATAATGAAAAAAAAACTTAAACTTATTTTACACTGAAGTATTACACTAGTAATACTAATTTAGTTGTTTTTTCATTTTTATTTAATAACGTAGTTATTATTATTATCACTATATTTATCCTAAGTCTTATTTTACAGTAAAATATAACAGTAATATTTTTGTCGTTCTTATTTTTATTTAATATTAATAATTCACTAATAATGTGGTTCTTACATTTTTCTTTATTTTAAAGTTAAATTATAACCAGAATATCTCTTGCTTTATTTTATTATTAATAATGGCATTTTTTTTTCTCATACCTTTTTCTTTACTTTTATAAAAAAAAATTTTACTACTACTAATATTAATAGTTTATATATAATCACAATTTTGGCCAAATTGTGCAGCCTTACAAACAAGCATAGCAAACCTGGAATTTATTTTTTAACTGCATTATCAGAAATATTACAATTAGATTTTCCTCAAATTGTGCAGCTGTAATTATTTGTATTTATATGCACAGGAGAACTTCTCAACACGTGTGTACATGCATTTGTTAACCTTATAATGTTAATTAATTTTGAGTACTAAAAGAGTGCCACAGCGAATAAAGTATAATTTGCTTTTTATTTTTCAGTTATTCCTACGTTGTTTTGGAAACCCACATTAATTGTTTTGTATGAAAGACATTGATGAATCCGGATTTGTTTAAAACATTCATGTGCAGATTTTGCGCTGTATTCATGAGCGAGAGCCGGTGTTCCCAGAATGCAGCGGGTGTGTGACAGACGTCACCTGTGCTCCATGACTTTGGCTTTAGAAACCCCTTTCCAGAACTGAGCGAGCTCTGGGACGCCGGCTCCGCCGCTGCTCTCCATCTCTGCTGCCATGACCAGGAATCGGTCCTGAGGAGACGCCTGGAACCCTACATCACACACACACATATATTACATGCCATAATACAGGGATTCACAAACCTGTCAGCTGAAACCCTTAGATGCAAAATATTATGTGGGTGTGTGTGTATATATATCTAATCTATACATATATATTAATATAAAAAAAATGACCATTCACTGCCATAGAGAGCTGAGAACATACAAATTTATTGTTAAATGAACATGTGTGTAAATATATATATTTTTATTGAACACATTTGCATGTTCAGAGTTCTCTGTCAGTTAATGGTCACATGATGTAAATAAACAGACTATTTGTAGTAAGTGAGATCTGGCTGCTGTTTACCTCCATGAAGTGAAACCACGATGTCCACGCTGGCTCCGGGCTCACAGCTGCTGTTACTGGGCTTCACGCGGTACTTCTCTGGAGCCGTCGTCCGGACCTAAACACACACAACATGATCAAACCCTGTAGAGACCAGTCACACCAGCTCCTGCATTACAACCCGTCTGTAGTGAGAGTTGAGACGGAAGACATTGTGAATCTGGTAAAGACATTTTTGATTGAATATAAGTAGGGCTGTAAGAAGCTGTAAAACCAATTTCATTGGGTCCTAAAAATATATATCATTGTTAAATGGTACAAGTTTCATGATTTCAATTAATCGGAAACTTTTTGATTACTAAAACTGTATTTAACCAAAAAATTAAACCCAGAAAAAAAGAAATCTAGGACAAAAAAATTAATTTAACCAAAAAACTAAATTCAGAAAAATTCAAAACAAAAAATTCATTTGGGAGGAAAAAAATACAACGGAATTTGGGACAAAATCAAACTTATTTCATAGGGCTTATGCATTAGGACTTGGCTAACAGCAATATAAAAAATGACTGTTGAATTAAACTAGTGAGACACCTGCAGATGAGGCTGAATATCTGATTTTTAGTTACGAAGCATTTATTTTACTGAAGTCACAGACTTTATTCAGCACGCGTGATCTGGTGACGGCTCACCTTAAAGGCCACGGGGTTTTTGGTGACGTTGTCGAGGATGATCAAACACTTCTTCTCTGATTCTTTAGCACCGAATCGGAGCTCTTCTGATGGACTGAAACACAACACACGTGATTATCACGATCACATTCACAACAGATTACTGCATTCCTGAAATCTCCATCGTTCACACAACAGCAAGCTGCTGAGCCCAGCGCTTTACATCAGATCCTTCAGCTGTGTGACTCTAAACATGTGTGTGCAGATACGAGATAAAAATCATCTCCATATGTATGCGTGGGCTCTGAAATACAGGATTCATCATTTTAATCAAGTCTTCATAATAAAGTAGATTCAAAATGCCTCACGTTAGAAATAAAATGCAGTAAAAAATCTAGTTCACAATGCATGTTTTCACAATTGTTTTTTTTTTTTAATAATTATCATTATATTTTTGTAACACTTTACAGTAAGGCATCACAACTATCAATGAACCAGTATTATTTTAGGTAATATTTATATACTATTATAGTTTTTATTAATATTGATATTTTTATATTTTAAATTTATTATTTTTAATATTTCTTTTTTTTTTTTGTGCAGGCAAACAGCAAACTGAATTTTGTTGCTGTTGGTCTTTTTAGGTTTAATGCATCTTTATTTCCGTTTGCTTTAGTTTTTATTTCCAGCTAGAAATATTAGTTTTCAGCTTTTATTAATTTATTAATTATTTCAGTTAGTTGTCAAGGCACTTAAAGTTTTTCATTTAATTTTAATTTTATTTTATTAAAGCCTTTCATTATTTCAATCAACAAAACAGTTTTAAAAAGTCACAATATATGAGCATTTATTCACTTTCATTAATGTTCTGTTTGTTCCTCGTTTCAGTTCACAGTGCTTTAATTAATATTAACAAATACAACTTTGATTTTAAAAATGTAATGTTGAAATTAAGACGTTAGCATCATTTACTCTTAGTTCTTGTTACTAATATAGTTAAATAATCATTGTAAAGTGTTCCCATTTTTATTTATATGCACCAATTTAACAATCATAAACAGCAAAATATATTCTGAAAACATTGTGAAAACTGATGCATGGAGACTAAATATTGGGAAGTGATGCAAATGAATCATGTAAATGAATCATCACACTTATTTAGCAAACATTCAGTATCTCAGCCAGCTCTAATATGCACATGTATTGTTATTGTATATTTATTTGGCATAAATCATGTGTTGCATGAACCGCAGTCGGCCTCAAATAACATCCATCTGTCACAATCCAGTTATTTCAGTCATGGATCCCAGTGGATTGTGGGAAAAGCCTCCATTAGAAACATCAAAGCTGAGGCCGAGGCGAATCTCACAGCTCTTTTCTTTCATTTTCCACTGAAATCCATCATGCTGGAGAAACTGCCTCACCGTGAACCGCTCCGGACGAGATTACAATCGTTTGCAGAGAATAATCATTATCAGGAATTACAACGCACCCATTAGGAAGAGTTTTAACCATCATGTGCAGGAGAAAGAAGGTCTTGGATTGAACATTTGGCAAGAAAACTGAACAAAAGGAGCTTTGCATTTTTTTCATGCAGCAGCACGACTGCAGCTGAATAATAATTAATGCATGCTGGGAAATGACTGTGCAGCCTTCATTCATGACATCCAGTTAGAAGAGAGATGCTCAGGTTTATTTACAGCCACTTTTTAACGTTCTTAAGGTTTCTTATGCTTTACAAGGTTGCATTTTATTTGAAAACCATGATAAACTGATAAAAGGTGACCGTAAAGACATTTATAATGTGACAAAAGATTTCTATTTCAAATAAATGCTGTTCTGAATCCTGAAAAATAAAATGTATCACAGTTTCCAGAAAAATATTGTGCAGCACAACTGTGTTCAACATTGATAATAATCAGAAATGTTTGTTAATCAGTATATTATTATGATTTCTGAAGATCATGTGACTGAAGACTGGAGTAATGATGCTGAAAATACAGCTGCAGATCACAGAAATAAATGACACTTTAACACATATTCATACAGAAAACAGCTACTTTAAACTGTAATAATATTTCACAATTTTAAAGTATTTTTGATCAAATAAATGCAGCCTCTGTGAGCAGAAGAGACTTCTTTTAAAAACATTATTTTGACCAGTAACTGTATTTACACCATATAGTTGTAGAATGTGTTTTTGCGATACCATTAATATCCATTTAGTTCTGGTTTTATGTATGAAATTATGAAAAATAATTAAATGAGAGAAAGCATCTTTCACTTGCTAAATATTTCATTAACTGAATTTTACACACATAATCATTACCTTATGAATATTTAATATATAAAAACACTAATTCTCAGATAACAAATATAGTACACAGAAATCAGAACTGTTCAGAAATTAGTGTTCAGTTTCATATACAATAAAATCCCAAATCAATGTATTTAACCCAGAAACAAACACAATTCAATGTAAACTAGTTCAAGTCATTTAATGTTCAGAGAGGAGTTAATAGTTTGATTAATTTCTGTGAATCAGTTCAAAACTCCGATTCAATAATTCAACATCACTTACAAATGTTCACTGAAGTCTCCATGCATAATGTTTCATATATAGTGAGCATCTGAAGGCAAATATTGCTGTTTATGACTGTGTATTAGTATATTGGTGCATATAAATGCATATAAATGAAAACTTACTTTAGTGAAAAAAGTGTGTGTGCATTTTGAACAAGATGTTGGCTGTATTTTACTGATGCAGCACGGAGTGCATCACGCATGAGTGCAGTAACGTACCTGATGTGCAGTAGTGTGCCCTTGAATGTGGTGGTAGGTTTTCTAGCTCCTCTCAGTCGTCCAGGTTCTCCTCTGTCCAGATCTTCAGACTTCTGACTGTCTTCAAGGAAATTCACCTGCAAAACACATTACAGAACGTCATGACGGCACTTAGCATTTCTGCAATGGAAAAGCATGACATTACTGATTTTGTGCTCACAAACCCATTCAAATGCTTCGAACGTTGCTGCTCAAATACAGATATTTTAAGATAAATTATTGCAAAAAATGGGAAAGCACAACATAAGGCATCATTCTGTGCTCATGAACTAGTTCAAATGCTCCAATATAGACAAGCTGATACCACACTGCGTAAAAAGTACGTTGCATGAACATTGTATGAACGTTGCAGCACTAATTTTTTTTATTTTTTTTTTAAAGATTAACAATAAATTAATTGCAATAAAGAACATAAGAACTGTAACAGGGTTTTTGAAGATGATAAAACCAAAAAAGCAACTGGACTTCATTCATTTTCAATGAGAATTGGCTATTTTATGGTGACTGAAATGCAAAGTCAAGCAGGCCTCAACTGTATATAAATGAGCAGCAACCAATGGGATCAATGGCATCACAAATGAGGAAGAAAATCAGAACAAAGAGTCGATGTGAGCACAAGCCCTCAACACATGAATAAACACACTGAAACCATCAGGTTGTGTTTTCCCATTTTAACCAATGCAGGAGCTTTTCTCCACTTCATTCAGTCGCAAACCACATGGAAACGAAACAAAAACTGCTGAACACACGCTTTCTTTTGTGCTCGTGCTGCAGAAGTGGACACAAAGTTGAAGCGAAACTCTGGCAACCGAACACGTGCTGGAAAAAGCGGGAGAGGATGTGGGTCAGGGGTCAAGGTCAAAGGTCACGGCGGCATCGGTCGTTACGAAACGGCCTTATGATGTGTTCATTAATTAAAGAGGCAGATTAGATTTGAAATTTTCTGGACTTTATTCAGAGTTTGATTGAAAATGTCAATTAAACAGCTGAAAAAAAAAATATCTCAGTTTTGAACCAGATTACATTTTACAATATCTCAGTCAATAATTAGTGTCTATTCATTAGTTAATTGATCATTAGTGATGAAATGATTTATATTGTATTATATATCCATCTTTGACAAGCATACATTAATCACAGTACTGATCACAAAAATCACTCGTATAACAAACATGGTTTTTCGTTTCAAAAATCAAATGATAAAATAATAAAACAAACATGTTTATGAAAGGCAAATGTGGAAAAACGTAATTTTGATGGAGTGTTAGTGCAAAACTGAAATGATTCAATAGTGGGTCTGTATAAACAGCTCACAATATCAGTGTTAAAAGTGGTGAAAATGTCATGATGCGAATGCTGAAAGCAGTCATATGACAGCGGTCTACATTAGTTCCTCTGTACGCTCTCAGGGCTCCTACACACTAGAAGCAGCTCAGATTGTGCATTACATCAAACTGGATCCGCCTGAAACCAGCCGCGTTTCTGAACTTAGTGTATGTTGTAGCACAAGTTAAAAGTCCTGTCTCTTCTTTACTGCCTTGGAATCAATGGATTCACTGTTTTTTAAAGAGTTGGAGCCTAGAGACCTATAAATCTCAGGAAATTTACCAATTCTGGCTCCTTAAAGGAATAGTTCCACATTTTAAGAACTCTGAGGTCTAAACAATGTTCATATAATGAAAATAAATAATGACGACAAAAAGTTGTTTTGTGTTATCAAAAAATATTGGATTCAATCTTTTTATCAACTGGTTTTCTTTCAATTAGCACAAGCTTTGGATTTATTTTAGAACTGACTGATTATGAATCTTATTAATCTGAGTTTACGCACCTCAGTTTTAGAGTGAAAAAACCTTATTTGTGGATTATTTTGGCTCAAAAATGGAGTAGCATGAGTTCAGATCAATGAGGCCAACGATCAATAAGTTCCAAAAAGAAAAGCACAACCTATGCGAATTGAAAGAAAACAAGTTGATAAAAAGATTTAATACAATATGTGTCCCTGGAGCACAAAACCAGTCTTAAGTCGCTGGGGTATATTTGTAGAAATAGCCAACAATACATTGTTTGGGTCAAAATTATACATTTTTAATGTATGCCAAAAATCATTAGGATATTAAGATCATGTTCCATGAAGATATTTAGTAAATTTCCTACCGTAAATATATCAAAACTTCATTTTTGATTAGTAATATGCATTGCTAAGAACTTAATTTGAACAACTTTAAAGACGATTTTCTCAATATTTAGATTTTTTTGCTCCCTCAGATTCCAGATTTTCAAATAGTTGTATCTCAGACTAATATTGTCCAAACCATACATCAATGGAAAGATTATTTATTCAGTGATGTATAAATCTCAATTGACCCTTATGACTGGCTTTGTGCTCCAGGGTCACATATTTGGTGATAATTTAGCATAATGATAGATGTATAAGCAATTATTTGAAAGCAGATCCTTTTTGACCAGGAAACACCACAAGTGTAAAATCTCTGAGAAGTTAAACACTTTAAGCTGTTTTCCCCTGTGTGAGTAAAGTCAGGTCAGGAAAAAGAAAATCCCCTCTCTGTTAAAATGACCCAACATGAGGGTTCATTCAGACTCCAATCTCTCTTTTGATTCAGCAGCGGACGGTGCAGGAAACGCTCAGTATTTTTGTACGGTTTATCTGAAAACATTGGAGGAATGCAGACGCTCAAGAACCAGTTCTAGATTCCCAACAACAGTATTCTCTAGTGTGTAAGAGCCATGAGGAGTTTAACACGATAACAACACAAAGATAATCAAATAAAACTGCTAATATAACGTCTTCATTTAGCTTTGACTGATCGAATCGAATAAACCCCGTAACCAGACGGTGATTTGTTAAAAATATCAATCAGAAATGCATTAGAATCATATGAAATGCCACTGAAACTGAGGACACTAGATGACGGAGCAAACAGAAGCGTCTCGCTCGGTGCTGTTGAAATGGATTGGACACATGGGATGGATCTGGTTTGGCTCTGGAGACTGCAGGCACTTGAGGGTGTAGAAACATCTACAATGTCTTACCAGTCCTTGTTTTAAGAGACAGAGAAGGACATGAGAAAAACATGCACGAGAGAAACCGAGCGCAACTTTGAGTTTCTCCCCTTCATTCTCTCCAAAGGAATTTAGATGATTCTTCAATAAAGAGTCTAAAGCCATGAATCAAATCAACTAGATGAATCACATTAAAAAACACAAACACTACCAGATCACAAGCCTGTGAGACGCCTGATTGGCCGATGAGATTAACAGCACAATGCATCGGCTAAATCATGCAATCTGTTCAGCATTGAGCAGAAATACTATGATAAACTGATGCAGAGCTGGAAAATACAAACTGAATATTCACAATGATTTTGCTGGTGAAAGCAACTTTGTTAATGAGTGTTATTGTAGTATTATTGAAATACTGTTATCATTTTTTATATTTCTGAATTTATGCTTTCATGTTAATTTTAGTTAAAGTCTTAGTAACTTTGTTGAGTTTAGTGTAATTTTTATTGGTTTTTGTTGCTTTTAAATATGCATAGTTTTTATTCATTTTTAGTTATTTTTAGTGCATCAAGTTAAACTAAATGAAAATTAGCTGCAATAAAATTTATAAAATACAAAAATATTTTTTTGAAAGTAACTTTTTTTTAAATGATTGTAATAAACTATAATCCTTGTTTTATTAGTACATTGTACACAAGTTTTAAATAAAAGAAATATTACTGAACTGTTTTAGAAAGAAAAAATACTATTTGAGTCTTTGTACTTAAAATTTCACATTTAATTAAATGTGTTACTATTCCTTTAAAACTATTTTCACTAATAATTACTAAATAAATCTTACATCAAATGTTCAGTGTATAAAAGTAATTTTTTAGTTTTAGTTATTTAATTATATTGTTACACTAAATGAAAATGAGAAATGTTGCCTTGGAAACTAGCTGAAATAAAATATATTTTAAGTTTGTTATATTTTCTTTTATTTCAGTTAAAAAAAAATTTAAGTAATAAATGTTTTATCGTTTTAGTTTTATGAATATTGTGGTGATTTTAAAAATATCATGTTTAATTAAATGTGTTATTTGCCACAAGTATTTACAAAATTAATATTCCAAATGTTCAGTGTATGAAAGTGTTCAGTTAAATATATGAAATGATTCCTTTGTGTCATCATTCAGAAATGTTCTTGTTTTAGTAAATATACAGGGGTAAATACTGTTGTTTATCTTTGTACATTTACCAAAGATAGTTTTAGTTTTTTTGAATTCTAGAATTCTTCTAGAACTACCGTCCAGCTCTAGTTTTAGCTAGAACTCTATTCACTTGATGTTACCCTGATCACATGTGTGTCCCTGCAGCACAAAAGCAGTCATGAGTAACACAGGTATATTTGTATAATATACCAAAAATACATTGTATGGGTCAAAATTATACATTTTTCTTTTATGCCAAAAATCATTAGGATATTAAGATCATGTTCCATGAAGATATTTTGTAAATTTCCTACTGTAAATATATCAAAACTTCATTTCTGATTAGTAATATGCATTGCTAAGAACTTCATTTGAACAACTTTAAAGGAGATTTTCTCAATATTTAGATTTTTTTGCTCCCTCAGATTCCAGATTTTCTAATAGTTGTATCTCAGACAAATATTGTCCTATCATAACAAACCATACATCAATGGAAAGATGATTTATTCAAAAACGTTTTGTGCTCCAGGGTCACATATGGCTATAATCTCACTAATAAAGAGGCCAAAAGAGAGCAAGAGAGATTACAGAGAAAGAGGAGCTTCAGTACAAAGTCTCAGGCCTGTCACTACAGCAAAAGCTTTGAGGTGCAGCATCAGCATGCTTTCATTTCAAATCACAATGCTCAAAGAATATTGATTCAGAAGCTCAAATGCATAGTCAAAAGTACAATAATTATTCACAAAATGAAATGAAGTAAGAAAAGAATCATTGTTGGAATGAATGAGCAGCAACTTGAGTAACTGGTGTAGAGTTAATCTCGCAAAAACAATCAAGAATATGTCTGGGTCACATTTCAAAATCAAAAGAAAGAAAATAATATTTTGCATAGGGAAAGTCTTTCCAGGACCATTCATATTTTTGCACTATTTTCATGAGAATTAACCCTGTAAAGTCTGACATCTGACAACAGGCAGAATATTTTTTCTTTTCTTTTTTAAGGACAGTTTTTTGAAGGTTTAGACAAAATATTTAAAATAAAAGAACAATTTGCATATGTTTTTATGTTTTGTATCTTATTTGATCAATCAGGCTTTTGCGGTTCATATAGTTTGATATAATGAGACTATAGAGGAAAAAACGGCTCAGTTTTATTCAAAACTGATAATCAAACAGAGAAAAAATATGCAATTTGGTGCAGATGCTGACATTTATATGAATAAAATGTAAGATGAAATTCAGATTCTTGTAACATAAATCAATGACAGCGCAGCAGATACTGTTAATATCACTGGTCTTTTTATATCTGCAATAATATCCCATAAGAAAATCAATAAAGTACAAATCGTAAAAAAATTAAATAATGGATAATCAAGCAAAGCTCAGCAGCTTCAGTCCAGTAAGTGTTCATCTGGAAATATTGCAACAGTTATTCTGACGTTTACTTGATCAAAATCAGTCAAGATTTGACAGCAAAACCACACGTGAAGCAGCAGCTGAAGCTGGACGTTTGTACAATTACACTAAAAGAGCTTTTACTTGATAAAAAAAAACAATCAGAGACAGAAGACATGCAGTAGATGGTGTGCGACAGGTTTATCAGCAAAGTTTGATCATGTTGATCATCTGGAGGCCTTAGAAATTTGTAGACTTTATGGGCTTAAAGACATTTTCCTGTCTTATTCTCATTACCAAGATGCAAAAAATGTGTGTATTCAAAATGCACTGTAAAAGATTTAGCAAAATATAATTTCTTTTGATTTTTGGATTTGTGAACAAGGAAATGTAGATTAGACCGAACGCAGCATATGAACGAGGAAATGTGGTATACCTTCTTGGGTTTGATTGACTGGTCAGAATTGAAACTGGATTCGAGAGTCTCTTTGGACTCAGATTCAATATCCTTGATGTCACTCTCATCTTCGCTGACGATTGGACCGTTTTCACAGATTGGAGACTGGAAGTCATCATCCGGGAGTGGTGGATAACTGTATTTGAACTGGTCCTGTCACACAAGACAAAAGAATATTAACAAATCTTTGCAATACTGCAATTTATTATATTTTTGCTCTGTATTATATTTATTATTTGAAAGATGAGAATCTTGACATGGTCACTGTCGTAATTGGAGGAGAACGAATTGGAGTAATTTCCCAAAAATCAGAATTACATTGAAATATATAGCACAATAAGCTCTTTAACCCATACCATCAACATCACATGCTGTGAGATACTCAGTCAGGTTTATGTTGCCAGGAAAGATTTATGTTTCTAGATTCAAAAGTTACAATCATACAAAGTCCCATTTTGAGCTGATGGTGGCGCTAGAGGGTTTTAGGAAGATACCCTAAAGTTGGTGCAATTAATGTTTAGACCCTTAGCAATAAATGTGCCAAATTTCACACAGTTTCTCCATACGGTTCTTGGTGTTTCCACATTAGACAAAGCAAAATTCTCAACCGATTTTGTAGTTACAATCATACAAAAATGTATAATTTGAACTGATGGTGCTGGCTAGAGACCCTAAAATTGGAGAGACTAATGTTCAGACCCCTTGCAATAAATGTGCCAAATTTCATGATGCTCTTCCAAATATTTTTTTGGGTTTCAACACAACTCATATTGCTGATGATGCAACAAAGCTCAAAGAAATCAAGCATTAAAATAGAATTTTACAATTTAAGGCAAATAACCTCCCTTAACTGATGTACAGGAATCAAATTATTAAACTTCCATTCCATTTTAGTTCAAATATATCTCATCAAAGTACATCTATTATTTAAACTTCAAGCCATATTTAATTAAAAACAAGTAACTCTCGTATTTGTACGTACTGTTCCTCCCATGTGTGGTGGAAGGTGCTCGGGGCCGACATATGTCTGGATGTCACTCTTGGTGACAAACTTGAGCTTACTGATGGCTTCGGGGCCCAGCCATGTCTTCACTATCTTCCAGGCAGCTGCCACACACAAGAAAGTTATGACAAATCAACTGCTGGACCAGACATCATTACAAAGATGTGTTTAGACTTCTCATGAGCCAATCACAACTCACCATTCATGATCCAAGGCATCTCGTACATGATCATTTTGGCTGAACAACAAAACAAAGATGTTTAAACAAAGATGCGAAATCCCTTTCTATAATACTAGGATTCACAAACTTTTGTCAGTCAAACCCCTTTGAGCTTAAATACTTCCTTGAAGTCTGAGATTTTAAGTTAATATTTCTATAATTCAACATCACATTTGCATGTTCACATTTCTCTGATACAATTTCACATTTATGATTGTTTCAATTTTACATTTGATTTTAATTAACTTTATCAACCCAGTTTGAGAACCCCTGCTATAACAGGTGGTTTAAAAACAGAATATACTCACAAAGAAACTTCGGATAGAACACTTTGAAGCAGTTAATGATATACTTCACAAAGTCCATGTCCTAGAAGAGAAACACATGGGAAAGAAATATCAATCGCTATAATTCATAAAGCTGGATGATATGATGTTTATATACTGCGTGACAGTAAAAACATCAGCTGTTAAGAGATTTTGCTATACCATTTATACCACAGTACAATATTTGCCTGGCTAAGAGTTGGAAAGACTGCTTTGTTATTTACATGTGTTATTTACAAGGACTGCAACAAAAAACGGTTATTTTTGGGGGGTTCATTTAAGTTCTCAATAAAATAACTTAAATGCTTTTTATTTTTACAACATTTTAATTACTTGGATTACACAAAAAATAGACCTTACAATCAAATAATTTAATATATAATTTTTTTTTTCTTTCATAGTTTAGTTGAATATTTGAATGTATGTCAGGGACAGTGTTTACTTTACTGACCCACTTCAAGACTAAACCGTTGCCTCAAGTTCATCTGTAAAGCTGCTGTTAATCCATTGGCTAACTAACTGTTAAAGCTCACCAATGGGTGTCAAATCTAACAGTACACAAGACTGCTCAACCAGCACTGAATGCACACACACATACTGATCAGCCTGAACACTACTAGACTGTACTACAACTGGTTAATCATTCAATTGTGCAATTCTGATGTTTACTGAACGCCCAAGTAACCTTTAACTTAATTTACTGTTGACACTTACATTTGTTCTCCAGATTGACTCCTGGGAGCCATAACAGCACTTTAAGAAAATTTGTTACAAGAAAACAATAGAAGATTGGAATATTTATTTGAAAACCTAGAATCTTGACATGGTCACTGTTGTAATTGGAGGAGAACAAACTATTTTTTACTGTTTTTATCTGAAGAAATTCCCCAAGAATTATAAATACTGTGAAATGTATACAGTAGCTGTAAGCACAATTTGCACTTTAACCCAGAAAATCAGCAGATGTATGTTGCCAGATATGATTTTCTAGAGGCTTCTAGAGTTAAAAGTTACAGAGTCATATTTTGAGCTAATGGTGGCGCTAGAGGGTTTTAAGGTAGAGATCTTAAAATTGGTGCAATTAATGTTTAGACCCTTTGCAATAAATGTGCCAAATTTCACAAAGTTCCTCCAAACAGTTCTTGGGATTTCAAAATGAAATTCACTGCTTGGCTCCTAAACAATTGCTATGGATGCAACATAAAGGTCATTAAGGCCATAAAGGTAAAAAAAAAAAAAAATAATAATAATTATTTATCAATAAAGGGAAAGAACCTGTTAACTAACAAACAGAAATGAAATGATTAAACCTCAAAAACATTCTATTTAAATTCAAATATATCCGATCAAAGCACATCTCCACAGTAAAGACACCTCACAGGACAGTCCTTCATTTTATAAACACGAACATTTAAACATTTTACAGTCATATAAGATAAGCATTAAAGAGAGCAAATTAAAGCATACTCTAATTCCTCCATATAAAACTGGCATTAGGTTTGATTAGGCTGCGGCTTTGGCTTCCAGCAGCATTAAACTCCTGCATTTCTGCTGCAGAAACACGACACGAGGAGATTTGCAGTTTGATGGGAAATTCTCTCGGATTAAGTGAGCGAGTTGGATTGACCAAAGGGATTTAAAGGCCATGTAAATCTGCAAAGTGTTAAACTAGTGAGCGGCGTCTGTCCCTCTGCACCTTCCACTCGTACAGCTAATGACCTTAAAAAGTCTGCCAGAGGGTCAATAACAGCCCAACACTAATCAGAACAACTGCACTCTGGTGACCTTAAAAGAAAAACACTAAAACTAATTCTGAACCATTATATTGGACTAATATATATATATATATATATGAGCGTGTAACGATACACGTATTCGTATTGCACCACTCGGTACGAGGCTTTCGGTTCGGTGCGCATTAGAAACTGAACGATTCCTATTACAGCATATTAATCTATTAGACTTGATTAGTGCGTTTGCGCATTTAAAGTGCGTCCTTTCACTGCATGATTCAGTCTATTAAAATGCATTTAGAATGATCACAAAATTCAATATATGGGGGGCAGAAAATGTATATTTACACAATCAATATCACAGAAGAATGCCTGTGTTTCGTTCCTGAATGAATCGATCTGGCAGTTTTAATTTCACATTTAAAGTATCTTTTAATTTTTTTTTATTAATTTCAAACATCAGTTGCCAAAGTTTAAAATATTAAAACATTTATTAATTTGTAACTGCAGGTTAAAGCATTGCATGTCACTCTGAGCTGCATTAAACAGTGTGTAAAGCATCTAAATGCCATTCAGATGCAACTTCTGTGTTTCCTCTGCATTGCAACGATGAATTTGGTCAATACTGACTTCATTTGCTTGGTAACAGCCCAAATGTCTTATTGACTTATTAAACGCAAAAAAAGGAACCAAAAAGATGATGCACACTTTTAGAAATAAAATGGCTTTCTAAAAGGTAAAAAATGCTCATAAAAGGTAAAAATCAATTTGAACTTATTGGAAAAGATTAATCTGCTACATGACAATAGGCAACATCAGCTGGAATACTTCAAACCGGAGCTGTTTTTGTTTTATATCCTGCTAAGAACTACAGCTCCATCATTGTTCAAAGTAAAAAATACAAAAAATAAAAAAAATCAAGGAAATTTCTCTGGCATTTCTTTCTTTTTGCTATATCATGAATTTTGTGATCTGTTACACCCCTAATATTATATAATTAAAATGTCACATATATAATTTTTTTATAATATAAATTGAAAATAGTTAATTAAAAATATTAATATTAATATACATGACGTTGTATATTACACATTTATAATTAACCCAGTGAATAAAATGCATCCAAAAGAGATGAAGTGCCTTTCATTTAATTATTTTCAGTATAATTTAATAATATATTTACTTACTATATTACTGAGTCCAGACTCAGACATGTCGAACACGACCGTCAGCGGCATCCCAGGCTCACGCTTGGCGTAACGCTCCAACCAGAACGCCACATACCGCTTCTTATCCAACACCGTCTTGGCATCTTTAACGTGGAGCTTCACTCTGAACCAGACTGCATTAGAAACACAGACAGAAAGAGCCGCAGATGGATGATATCATTTATTGATTCTTCAGAGGAAATTCAGTGCAAGCAAATATCATAAAACAAAATCACTACAGCATAGTACTATACTTCATTAAGACTAGAATTGAACGATACAGCTAAAGAATTAGTTTACAGTAAATCACATGTATGCGAGTTATGCTTTATTTTCACATTTGCATAATATCCAACATTTTTGAAGACATATAATTATAGAATTTATCATGTGTTCGAAATCCTGCCGTGACAGGAACTGCACTTTTCCACTAAAATAAATTACTATATAAAAAAAAATAATGAATAAATATAAATAAGTCAACTTAAATATACTATTACTATCCAAATTATAAACTATATCAAATAATTTACATACTTATGAAATAAATTTATTTTATTTTACAGTGCATTTGTTTTACAATAGTAATATTAACGTGTTAGAGGTAGTAATAATAATATAATAATAATACCACGCTGCTTTCAGTAAATGAGCACTATTAAAAGCATGTCTTATTGCTATTATAATGAACAATGAACTATAGTTTTAACATGCAAGGGACATTTTAACTCCACCTACAGAGTTTGTTTCCTTCTTTGTCGTATCCATGAAGGAAAACCGCACCGCTCTCAAACATCCATCTGGGAATACTGCTCTCTGTGAGGTCTACAGGAAGAAGAAAACAAAAATAAATAGCACTCATTCATCACATTTTCTTCCTGAATCGTCACAACAGTATCAGCTTGCAACTCTCTGAACGTCACGCTTTCCTGAACCTGATGGCACATTTGATAAGAGAAGCTCAGCACTGACTCTGTTTGCTTTGGAGGCCATTGTTTTAAAGCTCTTCTGTTGAACACATCAGCTGAAATGATTGAATTAACACGCTGAGGCTTGTAGGGATGAAGCACAGACAAGAGGAGGATTATAACAACATACAATAAAGGGCTTCGTTAGAAAATCATTTCCTTGGAGCACAAAGCCTTCCTTATAAATCGCTATAAGGTCAGTCAATGAAAGCTTTATATCGTTATAACTGTAAAACACCAACGGAGCATGTAGAAATAACACTATTTATCCATCAAGATCTCATGACCATGCTGGGATCAAAACATTTAAATAAATACAAAAATAAATCATAAAATAATAAATATGGACCAGTATTACAGGACCAAATAATTAACAACTTTAATCATTAACTGCATCTTTCTAATCATTTAAAAAGGTGAATTTGTTAAAAACATGCCCGGGTCGTAATTCAGAAATACATTTTATGCTGATTTGAATACATTGAATACATACAATATTTTGCAAATATATTTACCGTATTTTTTTCCATTTTATTTTTTTTAAATTAAAATTATTATTGTAATACAGTAAAAATGTACCATAGTAATGACAATTACATTTGAAAATAATGGTGATTTTTGTTTATTTAAAAAAATATTACTTTTTTTTTTCCAAAAGGTTACAATATTTTTTTACTGTAATTACTGTACTTTTAAATAAAAAATGATTTTAAAAATAAAATGTAAATGTTACAATTTTTATTGTAATATGGTAAAAAATGCACTCCAGTAACGACAATTACAGTAGAAAATAATGGTGATTTTATTTAATTGTTACTATTTTTACTGTAATATGGTATAAATTGTCCAACAGTAATGAGAATAATATAGATTTTTTTTTATTTTGAAAATAAAATTTAAAAGGTTACATGATTTTTTTTATTGTAATATGTTAAAAATTTACTAGATTAATGAGAATCACAGTTGAGGAAAAAGGTGATTTTTAATTTTAAAAATTATTTAAAAAATAAACTTAAAAAAAAAAAGTGTCCAGATGCATGAATGAGAACTCTTGGGTGAAAAAAAAAATCCTATAATAGTCCTAAAATAAGTTTAATTTTCTTGTTGGTAAATGTGGCCTAGACATGTTTCTGTGGTTCAGCAGCTCGACATACATGTTAGTAACTTCCTCATTTCAGACTCAAGCAGAAGCACACTGTACATACACACCATTCAGAGTAAACTCTTTCCTCCACTGCAAGCTCTCGTCGATCATCTTTAAGGTGTCTTCCACAACAAAGTGTCTCCATGCGAGGTAGCCTTCGGCCAGAGCGTCATCTTTGAAGAGTCTCTCCACGTCTCTGCTGTCATATCTGTCTTGGGACTCTGCAAGATTGTTAGTAAAAGCAATGCAGGGTTTGAATTAGAGACAGAATAATAATAGTCCAGGAATAATACACTGATTAATAGTTCTGTTAATAACTGTCCGTTCAAACATCTTCCCACAGCATACAGCATATGCATCTATCTTATTTAAAAAAAAGTGTGTGTGTATTATATACAGTATGTATGTATATATATATATATATATAATTCCACACAATAAAACACACACAGAGAGAAATTTAAAGTCTAAAAATATCAGGAAGTATTTTAAAGCAGTATATGATTTTAAACACAGTACAGGAAATATCATAAAACCATTTATGCATAGACTGCAAGGCTAAACTGTGCACTTATTGCTATTTATATTAAAAACAACAAACATGAACTGTGAAGGTTTTTTTGACAGCTGTGATATCAAATATTAAACATCAGCTCTCATAATGAAGCCTCACCATAACATCTAATATTTAATATTAAAGTTGAATTATGAGATGAGAATGCATGTTATTGTGATGATCACAGTATTTGAGAACTTAGCGTCCTGCTAACTCACCTTCAACATACTCGCTTTTAAACCTCTGTCGTGTTTCTTCGATCTTGCTCTCGATGTCCTTTTGGAGAGCGCAAAATAGTAATTATAAATCCATTTCAGATGAGAATATAACATATAAGGCTTCTTTTGTTCAGCTGTCTTGATTACCTGCTCTGATTCCGCCTGTCCTGCCTCCGCCATGATAGTGCACACACTCAGTCAGCAGTGGCCCGATCTTCAATAGAATCGACCGCAGACTGCGTGAAACTGGGCATATCGCGACGCCATGTTGGCTCTGACGTGTCAAACAAACCTTTGAACGGGCTCTCGCAGCGAGATAAAGTTCCTCTGATACGCTCTGGCAATCGATAGAAAATAATCACATCATGTGCAGAGTCCAAAAGCAGTTAAAACCTCTGACAACATCACTTATTTGTAAAACACTGATTGAATTGAGCGACTGTTTCTTTAAGAAACTCCCGGAAAAATGCGAACGTGATGTGCGTCAAATGCGCGCGCACTTTGAGGAAGAGAAACAGATAATAGTGTAAGTAAACAACATAAAGATAAAGTCATGCGGAGGTAAAGTATGACAGTATTGTGTTATAAGATATTAATTCCTGATCACTCAGTGTTTTGAGGAGGTTTATTTCTTCATCTCTCAATCAGCATTGCATTATATGTTTGGATAATTTCCATCTCATCTTACTGAGACATATTACTGGAGATATAGACTGATATCTAGATCATAAACAGCTCATGATTTATAAGCAGCAGAATTTCATCCTGCTGTATAAATATCAGCATCTGCAGAAAATTCATATTTATGCTCAATTGAATAACTCTGAGCTGTTTTTTCTCCATATTCTCTCAGACTATATGAGCCATACAGGAATGATGCATCAAATATGAAACTCCACAAAAAAACAATTTTTTTTTATATGTTTGGTCTAAAGTTTAAGTAAACTGTTCCAGATTTTTCTGATGCTTATTTCATATGTGTCCCTGCAGCACAAAAGCAGTCATGAGTAACACAGATATATCTGTAGCAATAGCCAACAATACATTGTATGGATCAAAATTATACATTTCTCTTTTATGACAAAAATCACTAGGATATTAAGATCATGTTCCATGAAGATATTTAGTACATATCCTACTGTAAATATATCAAACCTTAATTTTTGATTAGTAATATGCATTGCTAAGATCTTCATTTGAACAACTTTAAAGGTGATTTTCTCAATATTTAGATTTTTTTGCTCCCTCAGATTCCAGATTTTCAAATAGTTGTATCTCAGACAAATATTGTCCTAACATAACAAACCATACATCAATGGAAAGATTATTTATTGAGTGATGATGTATAAATCTCAATGGAGCCTTATGACTGGTTTTGTGGTCCTGGGTCACATATGTCAGGCTTTACTTGCTTAATCCACCAACTTTATTGTGATTGTTTCCAACAGTGAACCAAGCTTTTCAAGTCTGGACACCAAACCAAATGACCCAAATTCTGACGCCAAACGGACTCGGCTTGCACCAAACGTCTTTTGTGAGTTCCTCAGTAAATGACTTGGTGTTATATGCAAAATCTTTGGAAATATGTTGTTGAAGATTGAGGTTTCTTTTCATGTTCTTCTCCAGCTTTTCATCTGAGTTGACTTCAAATCACAAGGCGATGGCAGCAGAACGGCACGTCAAAATGCTCGCGGTTAAAGGAGAAGTGCTTGCTTTCCAGTGCGAGAGATTCAGCTCAAAAACCAGAGATCATCGCAAAGGCTCAGAGGTTTCTTTCTACAGTTTGTCCTTCAACCGAGACTCACAGAAGTTCTCCGTTAGAGATCGTAACTCGTCTCTGATTCACAAGGACGGCTCTGCAGAAACAGACGTCGTTCATTGTTGCTCCGCTCTGGATGTTCAACAGAGACAAAAAGTGCCTTGTGTTTTACTGAGACTGTGCAAGAAGAGGACGTCTGCTTTTAAATACATGCTTTACTCCATATGCACATCCACAGATGCAAAGCTTCATGCTGAGTTTGTGTTGCCATACGAGATGAGAGATAATATTTCGATATTGCTCGGCCCTACATTGATTTGGAGGCACGAAAACTCAGTTTTTTATACATCCTGTCAAACCAGTGGAGTGAAAGAAGTGCCAATTCCCATGACGGTCAATTTTATTGGCGAACTCCCTCTTCGGCAAAGAAAACTAGTGATTCAAGGAGCCCAAAATGTGCCAAGTGATCAATCTAAAGTGAAAAACATACTGTATTTCATAGAAGATGGAAGAACATTGAACTCTGCATGTCTTGTACCTGATGCCTACAGCTCTGTGATCCAATGCATGATGGTTCTGTCGGCTGAAGAAGTCGATGGTGGTTTGAGATCGGCTGTTCTGGCGGCTACAAGCATGAAGCAGCTGGTTCGTTTTGAGAACGGACTTCCCCGGGACGTTTGTCTTCTTCCTTACGAGCAACCGCTGAGTATTCGGATGATTCACACTCTGAACGACTGTCTCGTTGTCGTAACCTTCAGTCAGGGAAACGTCTGCGCTGTGTGGAAAGACACTTTCCAGGTGAGCGTTTATTTGTGGTTAGGCTTCTTTAAGAGGTTTGGCGTGTTTAATAAACAGGAAGGAGGCTGTCAATCACAGCACAGATGTTTACTGTACACTTACTGATGGACGATATTAAAAGCTGTTTGCAGGGCTTGCATTTAAAGGTTAGCGGTCGTACCAGAAACATTTCAAAGCAGCAGAAGATGTCAGATTATTTATTATCTGTTATGATGCATCGCTGCATGTTTATCCAGGAGCTTGTTGAAGCGAAGTCCTGTAAGACGAGTGTTTTCACAGAAACTGGAGTAACATTTGGGTCTGTTTTACGTCTAATACAGGTTTCTGTTGAAGATGCATTAATTCTGTTAAATGCATAAATAATAAACTTTTATAACCTGTTTTTTTTTTTTTGTACCTGCAGTATATAGACCTTAGTCAGAAGCTGACCGCAAGCCTGTTAGTCATTGTGATATTTATGATGTCTAATTTTACGTCTTTGTGAACTGGTGAGGATTCTCCTTTATTTTAATGGATTCTGACCATTTCAACTCCTCTAGAACCTTTTTTCTTCGGTTGACTCACATGAAAATTTTTTCATTAAGGCCAATTTTTTTTTTTCCAAGATAAACATTAAAAACCTTTTGTAATATATAGTTTTTCTTTTTACACGTTTAACCTGGATTAAACCTCTTAAAAGTAGTTAAATTACAAACAAAGCCTAACTTTATATATATATATAGTGCGCACTGATGCTCCAGAAGGAAAACCCATGCATTAAGAGACAGGGGTGAAAACTTTTTGAATTTGAAGATCAGGGTAAATTTAACTTGTTTTGTCTTCTGGGAAACAAGTAACTATCTTCTGTAGCTTCTGAAGGGCAGAACTAAATGAAAAAATATGATATTAGACAAAATAAGAAAAATGTTCACATCTCTATTCTGTTCAAAAGTTTTCACCCCCCTGCCTGGTTTTTCAAAATCATACAGTCATTGTTGGAAAGGGTTCAAATACACAAAAATGCTGCAAAACCAAAGAATTTGTGGGACCTGAAGGATTTTTCTGAAGAACAGCAGATAGTTTAACTGTTCAGGACAAACAAGGGACTCATGAACCACTATCACTAAACAAAAAAACAGCTGTGGATCATTCAGATAACAGAATTAAGAATCAAGGGGATGTAAACTTTTGAACGGGCTCATTTTTATAAATTCAACTATTATTTTCTCTTGTGGACTGTAAACATCTTTTACCTGAAATATCTTATTCAGGTCAGTACTAAATAAACAATAACATGCATTTTTTATGATCCCTCTTATTTTGGTAAAATAATTAACATATTTCTGTATATATATATACAGTACATAACTAATGGTGTTGTTCCGTGTTTCAGGTGGCGGGGTGTTGGACAGGAGTGCGTCTGCTGCTCGTTGATGACTTTATGGGATGCGGGACGGATCAGATGCTCTTAGTGTTTGAGAGTTCATCAGCAGAGCCACTTAGCAGCTTTCTACTCACTGATCTGTGTGCCGTCACTTACTCTGTGCGTCAACAGCTTCATATATCAGTGCTACTCAGCTGCTTTTGCTTCAGGAACAAGCATTATATATTGCACATTCAATTTGATCTAGTCTTTAGAGTTTGATTGGATGCACATAAATACATAAAATAGATGCACAACAATAATAACTTAAGTCTATTTATTTAGATTTATTAATTATGCATGATTAGTTGCATTTGTTTGTTTGCATTGAGCACAGTTTCTGTCTGTAGTATGAACGGACAGATGTGCAACACACCGGTTGAGAAGCACTGATCTCTGTTTCTAATGTGTCTGATTGATTTTGCTGTGTGTTAAAACTATCTGTAGTGTGGCCGATCAGACGGCGAGGAGCCGAACACATCAGACGCAGCGCAGGAGAATCACCTTCTTATGGTTCAAGCATTACAGTCCAGACTGCAGGTAATTAACAGAAGCACCTGCTCGTCTGTCTGCAGACTCATAATCAGTTTCCTTCCTCTGGAAATAGAGATATTATGGGAATAGTTGTGTAATGAAGAGGAAAATTTGGTTACACTTGTGTAATTATACATTTAAGTACTGAGTAATATTTATTAACTGCATGTACTTACTCTATGGTTAGGATTAGGTTTTGTTTTAGGATTACTTGCATGTAATTATCCATGATTAATTGTTATTATAATAGTAAGTACATGTAATATGTGTAACAAGGACACCTTAAAATAATCAACTAAACATGACAATTGCCATGCATCCTAAAGTTTGCTTTGATACTTGTTAGTATAGTTTAAAATAACAGTTTTGTATCTTTTTTTCGGAGATTGTGGCATTGAAGCTGGAATATTCCTCTCAAATATAACATGCATTGTTGTCTGTTATTGGTTTGTTGTGTCTTTAGAGCGGCCTGAACATCCTTGAAGACCTTCAGAGAGACGTGGAGGTCAAAGATAGACTTCTACAGCAGTCATTAGTGGCTTTAACTGATCTGGTGTCAGGCAGAAAACATGCAATCTCCTCTCCAGAGCAGGTGCTTCAAAGCTTCATAGTAAAAGTGCTTGAGATTAAACTATCAGTCAACAGTTTAGCACTCGGTTTGTCTGTGAATGTCGCAGGAGGGGCTTGTTTCTCTGTGGGATGATGATGATGATGGTGCTGGAGATGAAGAGGATGACGGGATGCAGACTGAATGTGCTGAAGCTCCTCTGAAGATACACAGAGTTTGGCAAAGAGTCATCGGACAGAGTTTGATCGTCGGTGTCGTTCTGAAAACAAACAACACGTATGTGAGATTTACTCTTTAAACGAGTCGCTGTACAAGAATCTATTCTGAAAATAATCAATGCTTTTTTTTCACTAAAGCAAGAAACTTTGCTATTATAGTTTTTATTAATAGTTTGAATTAGTTTTGATATTTTATTATTTATGTCCAGATATAGTTTTTATTATTTCAGTTTCAGTACATCAAGTGGAAACTAAATGAAAAATGTTTATAACAAATGTAATTTGATTGCTTGATTATATATTCGCAGAATGTAAAGTATATTTTGTCACAATTCTAATCTGCTAAACATGACTGTAAGGCGAGAAGTTAAGATATTATAAACATAAATAAAAGTACAATAAAAATGGTTTAAAATAAAATAACAGACATTTTTGCTGCTGAAGTTTAAAGATGAAGTCTAGTGAACCAAGTAAAGCGTTCGTAGGCTGATTTCTCTGAAAGGTGTGCGGCTCTCAAAACATTGATCTGTTTGTTTGAGCGCTACAACCTAGACTTCATGCTAATAGAGAATGGGAGCAAATATTGAAGCTGTGTCTCATTACTGTACCGTTATCTGATGTATTCACACTCGGGCTGTTCAGGGTAATAGAGACTGTAACCATAGAAACAAGACCGCCATGCAAAATGAGTCTGTTTTTAGAAATGCAGCTGCTTTTGTTCCTCACCTGACCTGAAGGAGACCAGCTAATCATGGACCTCACATTCAAATAAAATCTGCTCTGTTGGTCTAAATCATCTCTGTCTGATTGCTTTCATACTCACAAGACGAGATGATTTACTAATATCAACTGTTGTTTAAACTTCAGTTCAAGAAACAGAATTAGAGTCGGTACGTTTGATTCATTTCCATCAATCAGTTCAAAATGTCCTTTTCAGTGAATTGATTCAAATGACTCAGATTTAATGATTCATTTGCATCGTCACTCAGAAAGTCCCCATGTGGAATTTTTCATATATTAAAATGTTTTAGTATATCTGTAGGTACATTTAGCTGTTTATGACTATGTACTGTTATATTGGTACATATAAAAAATTAAATGAAAAAAAGATACTTTCTTGCGTTTATTTAGTGAGAAAAATGTGCCTTGTTTATATCTATTTTTTATTTATCTTTTAACTAGATTTTTACTGTATTTTACTTCTTACTCTAAACATTTTGAAATCTACTTGACTGCAATAATCAAGTGATGCTTCCTCTAAATGAGAACAAAAGTTTTTTTTGTTTTTTGCAAAAACAAAACAGCAATATTTACCTACAGATATTGTTTTTGCAAAGCATTTTAAAGATTGTAAAATGCCATGCAGGGACATTTTTAGTTGGTTGCATATTTTTTGTGTAAGTTTTGTATGCTTCCTCTGTTTCCTTTTCATATCTGTGTTATTTTAGTATCAGTAATATTGTATTATAGTTTTGTTAATATTTTGAATTCAATTAAATTTTTATTTTAATTTTGTGTTTTGTCATTTTATTATGTCTCATTTTAAATTTTTTAGTTATTTTAGTGCTTAAATTTAAACTAAACGAAAATTTTAAATGTTCAGCAAGCTAAAATAATTTAATTCATTTTAGTTAACTTTTTATTTTATTGCAATGATTTTTTTGTGGTTTAAGTTTTAGTTAACAATAATAACTCTGATATGCATTTAATTTGGATCAAATGATGCTTCCTCTGATTGGTGAAAAAAGGTAATTTCAGATCAAATGCATTAATATCGTGACATAATTACTCTCTTCTGACTGTTTTGTAGGTCTGTAATGAATATTAGCGCTTCGATTGTGTTGGATTCTCATCAAACTGGAGTGGCTCCTGTTCTGAACACTAAGTCTGTGGTCCTGCCCTATCCTGCATCAGACACAGCTGTCGCTCACGGCCCGTCACCGGTGAAGAAGATCAGACGCTCCGATTGTTCTGCTGACAGCGACGGATCAAAACTCGCCCTGGTCGCTGTGACTGACGCAGCTCCTTTATTAACCTCAGGTTGCGTCAGATGTCCCATCATGCTCCATTACAGCTCCAAAGAATCACCCGGATCTCCTGCGGGAGAATGTGCTCGGGTTTCTCAACACTGCGGGCAGATCTCACTGGATCTAAAGGATATTTCCATGGGAAAGTTGCATCCACGACTGTTACAGGAGCACAGACTCAACACAGGTCAGAAAACAGCCTTATTAGTGGCAGTTTATAGTAAGGATGCACCGATATATCGGCCGATAACCACTGTCAGCTGATTACTTAAATACAGCCAGTGATCAGAGCTGATTATATCCTCTCAATCAAAACGTGTGAAGTAAATGTCTTTTGTGTGGAATTTAGGGCTGTCGAAGTAAACGAGATAACGCAATCTCAATTTTATTCTCAGTTTTGACCTGGAAGAGATACATTTTTCCAAAAAATGCGTAGTTTTTAGTAAGGGAATGAAACTTCACAAATGCTTTAAAACCCCCAAAAGACTTTCTTTCTTTCTTGATTTTTTTTTTACAATTATTTTTAAGAGGTATATTCATTTAATTTTGTTTCATGTCATTTCATGTCATGTCAACTGGGTATGCTTGGGCTGTTATTAGATGTTAAAAATACTTATCTATGAAGATATATTAGAGTCAAAAAGTTTACAAAATATACTGTACAGTTTATAGCATTAATTGGGAGAGTTTGTTTTTCCCCTTGCGATTCTGAAAACCAAACTATCGGTTTCAGTATCGGTATTGTTATCGGTATCGGTTCCGGGTGTATCTGTAGTTTCTAGTCACAGTGGTGTTCTCTGATGATTTGTGTGTTCAGATGAGGCCAGAGAGGATCTCCTCAGCCTGATGGCGCTGCTGGACGTGTGGTTTTTCCAGCTGGACTGTCCGGATCACACACTGGCGGATGTGCAGGGCTGGTTGCAGGAGTCACTGAGGTTCGAGCGGCTGGAGATAGACCCGCACTTCACCGCAGACCCGTCAGGCATCCGGCTCTTCTGCTGGGAGCAGAACTCACCGTTTCAGGGCGTCTTGAGCGTCTACTGCAGGTGAAAACATGGACTATCGGTTTGTTTCAGTCATGTAACTTTCTGCTTATCCGCCATGTTCACTGGAACAGAGATACACCATATGGAAAAAAGTATTAGGACACCCCCTTCTAATGAACAGGTTTGACTACTTTAGTAATTTCCAAATTTTGCTGTGAAAATACCCCCAAAAGGTTATTTAAAGCTATTATTGCGAGAGAGAAAGAGACCTATAATTTCTGTAATGCAGACTATACTTTTTAAACTAGACTATACTTCTTCAGTAATTATAATATTACAAAATTAAAATTATTAGGTCTTGTTGTTTTATAACATGTAATAAATCATTAAAATGCTTAAGTTTTTATTAATTTATTTTGTTAACATTTATTTAAACAATTAAAAACAATCCAGAAATATTAAAATGAAAACAAAATGTAGAAATGTAATTTTTGTTAAACTTTTAATACATGTAAAAAAAAGTTTCATGATTTGAATTAATACAGAATTTTAATGTAACAAAATGCAATCCAGAAAAAAAAGAATAAAATAAATTTGGGAAAAAATAAAAATGAGTTTATGATAAAATAAAATGGATTATATATTTGAAAAAAGACACTTCCATGAATTTACAAAAGAAAATATGTGTTAAAAAATGAGGAATACAGAAATAATTGAAATTGAAATGGAAAAAAAAATAGAATAAAAATAAATTTTAAAGTCATATGAAATGCTCTGGTACTTTTATGATGTGCCTTTTTTTGTGTGGTCACTGAACTGTTGTAGAGGAAAAAGATAACATTTCTTTAAAATGACATGAGTAAATAAAATGGACTTTATTCATTTCAACTAAAAGTTTGATTCATTGGAAGACTGTGTTGCTGTTCGATGAGCGTGATTGGTTGTGTTCTGCCGCAGGGATGAGCTGAGTTTGCTGCACTTCCTGCACTCGCTGTGTGACTTCCTGCCAATGTCACATGACGTGCAGCCGCTGGAGAGGCCAAGGTTCTGCGCTGGATCTCTGGCTCAGACTCTGCAGACGGAGATCCACACCGTGACGAAGGAGGTGTCTTCAGCACTGTGCTCTAATGAGGGAGCGAGGAGAGGAGAGGCGGAGTCACAAGCGCTCCACACACTCAGGGAGGAGTGGCTTAAAGAACGGGGGCGGTGCAATGAGAGGCTCCGCCCCCTGTTGGACCAGACACGCTACAGCAGACTGATAGAGCGCATGATTCACGTGCAGCTGGACGCCGATGAAGCCGCTCTGGTGGAAGCTCCTCGTCTGTAGGTAAAGGAACATCAAACTCACCGGCACGGTGGTCCAAACCCATGTTCTGTTTTTAAAACTCAAAACTGCCATCCAAAATGCACAAAAAACAAATCATAACAGTCGTATGACTCCCCTCATCTCATTTTAAACACATTACAGTCAGTCATGTGACACATGAGAACCAATGACGTTTATCTCCAGTGACATCAGACCTTTTGTGATTTATTCATTTAATCTTTTATTTTATCTCAGTTTCAGAGCTGTGGTGAATAGGGAAGATTATCAGTTAATAACTATTTTATTATCATTAATATATGATTTTTTTTATTTTTATATTGTCCACTTTTATTTTAGTTAAAGTTTTAGAAGTTTTGTAATTTTTTTTATATATATTTTTTTTTTAGTTCTTGTTATTTTTAAATGTATTTTTTTTTTCAGTTATTTTCAGGTTTAGTTTTAGCTTATTTTGTTGTGCATTTTTATCAGTTTAATTAGTTTTCGTTGTTTTTAAATATCTAGTTTTTATTATATTTCAGTTTTTCATTATTTTCATTATTGCATATTACAGCATAACTGAAAGGTTTTTGTTTTATTATAGTTAACATCTATTTTAATGCAGTTTAAGATAAATGTTTTTAATATCTTATTTTAATTAATGATAATAATAACACTTGTTGTGTTCGTCATGCAAAATATCACTACGTAACAAACAAAAAAGTTAAAATAAGAATCTTTTTTAATAAATAAAATGCAAATAATATAAAAAATGACAATATTGACAAATATATATATTAATATAATATTTACACAAATATTACACAAAAATGTACACCATTTTTGAAGTTATCACCAGAGGTGGGACCAAGTCATTGTTTTGGAAGTTTCAAGTCTTTGCATTCAATTCTTGAGTCAAGTCCCGAGTCAAAATAGGCAAGTCCTCAACTTTTAGCTTCAAGTCTTAAACAAGTCATTAGTGCTCTTTGCCCAAATTAGTGTCTCAGTATTAATTACCATATCCTGTTTATAGTCATTTATATCAGGACGTTTTCATTTGCAGCACGCTGAACTCTCTCGGCCACCGTACATTTCCAAGATTTTTTCAAATCAATTAATAATTTATATATAATTTTTTCCCCGTGTTCTAATATCACTTTACATCTGAACTCTAAACAAGAAAAGCCAGTTGGTTGAAGCATCATCTCCAGGAAGTGACATCGGCAGCACATCTGTGGGTATTATGATGTCCGTGTGTCTGATGCTCTTGTGTTTCAGTCTGCAGATCAATCAGCGTTTGACATGAAGTTCAGCGTCTGAAAACACTTTCCTAAGGAACGACAGCAGCTTCTCACCAACAGAGGCGTCCGAGGAGAATGAAGCCTTTGATTGAAATAAGAGAAGAATACGGCTGGTTCAGATGCACACTGATGATTTCCACAAAAATACTCAGATTTTCTCTTGGACAGGCAGAAACTGGCAGTGTATTACAAATATTGAGATCTATTTGGGTTTTGTACATATGTTAATAAATGATGAACAAAAGAAAAATGCACATTACTTTTGACTAAGATAAATGATTTCAGTTTGTTCAGTCGATTGCATCATTTTCTGTATTCAGTGTTGGTGTTTCTGTCAAATAATCACGGACCGGAGCAAACAGAAGCACCACTAACAATCATCTAGCTTAAGTGTCCTCGCCGCTGCCACTGTTACCATGGAAACCAGCATCAGCACCATCCGTCTGGAGCTTCATCACGGTCTGTCTGAGATCAGCTGAGTGTGATGACTTGTTTTTATATTACTGTTTTCTTGAAATGTGTCTCTGCATCAGTGTCTCAGCAATGGATGCTCTGCAGTGAATGGGTGCCGTCAGAATGATAATAATCCACACCACTCCAGTCCATCAGTTAACATCTGGAGAAGACAAAAGCTGAAACACATCCAGCATTAACTGATGGACTGGAGTGGTGTGGATTATTGTGATGTTTTTATCAGCTGTTTGGACTCTCATTCTGACGGCACCCATTCACTGCAGAGGAATCGATGTCCGCAAGACATCACAGATTAGGACAGATGTCTTGCCAGTTGGTTTTGCAACATCTTCATTATCTAATCACAATCGTTGTATCCCCAATAATTGGCTCAGTGGACCTGAAATATGAAAATGTTCAGCATATGCAGCGTTTAATAGTTTGATACTCAACACATCTCCAAACACCTGATTATGCATCACATCCGTGAGAAACAGACGAATCTACATCATACCGCACTGTAATGAGAGACAACGTGATCAGGATCCAAAACTAAAGACACTTTTCATCTGTGATCTTCAGTATTGTGTTATTAATAATCCAAACCAATGGAGATGACAGCTGAGGAAAAACATTCAACAATTCCTATAAATTATGGGTGAAGATGAAAAGCTCCATATCGGTAAATATAATATAATACAATGTTATATATATTTTATGTAGTATTTATTTATGATTAACTTTTTTATTATGTTCTTTAAATTCTCTAGTTTTTAAGTCACTTTATTCTGTTTTTGTCAGTCGTAACATATTACTATATGATGCTTTTAAACTGATTCATATTTTATTTAATTTTACATTACGTTTAAATATATGCATTTAGCAGCTGCTTTTATCCAAAGAAACTTCGAAAAGTAGAACAAAGCAATTAATTCATGATTTAAATGGGGAGCCAAAGATCTAATACATAACATTAGGTTTTAATTTACTTCAATAAACAATGTTTTCAAATGTAGTTTTACATTTAATGTAATGTTTTTAAATTCTATATAATGAATTGTAATATTACATTTATATATTAAATGTAGAAATGTTTATATATATTATACACACACACACATCTATATATATATATATATATATATATATATATATATATATATAATTTTAAAATATATAAACATATGTAAATATAAAAAAATAAGATATTTTTTTTATATTTTAAATTTGTGTGTGTGTGTGTATATATATAAGTGTGGGTATGTAAATTAAAAATAAATATATTTTTAATATATTACATTAAAATGTATATTTGAAAAAACAAATGAATATGGTATTTTGAAAGTATTGTTAAAATTTAATTGTAATGCTTCAAATATACATTTTTATTTAATTATAGAACATTTTATTACATTATATTTACTGACTTTTAATATAGCATTTTAATAATATGCAATAGTTCCATTGATTTGTGGGTGAAATATAACCTGGACATCAATGTGTTCAGTGAGATTCATCCTCATAAATCCACAATATTGTGTTTGTGCAGAAAACATGTGCTGCTGTGATTATAGAAAGAGGAGAAGAGTGACTGAGTTCATAAAAACGATCCAAAAGACAATCGTATAAAACCGTGTCTTTCGTACGAAACCGTCCGTAAAAAGCTGGTCAGATGTTCAAATGCTGTGGATGCGGTTGTTTCCGTGTGCGTCAGGCTTTGGTGGTGCTCTCGTGCCGGATGATCTTGTAGGTGATCCAGTAGAAGACGTTGAAGATGAGGAAGGCCAGAGGGAAGGCGGCGCGTGAGACGGTGTCGATCCTCTTCGCTCGGTCCACAAACTTCTTACGGTTCACGTCTGTGTCCTTCAGGACGGCCGGTGGTGCAGGATTGGCGTTCGTCTGCGTGTTTTTGACCGTCGTCCCGTCCTTCCCGCAGGACGTGGTGTTATATCCGGAGAAATGCAGACGGCCGTCCTGTAATTCCTCCTCCTGTGTGTTCACAAACACAGAGAAACAGGTTCCTACTCGGTTTGGAAAAGTATGGAATTTAAGTTAATTCCAGGTCTGGACGTGTATTTCTAAAATTATCTCTTACTAAGTATTTTTTCTTGTTTTCTAGCACAAATATCTAAACGTTCTTGAATCAGGATGCATTTACTTCACAGGTAAGATTTTAAGTCTTGTTTTATAAAAAAAAAAAAAATCTAAATTGTGTCACTTTTTGCTTAAAACGAGCAAAAATATCTGCCAATGGGGTGAGAAAAATGTGTCCCGCAGCACAAAAGCAGTCATCAGTAACACAGGAATATTTATAGCAATAGCCAACAATACATTGTTTGGGTCACAATTATACATTTCTCTTTTATGCCAAAAATCATTAGGATATTAAGATCATGTTCCATGAAGATATTTAGTACATTTCCTACCGTAAATATATCAAAACTTCATTTTTGATTAGTAATATGCATTGCTAAGAACTTCATTTGAACAACTTTAAAGGAGATTTTCTCAATATTTAGATTTTTTTGCTCCCTCAGATTCCAGATTTTCTAATAGTTGTATCTCAGACAAATATTGTCCTATCCTAACAAACCATACATCAATGGGAAGATTATTTATTCAGCTTCAGATGATGAAAAATTGCCCCTTATGATTGGTTTTGTGGCCCATGGTCACAAATATTCTTGTTTAGCCTTTGAATTAAAATGACTTTTCTTACCCCATTGGCAGAAAGTTTTGCTCATTTTAAGCAAAAACTAACAAAACTTTAATCTTTTAAAATCTCTTAAAATCTTCAGTCATTTTTCCTGTCAAGTAAATGCATTACGTTTAGATATTTGTGCTAGAAAACAAGACAAAAATACTAAGAAGTTCCTATGTTTGCAGTGTGGAATCACTTGTCAGTATTTGTGGTGTTTTTGTCAGTATTTGTGGTGTTTTTGTCTGTATTTGTGGTGTTTTTGTCAGTATTTGTGGTGTTTTTGTCAGTATTTGTGGTGTTTTTGTCTGTATTTGTGGTGTTTTTGTCAGTATTTGTGGTGTTTTTGTCAGTATTTGTGGTGTTTTTGTCAGTATTTGTGGTGTTTTTGTCAGTATTTGTGGTGTTTTTGTCAGTATTTGTGGTGTTTTTGTCTGTATTTGTGGTGTTTTTGTCAGTATTTGTGGTGTTTTTGTCAGTATTTGTGGTGTTTTTGTCTGTATTTGTGGTGTTTTTGTCAGTATTTGTGTCAGTATTTGTGGTGTTTTTGTCTGTATTTGTGGTGTTTTTGTCAGTATTTGTGGTGTTTTTGTCAGTATTTGTGGTGTTTTGTCAGTATTTGTGGTGTTTTTGTCTGTATTTGTGGTGTTTTTGTCAGTATTTGTGTCAGTATTTGTGGTGTTTTTGTCTGTATTTGTGGTGTTTTTGTCAGTATTTGTGGTGTTTTTGTCAGTATTTGTGGTGTTTTTGTCAGTATTTGTGGTGTTTTTGTCTGTATTTGTGGTGTTTTTGTCAGTATTTGTGGTGTTTTTGTCAGTATTTGTGGTGTTTTTGTCTGTATTTGTGGTGTTTTTGTCAGTATTTGTGGTGTAACTGCTGCCTCAGACATAATTATATCTGGTGATTTAAAATGTGTTTATACCCTGTACGTCAGATTTGTGAATATCTGTGTGATTTTGTTTTATGTAACATTATTCAATACTCTGCTATCTGTATTTGCTAAGTAGGTTTTAGTCGGTTCATTCACTCAGAACACCATGCTTGTCCGTTGCATCTGTGTTGAGGTCTGTGAATCTACGCTCTGGTCTCAGGTCTTTATAGCAGCTTCTCCTAATAATAATACATTATTCTGAAACACAGCGCTCAAGTTCAAGAAGTTCAGTGTCTTGTGTTTCTAACAGTCAGAGCACTATCAGTGTGAACCCATAGTTATGTTAGTATAGCAGGCAGGTTTGTTTATGCTCTGATAAATACGTGAATGGGACGCATGTTTACTCTGTGCTCCATCATCACACTCTTTCTCCGCAGGGCAGATGATTTTCATTCCATTAGCGCTGCGTTTCATCAGCCTGCAGCTCGTCTTCATCTTCGTCTCAGGTGTCGAGGCTTTTGAAGCTTCAGGTGCAAAGGTTTTAGTCTAAAATTAATGGAGCGATAATCCTACAGACTTTTCTGTGTTTCATATTTGAGTTTGATTTGATGCGGACGCTTTACAATACGGTTTGCATTTGCAAGCATGTACTAACTACACTGCAAAACTGATTTTGATAAAAATGATCATATTCACTCATTTAATTTTTTTAATTGTAATGTTTTGGTGTTTTGTTTTGTAATTTTAGATATTATTATTAAGTATATTTATATATTTTTATTTCTAAATGCAATATATTTATCAAATGAAAGATTATCCACTTTCATTTGAAATTTGTATATATATATACACACACACACACACACAGAAATAAAACCAAAATGTATTTTAAAATAAATGCATTTAAATAACAATGAAAGTGGATGGTGATTTTTATACTATATTGACAAAATCAAAACTTAAACCTAATTATTGGGGAAAAAATGTATCTAATAATTAAAAATCTGTCATCGTTTACTCCAAACTTTATTTCTTCTCTGGAACACAAAGATGTTAATCAAAATGTCACAATAAATCTTTTTTATTATAATTAACTTTTTATTTTATAAATGTATTTGTATATATAAATATATTTAAAAATAAACAAATTTAAATAACATGAATGTGGATATTTTTTATTTTATAAATACATTTATTACATCAAAATGTTATGTTATTTAAATTTATTTATTTTAAAATATTTTAATTTTTAAATGTGATTTCTAAATATATTTATAAAATGTAAAAAATAGTAGTATAATAGTATTGATGACAGATTTTTAATTATTGCATGATATATTCCTTTAATGTTATTTTGTCTCATTTGGAGATTAATTTCAGCCTAAAATATGATCAGTTCTTTCAGAAGTTAGTGAATAACTGCGGAGTAAACAGACTGAAGATGAGCGTTTGAGATGTTGCAGTAAACAGAGAGGGTTATTAAGCTGTTGATTGAGTGATTTATAATTGACTCTGGTGTTAATTTCTGCTGGTGGGGATGATAAAGCGAGGCTAATGCTGTTTTTGTGGGATTCATTCTCCGGCCTTCAAACTAAAGATGTGAAGCCCCGATCATACATGCGTCTGTCAGTGTTTAAGCACCTTTTGATTTCGTCTTTGTCTTCGTTTGAGCCGCAGAAACTCCTTCTGCTGTCTGGAGACGAAGTTGACTCCGGCGTATTCCAGCAGAGCGGCGAAGACGAACAGCAAACACACCGCCATCCAGACGTCTATAGCCTTCACATAAGAAACCTGCAGCACACACGACACCGAAGCAGACGAGGAACACAGTATATACTTGTTTACTTCCTATAAAATATGAATGCACTTTATAAATCATCTTTTTTAACTCTCTCTGTATATATTGTTTAATTTACTAAAGGTACTAAAACGTTTATGTATAAAGAGTTTTAATGTATTTAAGAGTTTATATATTAACTGCTGATGATCATTTCTGTGTTTCTGCTGTGATTGTAGCAGACAGAATGAGTCCGATGTGAGAGAGAAAGCCTTCATTAGAAGCTCCTGCAGGATTATGGGATTATTCTCCGTCTAGTAATGAGCGCTTTGATTTCCAAATAATGCTGATTATCAGATTAACATAATGACACATGCGTGGTTTGAGGGTGAAACCAGTTAAAGCTATATAACATCCAGTTTAAAGTCATATTTTTGTGACTGTTATAAGGTACTGAAACCCTGTTCAGTCAGAAAATCAGCGATTAGAGCCGAAGGTAATTTGCATTATGGGTTATGAAACAAAAAAGCGAATCGCCCTGATAATTGTGTTCTCAGCTTCTGCTGTTTTCAGTCGGGACTCTTTCCATTTCATATTCATGTTCCCTTTCATGCGTAACGCTTCCTCTGCGTCTCTCATTTACAACAATGCACTAATTATCAGTCTGAAACTCATTATATTAGATTACAAAATAAAATCTCTAAAAATAAGATGATTTATACTTTAGTAACTTCTTGATACTGTAGTCCTATTATAAGGGAACAGAATCAAGAAATCACTGAAGCATGAATCTGTTTTTTCATTTATAGTTTATTTTTATCAAATTAATTTTTTTCTTTCTTTAATTTAGCAAATATGTAAAATAAATAAATTTCATTGCTAAAATAATTAGAAATAATTCATTGGAAAATGAATAAATATTTTTGAAAAATAATTTGAATTTGATAAATTAATAATCTGTAAAATAAACAGATTTGTGCTTTAGTAACTGGTTCTCACAAATAAAAAAAGTTAAAACATGAATAAAAAGGACAAACTGCAATTAAATTTCGATTTTTTAAAATATATTTACTCAATTATAAATAATTGCAAAATAAAAAAACTATGTACTTGATTAAAAATAAATCTAAACAGATTTATAATAGTTAAAATATGAATACAAACGACATAAACTGCAATGACATTTTGAATTATTTTACGTTTACTAAATTAGAAATAATAAAAAAATGAACTAGATTAAAAAATAAATCAGCAAAATAAAGAGATTTATGGTTCTCTAACTTATTGATTCTGTCATAATATAATAGTTTTCACAATTAAATAAATACTTAAAATTAATTAAATTAACATAATTAACATCAAAATATATATTTCTCTTTGCAGAGAAATTTAAAATATTTAATTTTTGTTTAGTTCAAAAAATATTAAATGAAACTTAATAGAAACTATGTAGACATTTCTTTAAACCTAATAAAAATAAACACATTCTTGTATGTCATGAATTGAAATAAAGCTTAAAAATATTAAATAATAAATGAAAAACTTAAAAATCTAAAATTTAAAAATTTCACCTTGGCAAGAACTGAAATAAGTTTATTGAAGTACTAAAATAAAAATAAATAAATAGATATTTAAAGAAACTCTTTAAAAACTAATAAAAATGGTAAAACCAAAATTACTCAATTTAAAGTGAAAAAAATAAATAAAAACATTTACAAAACTATAATAATATATCAATGATATTAAAATAAGTAAATCAGTTCTGCCGTTCTGTGACCTTTGACCTCTGACCTTGGGCAGCGAGGCTCGTGAGCCGGAGCTCTGTGTGGTCATGGTGAGGACGGTGGTGATGCCGAGCGCGACCCGCGCCGGAGCCGCGTCCATGTGGATCCAGAAGGACACCCAGGAGAGGATGACGATGAGGAGGCTGGGGATGTACATCTGGATCAGGTAATATCCCATCTGCCTCTCCAGCAGGAACTTCACCTCGATGCACGTGAACTTCCCTGAACACACACACACACACACACATCCACCTCTACAGCTTCACAGAGTGTGATGTGAAAGAGCACAACAGACACTATATCTGCAATCAGTAAAATGAGTAAGAAACGAGTCCTGATGGATTGAGCAGATATGATGCAGGACGGTATGATTGAATGATGGGGTTGTTATGATGATTGTTGATGGGTTATGAGTGTGTGTGATGCTCTGACCTGTGTTATAGTGTTTGGTGCAGTAGCCCAGCTCCTTCTCGTCTCTGATGATAAACTGTGGTAACGTCAGACCATCGGCGACCTGAACCGGACCTTTATCAAGCCACTCGAAGATCAGGTCGTTCATCGTGTAGCCGACTGCAGAAAACATGAGCGGAAACTGCTTTTATAAACATTTAAAATAAGAAATAAAAAAACACTTTCAGTTATACCTTAATCAAATAGTCATTTAGTTTAAGGTGAAGAAGTAAGATTAATAAAACTGAAAATAACTAAAGAAAAACTGAAAAAATAAAACTAAACAAACTGACAAAAATACACAACAAAATGACTAAAACTAAAATTAAAATGAAAACAACAAATATAAAAATAAAAGCTAATTCAAAATATTAATACATTTTATAAAACTAAAAATAACTAAAGAACTGAAAATAGCAAAACTAAATCTGAAATAAAAAAAACTATTCAGACGTAAAAAAAATTAATACATAAATACAATCGACGAAAGTGACTAAAACTTTCAAATTAAAATGAAAGTGGGAATAAAAAAAATCTTATTAATAAAATTGTATTAATAAATATAATAAAACTAGAATTAAATAAACTACTGAGAAACTTCAACTAGAATAAAAAAAATAAATGAAAAAAATCTAAATATTACCAAATATCATAAAAGTATAAAATCTATAAATATCATAAAAAAATTAATTCAAAACATTAATAAATATAATAAATTAAAACTAACTAAACTACTGAAAATAAAAAACTGAAATAGAAAAAAACAACTATGTAGACATGATAAAAAACACACTAATAAAACTGACAAAAATGCACAATAAAATGACTACAATTTTAACTAAAATAAAAATAAAAATGGCAAATATAAGAAACCAATTCAAAATAGTAATAAAACAAAAAATAACTAAACTAAAAAACGATATAGACATGTTTAAAAAAACAACAAGCACAACAAAATGTTTAAAACTAACTAAAATTATAATGAAAACAAAATAAAAGTAAAACTGGTCAAAAATATGAACAAATCTTGTTAAACTAAAAATAACAAAAAACTGAATAAAACTAATATAAACTGACAAAAACACAAAAAATTACTGAAACGTTATCTAAAATTAAAGTTAAAACAAAAATAAAAATAGTAACAAATATGGTAAAACTAAAAATTAAAAATTAAATGAGTAATATAAACAATACAGACATTAATAAAACCGACGAAAAAGCACAAAAAAAGTCTAAAACTATCTGAAATTATAATGAAAACTGAAAAAATAAAAGTAAAACTAATCAGAAATATGAACAAATATCGTAAAACTAAAAATAATTAAACTGAAGTAAAAAATTCTAAAACAATATAGGCATTAATAAAACTAGCCCTAAAAATATAAAAATAAAACTTCTTAAAAATATGAACAAATATGGTAAAACTAAAAATAATGAAACAAAAATTGAAACAAGAATTAATATAAACAATATAACCATTGATAAAACGGACAAAAACACAACAAAATGTCTGAAACATTAAGTCAAATTCTAAAGAGAAGTGAAGTAAAAAGAGAAGCTGATGCATGAAGTACACACAGCTCTCCAGCTGCATGGTGCAGGTCTGTACATCCATCGGGAAGTTCTTCAGATCCATCGGACAGGACAATATTAACGTCAACCTACAGACACGTGACAAACACACAGGTAATAGTTATCTGACACTATAATATCAGACCTGATTCATGCGGCTGCAGGGTTTAATGTTAGATGAGTTTGTCTGAGAAACACCTGCAAACTCAGTCCTCGAGCGGATCTGAAGCCATGAGGGCTTCACTTATGCATGAAGTCAGAGCTGATGGCTCGTGGTTTATAGAAACAGCATTTATGAAAACTAGGACATTGTCATATCAGCTCATTTTCAAAATAAACGTGGATTTACAGTAAGAGCTGTTCAGGGCTCGTCTTCACTCGAATCAAAAGTCACTAGTGAATAGAAAAGCTTAGATTTACACACAATGTGAGCACTAGTCAAATATTTCTGTTTTGCATTCTGTTCTAATTCAATGCCATTTGAGAACTACACCTGGTGATCATGTTCTTCAGCATGACTTCAGATGCTCAGAGCATCTATAAATAAAGCGCCTTATAATTTATGATTCATTTTATGCTATAACTTTTCATAACACTCAAGTTAGATTATAAATGAAACAATGCCATTTTTTAACATGTCAGTGTTATTTTTGTATTATTTATAATTATTAATATTTTTATTTACCTTTTGTTTTTTATATGTTTGGTTTTAAATTTAAATTGTTAGTTTTTTCTTATATTTTTTATTTAGCTTTCATTTGTTTTATTTCTAGTTGTAATAATGTTATTACCTCAACTTCATCTTTTATTTGTTTTCATTTATTTTTTATATTTTACTTTCAGTGCTTTTGTCATTTTTATTAGTTTTTTTATATGTTCTTAATTTATTTTTATTTTAGTCATTTTATTACTTACATTTCAATTTAAAATGTTTTATTTGATTATACTTCAATTTTATGTTACTTGCGATGGCAACAGTTCTAATTTTTTCATGTAATATTAATATTTTCTTTTATTTCAGCTTTATTTGGATAGTTTCCGACTCAGACTCTTGTCACACGGGCCTGTATGTTGAGCGTTTGGCTCTTTGAAGGCTGGAGATGACTGTAAACGAGCGCCGATCATCAGGCTCTTGAGCTTCAGGGAGGCCAGAGCTTTAATTGATCATAACTTCAGTCGTTCTCGAGTGTTTTTGCTGCTGGCAGAACGAGTGAATCACTGAACGCCTCTTAAAATCTGACAAAATCCACCGGAGAAAAACACAACAGAGACGAAGAAGGAAAAACCTGTAATTCATGAATAATATCTTCATATCCGATCAGCACAGAAGAGTGAACAGCTTTATTATCAGATTAATTCTGTGATGTTTTCCGCTCTTAATTGGTTTGTTTTAGTATTTTTACACTTGTTTTATTTCAGTCAGTTGTCAAGGCAACATTTCTATTTTTGTCTAGGTTTTTAATCTTATATTTTTATTTCAGTTTAAATTTTAATTTAGTCATTTTGTTGTATGCTTTTAAAACCTATTTAGCTTTTATTTTTATTTTAGTACTTAAACTTATTTTGTTTCAGTTAGTTGCTAAAGCAACATTTCTTATTTTAAGTTTTTAATTTTAATTTTTTTATTTCAGCTTTCATTTTAATTTTGCGCTTTTATCATTTTATAAATTTTTTATTTCAGTTTCAGTAATTTTCGTACTTCAACTTAAAATGTTATATTTTAATGAATAATAATTAATAATGTTCAAAATATGAAAATCTGCTCCAGATTAACCTTGAAGTAATGAAGAATACCTGAGATATGAAAGTCAGAAATATACAGTAGTCAACTTTTGAAGTGGATCAAAACCTTTCATCAAAGTTTTCCTAAAACATAAAACCAAAATGTGTTCTTGTCTTAGGACAACTTTGATGAAAGGTTTTGATCCACTTCAAAAGTTGACTAGTGTATATATAGATATAGATATATCCATCAGGTCTTTATGGCTCATATAGTCTGATATAGTGAGAATATGGAGGAAAAAACAGCTCAGTTTTTATTCAGAGACTCAGTCTGAACAAAAATATGAATTTGCTGCAGATGCTGATATTTCTATTCTGAAATTCAACAGTTTAGATACTGATTTAGATACAGATACTGACATAACATGATCTAAATATCAGTGGTCGCTCTATATCTCCAATAATGCATTATGTCTCAGTAAGATGAGAGTGAAATGATCCAAACATATAATGCAATGCTGATCGAGAGATGAAGAAATAAGCGCTCCTCAGAAGATGTGAGATGAAGATCATTCCTCCGCTGAGGAACAGAGAAAGTAAAGCTTCTGGAAACAAACGCTCCTCAAAAGATCCTGATGATCAGATTTGAGACTAAAAGATGATTGATGGAGAATCAAGTAAAGCTGAGCTGCTTCAGTCCAGTAAGAGTTCATCTGGAGATATGACTGCAGTTATTCTGACCTTTACTTGATCAAAATCAGCAAAGATTTGACAGCAGAAAGACACATGAAGCATTTCTATAATTACACTAAAAGAGCTTTTACTGGCTAAAACACTCTAAATGATCAATCGGAGACAGAAGGAGTGTGTTAATCATCATATTCTTACCTGATGCTGTACAGAACGGTTCCGTCCTTGAAGATCCTCAGGAGCTTGTTCTCCGTCGTGACGTCGTGGAAGTTTGCTCCTTTCTCGTTGGCGAAGAACAGGTCAGGTTTCCAGATGGAGTCCAGCATGGATGGGTCCAGATCCAGAGAGGAGTCGGGATACTCGCTGTAGGCCAGCCGAGGGTCGTTCCACTTCTGCCGGAGGAAGATGTTCACTCTGTAGTCCTGAGACACAAATACAGCCACGGACGTTTGAATGATCATTTGTGACCCGTTCTGGCAAAATGAGTCACAATCAGCACATTTTCAAAAATGAGTTATTTTTTATTTTTTACATTCTCCATTAAAAGACCTTCAAAATGATATACGTGACCCTGGAGCACAAAACCAGTCATAAGGATCAATTTTTCGAAATTGAGGTGTATCCATCATCTGAAAGCTGAATAAATAATCTTTCCATTGATGTATGGTTTGTTAGGATAGGACAATCTGGAATCCGAGGGTGTAAAAAAATCGAAATATTGAGAAAATCTCCTTTAAAGTTGTTCAAATGAAGTTCTTAGCAATGCATATTACTAATCAAAAATGAAGTTTTGATATATTTACGATAGGAAATTACCTAAATATCTTCATGGAACATGATCTTTACTTAATATCCTAATGATTTTTGGCATAAAAGAAAAATGGATAATTTTGGCCCATATTGTTGGCTATTGCTACAAATATACCTGTGCTGCTTATGACTGCTTTTGTGCTGCAGGGTCACATCTGATTTGATGGAATCGGATGAGAAATGACTGCGCTACACCTGTTTGAAGTCGACGAAGTCAGCAAAGTCACCTCTGAGAAAAATCAAGTTGAAGTTTTCTAAAGGTTCCAAAGCAAAATAGCATTGTTTCCTCCACTTCCTTTCTTAATATTAATTACTGTATTAATAATCAGTATAGCCATTTTTTATTTTATCTTTGTTATTAGGAAGTTCAGCCTGCCACAGGACTTACTGAAACAGTTCTACTCTGCCATCATTGAATCCATCCTCTGCACCTCAATAACTGTCTGGTTCAGCTCAGCTACCAAATCTGAACTCAGAAGACTACGGAGGGTAGTCCGGACTGCTGAGCGAATCAATGGTACAACCCTCCCCACTCTCCAAGAACTGTACTTATCCAGAGTGAGCAAAAGGGCTGGTAAAATCACTCTGGACCCCTCACATCCAGCACACTCCCTCTTTGAACTGTTACCGTCTGGTCGACGCTACAGAGCTCTGAGCACCAGAACGACCAGACACAGGAACAGTTTCTTCCCTCAGGCAATCCATCTCATGAACACTTGACACTAACCGTGGAACACACAACTCTATTATGCGTTATTTATTCACCACACATACTTATTTTTTCATTTCAAATTTGCACATATCATACCTGTACATACATAATTGTATATGTTTTGTACATTGCCTATTTGTATATTTTTCTTTTATGGTGGCAGTACTTTTAGAAAAAGGTGCTTCTCAGAAAACATACATTAAAGATAATTTTATATGTTTAATTACTATTTGGAGCATTGGGATCGCTAGATGAGGGCTTATTAAAAGATGAATATGAGACAAAACTACAGAATGTTACATTTTATTATTAGCCGTTTCAACACATAGATGTTTTACCAGCTAAGAAGTTCAGCACTTTTAGAGATTCATCCCTCTATCTGATGTGAGCAGAAGTATTGGAGCAGTTGCCTCACAGGTCTTTCTAAGTGATCAGCTGTGTCCTGTTGCATTAATTCTTCAGATATTAAAAGCAGGGAATGTGTCGTATCAGTTATATCCATTACTTCTGTATTCTGAATCTTGCATTCGATGATGACACACAAACCAGGATGAAGATGAGGGAGCTGACTTTAAGAGAAAAGCAAGCAATTTGGATGCTAAAAGAAAAGAGGAAGTCAGTTAGAGCTCTAGCAAAAACAAAGGGCATGGAGAAATCAAGAGTTTGGAAACCACCAGCAACCAACAACGACCTGATCGGCTGAGAAAACAACAGTAGCTGATGACAGACAAATCATAAAAGCTGTGAAAATGAATCCTAAAAGACGTGTCTGTAAAATCAGCAACAACTTCCAGAAAGCTGTCTCTGGAACAGGACCTCTCAACTTTACTGATGACTTAATGTATGATGACAGCAGCAGAATGAATTTGGAAGGGAACAAAACCATCTTGCCTACCAATATTCAAGAAAATGCCACCAGATTCATTGGGAAGTGTCTTAGATTGCATCAGGACAATGACCCAAAACACCCTGCCAGTTCAGTCAAGGAGTTTATAAGAGCAAAGAAATGGAAAGTCTTAGATTGCCCAAGTCAATCTCCAGATTTAAATCTGATTGAAGATGAATTTCTCCAGCTGGAGAGGAGAGTAAAGGCAGAAACTCCCCAAAACAAGCAACAATTGGAATCGGCTGCATTAAAGGCTGGGAAAAGTATTTCAAAGGATGAGAGCAAGAGTCTGGTGATGTCTATGGGTCACAGACTCACTGCTGTGATTGTGTGCAAGGGATCTGCAACTAAATAATAGCTTTTAATCTTTTATATCTGCCTTATGTTCAACTGTCCCAATACTTATGCTCACATCAATGAGTGGGATGAACTCTAAAAGTACTGTTCTTTTTATTTGGTAAAACATGTATGAGTTGAAACGGCTAATAATAAAATGTGACATTCTGTAGTTTTGTCTGATATTAATTTTTAATCATATTTGCAAATGTCTTGACTCCACAGCCAACAGAGCAATTTTGTCTTTACTGTTCCAATACTTATGGAGGGCACTGTATATACACATACATACATAGATATAAAAATAAATAAAATACATTTATACAATTCATATTTTATACATGAAAAATAAAAACATGTTTTTTCTATTTTAAATATATTTTATACATGTCTATATAAATCTATATATTCTAGTTATTAGAATTATGACACAAAAGTAAATTATCCAGATGCATTATATTATTTTTGTATTGAAGAAATCATTATTTTAAAAAGTAATAAAATATATAAAATCAGAAATTAGGAACGGGAAGTGGTGTGTGACCCATACTCGGAATTTGTGCTCTGCATTTAACCCATTCAAGTGTGCACTCAGTAGTGAACATACACCCGGAGCAGTGAACACACACACACCGTGAACACACACCCGGAGCAGTGAACACACACACACCGTGAACACACACCCGGAGCAGTGGGCATTTATGCTGTGGCGCCCGGGGAGCAGTTGGGGGTTCGGTGTCTTGCTCAAGGGCACCTCAGTCGTGGTATTGAGGGTGGAGAGAGCGCTGAACATTCACTCCCCCCACCTACAATCCCTGCCGGCCCGAGACTCAAACCCACGATACCCCGGTTACAAGTCCGACTCTACCGTGGTTTACATTAGTGATTTTTGCATATGATTTAACTTCATTTTAATGTCGTTTTGTCCGAAATTATTAAGCTCTTGTCATAGTTTGTATTCTCTGTACAGTTCATTAGTGGCCTTGTATGACTGGCTGCTTAAAAATGATCATCAAAAACATGTAAACAAAATTAGCATTTGATCAAAGCAGCGTCTCTGGTGTTCGTGTTTAATATCCACTGGAGATGCGTTGGGATTTCAGTAATATTCCTTGGGAAAGAAGAATGAGAGCTGACTCCAGATCTGGGACTTGTTTACGCCTGAAGCGTCTGGAAATCTCCAAACATGACTCGAATCAATCTGAATTCAGGCCCGCTGGCCGATCCAGAGCTTCATTCTCCTTCTGAATTATTAAAACTAAAGCGGTTTGATGCCAGTGCGAGTAGAGCGAGGAGCATTGAGGGAATGAAACGTGAAATCTCGTTTACTAATTTCCAAATATAGGTGGGATTTTATTCATGTGATTGATTGGAAAGTGTTGATTAGAGATGATTTGCAACAGGAACAAATAGTAATGGATAACATTCCTGTCAGTTCATCTTTTTAGCAAAGTAAAGACGTAACCGCAAACTCTCACCATAGTGGTTTCTGTCACGGAGCCGAAGCTGTTGATGAATATATTGCACGTGACGTTCACAGGAGGACCTGCAGACAACAAATAAGAATAACATGATGTTAGACACCAAAGAATTCAGTAACTTAACATGTTAATCCAACATTCACCATTCAGATGACATGTAGTATCATTCAAAGCTTTGGGGTTGGTAAGATTTAGTCTCTTCTGCTCAGAAAAGCTGCATTTATTTGATTAAAAATATAGTAAACAAATGTAAATAATATTATAATCTAAAACAGCTGTTTTCTGTGTGAATATGTGTTAAACTGTAATTTATTTCTGTGATCTGCAGCTGTATTTTCAGCATCATTACTCCAGTCTTCAGTGTCACATGATCTTCAGAAATCATAATAATATACTGATTTACTGCTCAACAAACATTTCTGATTATTATCAATGTTGAACACAGTTGTGCTGCACAATATTTTTGTCGAAACTGTGATACATTTTATTTTTCAGGATTCACAGATGAATAGAAAGTTCAAAAGAACAGCATTTATTTGAAATAGAAATATTTTGTAACATTATAAATGTCTTCACTGCAGTGTTATTTTAGTATTATTTATATACTACCATAGAGTAATATATTGTGAATATATCGCTCAGCGCCACGCAGCATGGTTTTTTGAGCAGATTGTAGCCTGTCATGCATGTTGAAAATCGTGAAAGGAGTTTATTAAGGTTCTCTAGGTGCAGCTTTCTAAAAATAATCCATTAGATGCGCCTCGGAGGTATTTTGAACCTCGTGAATGTTTTCTAACAAGATTGTGTTTTAATCACTCCTGGGCACAAACACACATCCACGCCAAACTGAGCTGAAGAGATGAGCTGAATCAAAGCTGGCGCTCGTCTGCTGTAGAGCGAAGGAGAAACAGACAGCTTCAGCGTTAATAGTGTCCTTCAGATACCGCTCAGAAACAAATAAAGGAAGAGACTGTTAAGCAGACGAATCTCTCTGCTCTGTGTTCATTAGTCTGTCCTTTGCTTTGACAGACACATTCACTTCCAAAATACACTAAAGTTCCTCTTATAGAAACCTTCTCAATATTGCATGAGCAGATGACTTTATTTGGAATATAGGAATATATTGAGAAGATGTACCAGTGTATAAATGAAATAAAAAATGTTGCCAGCTGAAAATAAAATGAATTGTTTTTTTTTTGTTTTGTTTTTACATTCAGTTAACATTTATTTTATTTCAGGTGATGAAATTTTACATTCTCAATTACGTGTCTCTGGCATATTTCACCTAAAAATCAACAAAGAAATAATTAATTATATTTTGCATAAAGAAAATTAACCCTATTTTTGCAATGTGAAATTAATGTCATCAATTATGCACATTACATCTTAAATTCTTACTGCCGTAATTGAGAACAAAAAACAACAGAAATAATAAATAATATTGTGCAAAAATTTAATTTTACATATGTTAAGATTTGCATTGTGACATTTAGTTTATCATTTGCATTGCTAACATGAGTTATTTCACTGTGAACTATCATGAACAATGAATTGCATTTGACTCCTAAAAAGATTAATAACTGCTACACAAATATTTTGCTCAATGTTAACTTATGCATTAACTAATTAGTTACTGAATTATATTCTTAAGACAATTTAGGTATTTAGATAATTTATACATGAATAATTTACATTTACGCATTTAGCAGACGCTTTTATCCAAAGCGACTTTTTTACATTTTATCAGCTCTTGCTTTCCCTGGGACTCGAACCCATGATCTTGTCGTTGCTAGCACCATGCTCTACTATTTGAGATCCAGGAAACTTCTCTCTTTTTTTTCTTTTGATATTAGGGTGAGATGTGAGCGATGTGTGCGTGAGATGTAAGTGTGAAGCTGAAGGTTGACTGAACATGTTTCAATGAGCCGTGTTCCCCAAAGCACTAGAAGATAACTGACTGAGTATGTTTGTGTTCCAGGTCATTAATCAGACGCTCGTCCCGAGGAACGGCCAGCACCCGCCGTACAGACGCTCTCTGTGCAAAGTCAGGTCAAGGGCAAACGCTTACAGGACAACAGGTCTGGAAGCAACTTTTTAGTGTTGTTAACTTATATGATGCTGTTGATTCAATGAGTTCATTTGATCCAATTAATTATGGAAAAAATGTGCATGTTAAAACGCATTCAATGCACCGTCCAGGGCTGCGTTTCCCAAAAGAATCGTAAGCTGATCATAGCTCCATTGGATTTAATGGGTATACGATGTACTTAAGCTTACAATGCTTTTGGAAACGCAGCCCAGACGTCTTCCTCATCCTATTGACCCAGTTGCTGATGAACATGATGCAGGACGACTGTGTGATGAAGCCTATTAGAATACAGTTATGTGAGCCTAAAATTCAAGATATGAGTGCAAAAATATCACACTATATGGGTTTTTGTCACAGCAAACTGTTGAGCTCCTCTAATGAATCCACGTATTTGAACGAATCGAGTGAGCCAATGATTGAGTGAATCCTTCATAAGGCCAGTCGCTTGTCTCGGCTGTGTCCGAAAACTGTAAAATGCTGCCTTCAGAGAACACATTTCAAGGTAGGAAGGCATGAAGGTGTATCCGAATCCAATGTCAGCTTCACATCTGAGACTTCTTCATATGATCAATTTTTGAAGGCAGCATAGACGTATCCTGCCTTACAAGTCATTGCCTGATCAGATGTGGCCCTCACTGAACGAATCAAGTGAGCCAATGATTCAGTGATTCGTTCATAAAGACAGTTGCTTGCTTTGTTTGAACGAATCAGTCAAATGTATGATTGAATGACTCGCTCATTAAGGCCACCTACTGGCCAGTTTTAGTTTCATATTTAGATTATAATTTTTTTTTTTTTTTTTAATCACTCTATTTAAATATTCAATTTTTTAAAAAGCCATTAATGTCCATTTAAAACCCATTAACCGCATAGCATTATTTATGCAGTTCTAATTGCACTGTAATTGCACCTAAATTCCACAGCTTCTGAAAACAATATTTACATTTGTAATGTAGCTGTAAATGAAGCAATGTTATGGCTACATTATAGCCTTAAAGGTTTATATGTAATAACTTCTATGTTGAATCGAAATATTTCTTTTGAAGCTATGTTTTGTAGAATCTATTCAATGCTTTTCTCATTTAACACAATAATGACATTAAATCTTTTGAGGGGTAATTTCTCAACCCTAATTTATGTGTGATTAATTTGTGACTGATTTGATTAATTAATTAATAGGTACATCATGTTATTATTTCAATTAAGAATTTTAATCGCTCGGCAGCCTTGTTTGTAAAAATAAATTGATAAAGCATTATCATTATGATAAAGCAGCATCAGAATGTTTTGACTGATTGTAATTGCATGCATAAGAACTGAAGCGGTTGCATGCCTTTAAAGTTGGGTCTAATCCGTGCGTCGTAACCTGAAGTTCTGCCCATCAGTTTGTCCAGGAAATCAGAGGGAGATGAAGATTCACGTCCCGATATTCTCTCGTACTCTGTTCCTGCCGTTATCCTGAGACACAATAAACATCACAAACCATTCACTTATTTTGGAAACTTACTCTTAGGCCCGGTTTCACAGACAGGGTTTAGTTTAAGAAAACGATACATGTGTGCATCTCGAGACAGAACAATGGAACTGACGTATTTTAAGATATGTCTGAGCAAGATATTTTCAGTTGAGACAGCTCAAACATGCATTTTAGTCTGGGACTAACCTTAAACCATGTCTGTGAAACCAGGGATTAATGTTTTTTATGGTTATCATTTTTATAGCCATAAACTAATGTTCCCAGAATGTTATCACAACTGTTTTTGGTAATGTTATAAAATAAGAATGCTGCTTATAAAAATAACATCACTAGAATAGAATAAAGTAGAATTAAATTTATTCATCTCTCTTTTTTAATTTTATATCAGGGCACTTGAGGCTCTGTGTACAGAATGAACTGCAGCAGCTGAGCGGGGCTAGTTGTCACACTTTTACTCCACTGAATATCATGCAGGTTGTTTTTATTTTTGAATTTCTGTATATATGAGCTATAAACAAGTTTTCTTACATGTCTACCTTTGTTGATCAGAAAATGAGATGCAGTTCATTTAACACAAACTGACCCTCATTACGGGGCATGTTGTCACACTATTGACACAAATAAAAGAAACAGCAAAAATGTCATATAATTAATGAAATATGTGACAGTTTCAATTCATTACCTACGTTGTAGTGATTTTGTCTTCATGTAGGCTGTCAATGAGGTTTTATTTATTAACTAACATACGTTACACAGATATGACACTGGATGATACAGAATGCACACAAATATTATAATTCAAATGTGTTTTGAAGTAGATATTTGAAATCAACAGAGCAATGCTATTTGTGTACTTCTGACTAAAACCCTCAGTTACTGAGATATTGAGCTTGTGACGACGAAGCCCGGTTTCCTCTACCTAGAGAATCACAAAAATAGAATGCTTTGATCTGCACGAATTTGAATTGACGTTCTGATATTAATCCGAGCATTCTTTAATAGTCATGGCAACGCGCGACAGGATCCGCGTACTGAGACGCTCCTTATTCCTAATAGTGAGCTGTTTAGAAGCTTAAACAGTTGTTGCTTTCACAGCTGAAGAAGAGAAGCACGTACCTGAAGTTGTGCATTTCTATCAAGAATGCGAGTAAAGTTGTGAGGAGTTTTACAGAAGGGCGAGTCATTCCTCTGGCTTCACTCGCGCTCCCTCATGGGCTCAGAGACGCGTCCTGAACGAGCTCCAGTCGCGTTTTCTTCCGAGCTAAAACACAGCTGAAGGATTCCGCAGGTAAAGCCACTTCAGCCCAGAATCTCATGGTTCGTCTGTGTGAAAGAAACGACACCGACACGCCGCGGAACCGCTGTTGCGCGCCCCCAGAGCGTCTAAAGCCATTCTGCGCTCGAATCAGACGCAGCGGGAACGGAACGCGCGATTAGAGATGACAGATGCAGTCCTGTGTGTCGTTAAATGATGTGTTTTCAGAGTGAGACGCGTCCGTCAGCGCTGGAGAAGCTCTTCTGATGCCGGGTTCAGCACTTGGGCAGCTCCGCGCCTCTCTCTGCGCATGCGCAACAAACCAGAAGTGGAATCTTAATCTGAAATGTTGATTAGTGAGTTTTTAAGAATTAACCACCGAATTAAGTCTCGGTTAAATTAAGGCTTGTACCCTCCGCCCCTGAAGTAACTCAAAACAATAAGCTTGTTTTTAAAGTATGTAGGTGTATTCTTCTAGAAATAAAATTTCGACATTACCAAAAATGTTACATTATATCAAAATCAATCCGCGTTTGCAGACGCGGTAACCATAGCAACCGAGCGATTTCTGTTTTGGATCAGAGGTGGCATCAAAATACACATATTTTATTTAATTTGTTATATTATTTAAACATCACAAATACATCACAAACATATTATTTTGTGTAAAACGTCTTTTCAGGCCGTCATAAGACATTTGAGTTGCGCCAAACGAATCTCCACCGATTCCACCCAGATAATTAATGGCTTAATAATTAATTAAAGTCTATGCCTTTTAAAATTATTGAATAATTTGCGCAATAATTTAAATCACAAAAACATCCTCAAGCTTTTACACATAAAATTAATAAAAAAAAAATATTATATACTCAAGGGTTATTAGGTATAGAGATAGCCTAGTGTATTTTTAATTAGTTTTTACATTTTATTTTTTAATTTAAAGTTTGTGTAATTGTGTTGTGTTTTTGTCATTTTCATATTTTTTATAAAAAAGTTTGAGTTTTTTATATTTTATTTTATTTTGTATTTTTTATAATATTAGTTTTAGTTTTAGTTAATAACCCTGACTATATTCTCCTGCCGCCCTATACAGAGAATAAGCCATTTGAATGGGATGGATGGATGCATTCTCGATTTTCTGTTGGTTTACCATCTTCAGGTTAAGTCATTAGCCATTGTTTAAAAAACATATATATTGTGGACAAGCTCTTTTGGTAATTGTTTTTCTTTTCTAAAATATGTATCAAACTGAAAAGGAAATAAACAATAGGCTCAGCAGCTCACACCTCCAGGGAATGTATCAGGAACCCAGGTTGCCTTGGAAACAGATTCACTTGCAGATGCTAAAAGGTTGAGCTTGTTGCTTTAGTGCCGGAGGAGAGTGACAGACGGGTCATGTCTGTGTGACTGACAGCATCAATCACATTATCTAGAGCCCCGGACAGCTTTAGCAAAGTCTTTTCTTCTGTTTTGTCTCAATTCTTTTCTAGGAGCTGAGACCATATGTGTAGATACTTATTCCATCTAGTTTTTCTATTATGATTCTAACATGAGAGTCTATGGCAGCCTGTTGAACTAGGTAGTAAAAAATATTAAATCTGGCACTAAGACAATTTCAATTGATACTTTTGCTGACCGTGAAGCTTCTAGCACCACCAGCAATTGTCTTTTCTGCCTGCATGTATTTATCCAACTTTGACTATTTTGAATATTAATAAAATTGGCTTTTCAAACGTATTCTAGAGCTCTTTATTTTATTGCCGCTTTATTTATTTGTTTAGCAATGAACATACGTTTAAAAACCAATTGCAACATGTCAGTTATATCAAAACAAATACTAAATGAAACAAATAGGCCTACAATAATAAAAATAAAAACAGAAGAAAATGTATATTTCATATTTCTATAATCACAATAAGATACAAACTGTGTGGATAAATAATTAAAAGTATGGGCTTTACCGTAATTTACAGTTTTTTGGCGTTATTTCTTATTAAGGTGTACAAGTAGTGACCTATTTCTATTTTAAAATAATTAACAGTAGGTTTTTTCAATGCCCATTTATAGTTGTGGATAAAGAATTTTCCATATGAATAAATTTATAATATACCATATATTAAAATTGATTAAATGATTTTATTGTTTTATGATTAAAATCATTATCATAAAACGGTATCTTATTTTTAGTTGAAATTCAATGTTTGCATTATTTTTAACCAAAAATAAATAAATAAATCAAATGCCTGCCTGCTCTTACATTAAACATACAGTGAATATATAGGCTAGGTCCATTTAAAAAAGCGATGTCCACCAATCTGGTGTGATTGGCCACAAAATTGCTATTTTATTTATATCTTTTATAAATGATTTAACTTGCAATTTTTTTTTTTTTTTAAATGTCATCTTGTTTTTGTTTTTTCTTTTTCTGACAATGAATTCTGACTGAATGAGCTGTGTTTGCATGTTAAACATTCCTTGGTGAAAGAATGGATTGTTCCAGTTATTATATAACTCATTATGTCTTGTCCCTGCAGTTCTATAAAAGCAATAAGCCACTCAAGGCCGTTCATTTGTGTTGTGCAGAAGAACAGTGCTTACCAATGGTAAAATCCCATAAAGCACTGCCTTATTAAATTACATTAGATATTAATTATTTTGCCTCTGAGCGTATGAAAATTTAACAGCAACTGTTGCACAAAGCATTCTGGTGATTAAAGCCAAATGTAGAGGCACTGACAGACAGAAGAAGCACAAAACACCGATGTCATTAAACGACTGCTATTTATGAGATCATTTTATTCAGTGGCTGTATGCTAGTAATCACACACACACACACACACACACAGAAAAAGAAAACAAGCTGGCTCAAACTGACACTAGATTTCTTAGTGGTTCATTTTTATCCATTAACGTGACAAAATGCAAAAGATAAAGAGACTGAAATCTGAGACTTGGCATAAGATTTTTATTCTATAGTCTCTCCCTGTTCTGTATGATTTCTGTGGCGCTTCAGGCGATGAATAATATCTGTTTGATCCACAATATGACAGGTCACTGTCACTGACGCTGTCCAAACTCATTTCCTTCAACACCTTTAAATCAAACACCGCCTGACCTACAAAGCAGACTGACAATGAGCGACAAGAAAAACGAGCGCATTATTTGTATGATCTCGTACCTCGTAATTTGTGTCTGTCGGTGTCAAAACAGTCAACAGATCTCTGTTCGAAAGGATTCGTGCATGCAAAAAGGAAAATTTGTTGTTTTTCTGCACAGCAGCAGTTCATTTGTGGGTGATTTTTTGACATTATTGTGGTTGACTGAAACTCAAAAGCTGTGGTTCAGGATTATGAAATATAAAAACTAATGCAAGAGAGGGCAACGGGTCTGTCTCTTCATGAGACAAGTGCAATTGGCCCGGCCGAAGGTGCGATCATCAAACTGGTCATTAAATCCTGTGAGCGATGTCCTTTGGTCTGGTTGGAAGGGTAATTATATAGGAGACGCCTGGTTTAATAAAACTGTGGTCAGAGAGTGGCCTTTTTATATATTCTTATATAATACGGTCATTAAATCTGAACTGGATGCTGTCATAATACCATAGTTTAAAGCTGTAATGAATGAAAAATCAATGAAGGTCTCTGTATGTCAGCTTTGTGTTTCTTATGTGACACATTATCCTTCATTCAGACGGCTGCGGAACAAAAAAAGAGAAAGGAACCATTTCTGCTTTAAATAAAGCTCCAGACCAGTCATTTATCCATTAGAGAAAAGCATCTTTCTCAGAAAACACTGGCAGTTGTGATGTTTTTCTCAGCTGTTTAGACTCTCATTCTGACGGCACCCATTCACTGCAGAGGATCCATTGGTAAACAAGTGATGCAATGCTACATTTCTCTAAATCTTCACTACAAACATCTGAAACATCATCTCGTCGCTTCAGTGCAGAGTTTGTGTTATTGAATGTTTAGTAATGCAGTGATGCACTTTGCTCAATAATTGAACACACGCCGTTTCAGTCCGAACGGTTCAAAAATATATGCTTCTTCAGGCTTCAGCTGCTACAGGAAGCACTATAAGTGAAGTCCCATCCTTTATTTATAGAGGGATAAAACGGCACTCTATGCCATCAAAACTGCAGTGTACATGATGACAGTATTTCAGCTCTAACAGGAATCCCTTCACTGGCTCAGAGAATGAACTCAAGACACTGTTTCTGCTGCCGACGGCCCTTCATCAAGCCGTTCAGCTTCAGTTCATTGATGGCATGACATATTTGGCCTCAAAGTTTCCTGAAGAGTCACTAGTTTCACTCCCTTCAGAGTAAATTTGAAAGAAGTGAAAGTGGCCAAAGTGGATTTGATAAAGTTGGTAAATTTGATTCAATTGCGCAAATCATTTCAAAAATCTGATTCAACAGTTCATTTGCAAACTTGTTTACTTAAGTCTCATTTTTCATATGTTCATGACTATTGATCCAGCTAACAAAAATATGTTCTTGCTAACGTTCCCATAAAGTTATGAACATTCACATAACCAAAAAAAAAAGTTCAAAAACTTTGTAAACGGCTATAAGTCTCGCCTATAGGCTTACTTCTGCATTGAAAATAAAGGTGGATAGAAAATGTTTTTGTGCTAACATTTTGAGAAAATTTTTAACCTGTTAACCTTCAACCCCATTTAGGGCCTCGCAGGTGAAAATAACCTACCTGAATTAAAATGGTAACAGTTTGTGACAAAGTGTGCTTACACAAACAAATTAGGTATCTTTGGAAAGAAGAGACTCTGGGCTTTACTATCTATCATCCAGAGTTGATAATGCTCAAAAAGATAAAAAGTTATAGACACTGACGTGCCTTGAAAAATATTTTTCCACACTGAATGTTTTTTTATTTCATATACAAATACATGAAATAAGTCCTGGAGCAATCCAGAAAAGTAATGGATCGAAAGCCATGTGTCTCATCAGTTCATATTTCAAATTTGAAGAAGATACCATGAAAAATGAGATTCCTGCAATATTTTTTCTGAAACTATTTATAGTGCCCCCCACCCCCCTGTTTGAGGAAAAATAACCACCAAATGGATTACAGAATTATACAAGCTATTTTAGTCATTATACATGTTCCTGCATAGTTTTTCAATTATAAAATAATAGACAGATTTATTTGAGCACTAAAAAATACAAAAATAATTATTTGAGTAATAAAAAAGGAAAAAAAATTGAAAAAAAAATGCTTTGTATATAGTATGTATACTGAAGTATTCTTCGTTATTCGTTATTACAATGATAAATATCACTGCCAGACGTGAAGTGATATTGCCAGACATGGTCATAGAGTCAGTAAACACACGCTGATGTGCTTCCATTCAGATTATAATCAAACAGATGGGCCATATAATCAATAATAGCTGATCAATGAATCACAATGATAGCCGTCATAGAGTCGCTAATAAACACGCTGATGTGCGTCCATACAGATTATAATCATGCAGACACGGCCACATTCCCCACACAATACACACACACACATATAAAAAATGTAGAAGAAAAAAAAAACAGTTTTTTATGGATAAAGCAGATCGCTAAGTTACGCCCCGCTCAGATGACAGCGTGCGTCACAGAAGCGTCACTGCCGGCAGGAGGGAGCGCCAAATTCAAATAATCTATATTCTGCTTTTCTGAGACTTTTTTTTTTGTAGACGGTCTCATTATGTTTGTAAGACCGTATTCTACAACATCGTTTTGTTTTTTTACCACCAAGACGCTGTTTTTGAGCGTAATTTATTCCATAACGGACGCGAACAATAACTCTCTGAAGAAATGAAACGTAAACAAAGGAATATTCATCCTTATTACAACGTTATTGTTTCGCTGGACTAAAAGTGCTCGCTGGGATGTTGTTCTGTGGACCCTTACCTCTCTAACTAAACTGGGATTTCAGCAGTGGACGCGTTTGTGGCTCGTTATTACAATGATAAAGGTACGTACGGCTTTTTTACTCTGCGTGTTTGGATGTGTACTGCTTACACAAATGTAGCAAATTTGTGCCACTCATTCCTTATAAGCTTTCCATCGAAAAACAGCGATCTGTCGTCGATGCTTGAGGCTTAGACCCTCAGAATGATATATAGTTTGTCAAGATTAACTTTGTCCCGTTTCATTTATTCTATTAGAAAACAATGACACATGCAAACAAAGAGCGTTCAGTGCGAGGTCGCTCTGGTGAAGGCTAACAGGAGACCAAATAATTTTGAACAAACGTTCTGTCAGCATTACTGGAAGAAATGTGTTCATAACTTCAAGAGAACTTTGTCAGAACATTCTGAGAACGTTTTCTGTTAGCTGGGGTTCAACTGGTGCTTATACTGTAAATGACAAGGATTCTTTGTGTTCGTTTGGTGAAAAACAGTTTGGAAACCTTCATTATTTGACCTAGACTTTTACCATATTTTGCTTCTTACATTAAACACTTTGAATCTACTCAAAGAGTGTATGTCAGAATGAATCAGGACAGTCGATGAGGACAAAAGTGCTGTAACAGTGAAGTATTTCCCAGTTTATCTGAACAGATGCGTTCAATCCGTCATGCTCCAAACCTGCTTCTACAAGAACAAGAAGCGGCTCTGTTGTTGTGCATGGAGAGGTGTGGATGTTCAGAACCCAATCCAAACAATCACTGCAATGCATTTGGCAGGTTTTCTTATTTCATCTGACAAATCTTCATCTTGACTGGGTCACGGCAAAACAAACGGTGCAGCTATTAGAATGATGGCCGATCTAAAGACGCTGCTGTTCTGGATCTGACAGAGACTCGAGTCCTGTAACAGAACTGATGGAGACGCCACTGACAGCTCAAGGAAGACGGCCACTGGCCGACGGCTGAACGACTGCAAAATATCCCACAAAAACAGTTTATAAAGCAGCAGTGAAGATAATCCATGCCGACAAAGTACCAGCACAGAAACTGCAGCTGCACACCACACGTGTTTGGCATGTCATTCGGGGTTAGAGACGCACTTCTGCACGCTTTATTTACAGTATTTCTATGTGATTTATACAGTGATTCAAATACACATCACAGCAAAATTATCAAATCATATAACTAAATGAAATCTTGAACTATTAGGTGCAATTTAGCTGTCGAGTTGTGGCTCAGTTCTATAAAGTATACTAAATAATAGACTTTAAAATCAAAATGATTATGGCTGATAAAAGATTAAATTAATTACAAACTATTAAACTTTAACACTTAGGCTTAATGCATTCAATATAATGTGTTTTTAATACATTTTGTCAGTTTGTAGTGGAATAAACAAAGAAACTGAGTAGCAGAGCTCATCTCATTCATATTTCTCCACAACAACAAAACACTCTTCTATTTTAGTCTCATCAAATGTTTCGGCTAAATCAAACTAAATGCAGTTATGGAACAACAGATTCTGTATTTCTCAAATTGGGACGAAAATGTTGTTATAAACCACTATCTCAGAGACTGAAATCCTTAAAGCAGCTCAGGTTTTCTTTAACCAGCAGCAGGACCGGCTCCAGACTGTGTGTCTGCTTCACAGAGAGTCATTATGAGGGCAGATCGATGTCACGCTTCAGCGGCGCTCAGGGAATCACACCATTTCCAGGTGAGATCACAGACCTCACGACCGCCTCGTGTGCTCTGACGCGCTTGTGATCGATACAGAGCTGACAAAAACAGCTCATCTGCTGAAACGCTGATGCTCAATGAGTTAAAGCAATGGTTCACACAAAAATATATATTTGCTGAACATGTGCTCAATCTCAGGCCATCTGAGATCATCAGATTTGGAGAAATGTAGCATTGCATCAGTGTCTCAGCAATGCATGCTCTGCAGTGAATGGGTGCCGTCAGAATGAGAGTCCAAACAGCTGATAAAAACATCACAATAATCCACACCACTCCAGTCCATCAGTTAACATCTGGAGAAGACAAAAGCTCAAACTAATCCAGAAATCCTGAAACAAAGACGTTTTTAATTAAAATACAGGGCTATAATCCATAATAGCACTTCCTCCAGCGAAAAAGTCCATCTTCTGCTGTCTCTCACATCAAAACCCAGCCACATATGTGAGCCTGGACCACAAAACCAGTAGCACATATATTTGTAGCAATAGCCAACAATACATTGTATTGGTCAAAATTATAGATTTTTCTTTTATGCCAAAAATCATTAAGATATTAAGTAAAGATCATGTTCCGTGAACATGAAATATATCAAAACTTTTTTAATATAATGTGCTTTGCTAAGAACTTAATTTGAACAACTTTAAAGGAGATTTTCTCAATATTTAGATTTTTTTGCTCCCTCAGATTCCAGATTCTCAAATAGTTGTATCTCAGACAAATATTGTCCGATTCTAACAAACCATATATCAATGGAAAGATCATTTATTCAGATGATGTATAAATCTCAATTTAAAAAAAATATACCCTTATGACTGATTTTATTTTCCAGGGCCACATATTAGTTTAGAGCTGTTTTGTCTTGTAAACGCTGCTTGATCTGTGCAGATTTCTCTCCTGATTCAGACCAGAACACTTTTTCACTGGAGGAAGTGTTATTATGGATTATGGACTCTTATTTGAGTTAAAAACATCTTAATGCTGGATTTGTTTCAGCTTTTGTCTTCTCCAGATGTTAACTGATGGACTGGAGTGGTGTGGATTATTGGGATGTTTTTATCAGCTGTTTGGACTCTCATTCTGACGGCACCCATTCACTGCAGAGCATCCATTGCTGAGACACTGATGCAGAGACACATTTCTACAAACCTGATGAAGAAACAAACTCATCCTAATCTTGGATAGATCTAAGGTTTTCAGCAAATATTCATTTTTGGGTGAACTATTCCTCGTGTTGCATAGAAAAACAATAAACAGCAAACAGGTTTCGTAGTTCATTGTTAGAGTTGAATTTGATTTAACGAGTTTTAATGTTTTGATTGATAATATGATGTTCATTTGCATTTGTTGTTTTTCTCATAAATCAAATGCTTCTCAAATATGCTCTTTTACTGTCACCATGCACAATTTGTTTTCTGCTTCTACAGCAGTGACGAGACATAATAATACAGAATGACATTAATATCGCAATTAGACGATTGAAGCCTGTAATTATAAGCATGATAAAGTAATATCTGGGCATGCTGTGTTGTATTTTTCGCTATGGATAAATGATCTATTATCTTCATTGCTCCACAGTGTTCAGAGTGAGATGTTGGTAATGACTGGAAGACTCCCTGCAGTGAGTGTAATGAGAATAATGACAGAAAAAAAAATCCAAATGTAAGTGAGGCGTCCTCATGGAGAACATCAGAGCAACTGAATACTGAAATCACATTTATTAGCCACTTTATCAGGTGTGTTCATCTAATAACGGTTAGTAATTGTTGGTGGTGTCACAGTGTTATATCATGAAGCAATTCCAGCTTACAGTACAGTATAATATGTACATATGGTAACGCATGTTATTTGACATCCATTGAATAAAATACTTTTAGAATTTAATGAGCACAAACAAGATGACGAGGAGCTCTGAGGAATGAGAGAGACTCCTTTTACAAGTTTTAGAGTCAAAAATGAATGTCAGTATGGTTGAGGATCGTGTCTGTCAGTCATATAAAGTCTACATTGGCATCAGCATCTGGTGATTTCTGCTATTCTTAACTGCTGGTTTGTAATGACACTTAAGAGATAGAAATGCAAATGCTCAACTACATAAATTAAGAAGTGTACTTTTATGTGTAATTCATGATATTCATTGGTTTATGTCATCATTTGGACACTCATATCATTTCTGTGGAACACAATAGAAGATATTTTGAAAAATTGTTTATTATTGATGGAAAAAAATTACATTTTTCAAAATATTTTTTGTCTTCCACAAGTTTGTAAATAATAACAAAACTTCACATTTTGCTGAACTGTCCCTTTAAAAGTAAAGCATATTTCATGATGAGTGCTATCGATTGGACTTAAAAATGTTAGAATTGTAAATTCTAAACTTAAAATTGGTTATTAAAAAGTTTATATGTTGCAATTCTGTTTTTAAACACTTTTTTGGGGTAGGTAGAAGTAGTCCATTTGAAAAAAAAGGTCAAAATTATGAGAGAAAATGGATCAAATGGACTTAATTTAAAAAAAAAGAAAAAAGAAAGAAAGACAAGTTCTTAGAATGAGATCTAAATATACTTCTAAACATACTTCACCTTTAAAATATGAGGTACTTCAAGTAAATAATTTAAGCCGGTTTTAACTTATGGGTTTAATTTTAATTTAATTTTACAGTGCATTTCATGCACTACTACCGGTCAAACATCTGCAATAAATTAGATTTTTGAATGTTTTTGAGTCTCTTCTGCTCACCAAAGCTGCATTTCTTTGATAAAAAAAATACAGTAAAGACAGTAATATTGTGAAATATTATTACAATTTCAAATAACTTTTCTCTTTTGTAATATATTTTAAAATGTAATTTATTTCTCTGATGCAACCTGAATTTTCAGCATCATTTCTCCAGTCTTCAGTGTCACATGATCCTTCAGAAATCATTCTAATATGCTGATTTATAGTAGGCCTATATCTTGTGTGTAGATGCATATATATGTATGTATGTCCCTGGTGGGACGTTCCTCATAATCCCTGGTTCTTGTTTAATTTCCTCTCCCGCTGGTTGCCTTGGCAACACACAGAGCTTCTGAAAGCTTGAAGTATTGGAGATGGCATGAGACAAGCGGCTCTGTGTGCATCTTTCATACGCTCGGATCGCAGCATAAGCAAACACATCCCACCGTATCTGTTCCTGCATCACACTCACTTTCCTCTAACAGCCGCCTTCTGTCATTCACACTGTTTCTGAGAGCAGAGTGAATATTCACTGAGGTGGCTTCAGCTCTTCAGCAATTACAATAACAAAGGCTGGGGTTCGAGAGCTCAGCGCTGGCACTTTCAGTGGAATACAAACAAGAGAAAAACAGGCCCTTTGAAGCTCTTGTCTTTATTACAGTTGGACGAACACAATGCTTTAAGCTGGCTAAAAATAAAAATAGGCTTTGCTAACACAAGTTATGAAAACATTATTTCTGAATGCATTTTAATTGTTCAAAAGGTCCAGTTTGTTATGCATTAAGAACGTTTCTTCTTGGTTATGTGAACGTTACAGGAACATTCCATTTTATAATTTTGAGAATGTTATGGGAACGTTACATTAGAATGTTCTCTCAACACTTAAAACAAGGTTTATATATATATATATATATATATATATATGCAAACATTCTGTTTGATCATTATGAGACCAATATGAAAATGTTATTTCTGGATGTTTCTTAAACATTCAAAACATCTGGTTTTTAAGTATTTTTAGTAAAATATCTTGGTTATGGGAACATTAGTGGAACATTCCATTTTTATCACTTTAAGAACATTATGTTACATTTTACTGTTCTCTCAACATTTAAAACACCATATTTAAAGATTGTTTTTCTTGGTAATTTGGCCATTAGAGGAAAATTCCACTCTACCATTTTGAAAACATTATGAGAAAGTTACATTGGAATATTTTCTCAACATTTAAAACACCCAGTTTTATATTTTTACATTTTTCTTGGTTTTGCAAATGAATATTCCATTTTATCATTTAAAAAAAACTTAATGAGAAATTTACATTAGAATGTTCTCTATATGTTTAAAACACTTAAAAATGTTCCATTTTATCATTGTGCAGCTGTTATGAAAATGTTATTTCTCAATGTTTCTTAAACATTTTGTCTTAGTCTCATTAGAGTTACAAATGACCTGCTTCTATCATCTGATCGTAGTTGTATCTCTTTATTAGTTCTACTGGATCTTAGCGCTGCGCTCGACACTATCGACCACAACATTCTTTTAAATAGACTAGAACACTTTGTTGGCATTAGTGGAAGTGCATTAGCATGGTTCAAATCGTACTTATCTGACCGCCATCAGTTCGTAGCAGTGAATGAAGAGGTATCATATCGATCACAAGTGCAGTACGGAGTACCTCAAGGCTCAGTACTAGGGCCGTTACTGTTCACACTTTACATGTTACCCTTGGGAGATATTATCAGGAGACATTGTTATAGTTTTCACTGTTATGCTGATGATACTCAGCTCTATATTTCTTCACGGCCCAGTGAAACACACCAAATTGAGAAACTAACGGAATGCATAGTCGATATAAAAAACTGGATGACGAGTAACTTCTTACTGCTAAATTCTGAAAAAAACAGAGGTGTTAATTATCAGACCTAAAAACCCCACATGTAATAACCTAGAGCACTATCTAACACTTGACGGCTGCTCTGTCAATTCTTCTTCATCAGTTAGGAATCTAGGTGTGTTGTTTGATAGCAATCTTTCATTTGAAAGACATGTTTCTAGCATCTGTAAAACTGCGTTTTTCCATCTCAAAAACAGATCTAAATTGCGACCTATGCTCTCAACGTCAAATGCAGAAATACTAATTCATGTGTTTATGACCTCAAGGTTAGACTATTGTAATGCTTTATTGGGTGGTTGTTCTGCACGCTTGATCAACAAACTACAGTTGGTCCAAAATGCAGCAGCTAGAGTCCTTACTAGAACCAGGAAGTATGACCATATTAGCCCGGTTCTGTCAACACTGCACTGGCTCCCTATCAAACATCGTATAGATTTTAAAATCTTGTTAATTACTTATAAAGCCATGAATGGTTTGGCACCTCAGTATTTGAGTGAGCTCTTATCACATTATAGTCCTCCACGTCTCTCAAAACTCTGGCCGTTTGATAATACCTAGAATATCAAAATCGACTGCGGGCGGCAGATCCTTTTCCTATTTAGCACCCAAACTCTGGAACAATCTACCTAACACTGTTCAGGAGGCAGACACACTCTGTCAGTTTAAATCTAGATTAAAGACACATTTCTTTAACCTGGCTTACACATAACACACTAATACACTTCTATTATTCAAATCCGTTAAAGGATTGTTAGGCTGCATTAATTAGATCAACTGGAACCGGGAACACTCCCCATAACACATGATGCACTCGTTACATCATAAGAAGAATGGCATCTACGCTAATATTTGTCTATTTCTATTCTGTTTCTCAGTTCATGTCCGGATCAGATGGTGGATCGGTGCCGGGAGATGATGTATGTGGCCCTGATCGTCGGCGGAGGCCGGAACACCTGGATGAGCCCCGGGACATATCCCCAGTGAAGACCTCAACTTAAATGCAATAAAACTAAAAAGAAAAGAAAATAACTAAAAGACCAAACTACATAATACTATTATTGTTAGAAATTGCAACAATATAAAATACAAATAAATACATTTATACATTTAACATTTTAATTAAAACAATAAGTAAACAATAAATAAACAATTATCTCCTGACCAGAGGAGAACTGCCCCCCCGACTGAGCCTGGTTTCTCCCAAGGTTTTTTCTCCATTCTGTCACAGAGGGAGTTCTGGTTCCTTGCCGCTGTCGCCTCTGGCTTGCTCAGTTGGGGACACTTGATTTATAGTGATTATCGTCAATTTGATTTAGCAGATACTATTTAAACTAAACTGAGCTAGACAATGACATCTCTGAATTCAATAATGACATGCCTTAACTGAAAATTGAGTGTTTAATCTTATTTTTATACATTACTGACACTCTATCCTCCAATTTGATACTTTTAAGTGCTTTGACACAATCTGTATTGTTAAAAGTGTTATATAAATAAAGATGACTTGACTTGACTTGACTTAGTTAGTGGAACTTTCCATTATATCATTTTTTGTTTTACCATTATGAGAGCATTACATTAGAACATTCTCTCAACATTTAAATCATGCATGTTTTTAATATTTAAAGAATGTTTTTTTTTAAAGAATGTTTTATCCTAACATTTGCATAACCTTTAAAAAATGTTAGTGAAAGTTATGGAAATATTCCCTGTTAGCTTGGAAGAAATCTATATCTCATTCATCTCCAATCAACTTGTATTTGTTCCACCTGTAGACAGTACTGCTGAGTATCTGTGTTTTTAACCTGAGTCTGAAGTAAAATGTTGATTATGAGGAGGATGTGACATTTCATCTTTCACGTTACCCTACATAGGTCTGTCTCTGCCATCATCGCCGTGCCATTTTTAGAACCCCAGCAGGCTGTAAACAGTGTTACCATGGCAACGTCACCCAGACACACACTGATAAGCGAGCTCTACAGCGCTCCTGATGACAAATAGATCTTTAAAGCTGCTGGTGTCTTCAACACGCCAGCAAACTCCTGCAGTCTTATTGCTTGGGCTTTCACACCTGAGTTGGTTTGTTCAGGAAAACCTGCTCGTCTGAACTAGTTCTTCTGGTCTGGAGTTCAATTTTGCAGTCGGTGTGAACGCAATCTGGTTTGACCTAATCTGAACAAAATCCCTGATCATTTCAGTTTTATCTGAAGAGTTTGAGTGCAGATTGTTTTATGAATCTGAGGCAACGTAATGCAGTTTTACAATGAGCTGATCAAAACCAGAAAAAGCTGTCATTTCACAGATGAAGAATATGGAAGCTTGTTTCCACCACGGGATACTACGGAAGCGTATTGCATTCACTTGAGGGAAAAAAAATCGACTCTGTTTTTCTGAATTAACGAGTTAATTATCTCAGAATTACGAGATCATTAAGTCATTAATTCAGAAAAACAGAGCAAAAACTTTTTTTTATGAAAAATGATCTCGTAATTCTGAGATAATTAAGTCAGTAATTCAGAAAAACAGAGCAAAAACTTTTTTTTTATGAAAAATGATCTCGTAATTCTGAGATAATTAAGTCATTAATTCAGAAAAACAGAGCAAAAACTTTTTTTTCATGAAAAATTATCTCGTAATTCTGAGATAATTAACTCGTTAATTCAGAAAAACAGAGCAAAAACTTTTTTTAATGAAAAATTATCTCGTAATTCTGAGATAATTAACTCGTTAATTCAGAAAAACAGAGTAGATTTTTTTTCCTCAAGTGAATGCAATACGCTTCCGTAGGATACAACAAAGTTATACTAAATAAGATGACTGGTGCTCTTTATTTGATTATATATTGAGATTCCATTCCAGGGAAGTGCTAGGGGAACGCCTCCAGCGTGACGCGGTCTGAACCAGAGTGTAATCTGTCCAATGGATGGGCGAGACGTCATAGGCGGGTGACGTCACCGACCGGGAAGCATAAAAGCACGTGCTGTGGAGCCGGCGTTTGCTTCTAGGAATGAAGCAACCGCTACTCTGTCTGTCGATTTGTGTTGTGAGTCTTATTTAGTGTTGTTTGTCCCTCACAATCACTTGAATTAGGCTCCAGCAATATGTGCAAGCACTTGGGCGATAGCGGATCGCATTACAGGCTGTGTGTTCCTCCCTGCACACATTATATCTCTGCTGGGGATACACGCAGTCTGAGCTTGAGAGCAGAGCACGCAGATTCAGCTCTCGAGGGAGCTGACTGCCCGTTTCGTGAGCTTTTATCATTGCTTATGCTTGCTCTCTTTGGGGAGTGAGCGTTCACTAGCGTGGAATGAAGGTGGGCGAGCCCCTATCTTCTTCCCTTCCCTAGACCTGTCTTCCTCCGTGGAGGTGGACGCGTCAATGAAACAATGTTTGCACAAGCATTTATGAGTGAGAACGGCACGCAGTCAGCTCTTTAAAAAAAGGGGGGCTTATTGTGCTTCTCCCCGCTGTACATCTCGCATTCCCGTCGCTGCTGAGGCGAGTGAGATTGCAGGGATGGCAATATGGATCTGGCGAACGGGTTGGAGACGGGTTATCTCCTCCTGCATTCCCCAGATCTAGCCTCTCGCTCGGGGAAGCCCGCGTGTGCGGTTCCTCCCCCTTTGAGTGAGAGCTGCTGTCTCATTCATATCAGAAGCGATGCCCAAGTGTATAACAGACGCTCGCGAGCTATCTGTCCCCTTGCGTGGCGTTGTCTCTGAAGTATGGAAAGCCAAAGTATTCATAAACGCCTGCTCGGGCGTCTGATTGCACACTGACACGTCAAAAGTGTGCGCTTTGACAGCAAACGCGTGTTGGGAGACATAACAATTGAATAGAAAAATAAATTATATATATATATATATATATATATATATATATACATTTTCTTATGAAATATTACATATTGTTATGAACATCTGGCCAATTATTACTCCCATTATGACAATTCTTTTTTCAACATGCTGTCCCAACAGCAACACATTAATATGCAGATTAGATACCGTATAGATACACTGTGTTTAAAGGGAAAACCAGTTTATGGAATTTTTTACAGACATATTGCATAAAACAAAATGGTATATCAAATCATGTTGTGATATATATTATAACATAGTTGAGAATCATCCTTAAACAAAGTTTAGAAGAAAAGCATCCTGAAACCTAAAAATGTATTGGTGATTTAAAAAAAAAAATCCCATTGTTTTTGCCTTTTTGATGTCTATTCATGCCATTTTATTTTTAGTAAAAAAATATGAATAAAATATATTTTTTCAAAAATGTTAATTTTCCATTTTTTTCTAATGCTCTAAACAATGTAATGACATGAAAAAAAGCTTTTTTGGGGGGGTCTCAGGAGGATATAGCGGACACATGACAGAATCGGGCAATGAAGTCAGCACACATGCCATTTTGAGAACACTACAGAAAGAGCACGTTGTTTTCGTCTGTGTGGATACTTCAAAAGACCTTTGCTCTGCCTGTTTGGTTTACCTGTAACACGTTCAGAACGTGCGTTTTGTCCGACTCCAAACGCACGTATTCGATGCCCATTTCCTGTTATGATAAACGCACGTCAAAAACGCGCGTTTCATAGGAAATCACACGTCGAAGTCCATGATGCGCGTGTGCTGTCAAAGCGCACGCTTTTGAGTGTCAGTGTGCAATCAGACGCCCGAGCAGGCGTTTATGAATACTCTGGCTTTCCATACTGAAGGCTCGCGGTTGCAGGTCAGGCTGGTGCGTGTCTGCACACCTGGCAGTGTTACAGGCGCACCAAGCTGACGTACCTGCTTAGAGAGCTGGATGAGGGATGGGGCTCAATTTGACTGAAATATAAGCTGATCTCTGAGCTGCCTAGAAATGCTGTCTGTGGTTGACCCTATCTGACATGAAGGAGAGGATAGGGGCTGCGTCCGAAATTGCATACTACTTGTAGGTAGCCTACTACATTTGTATTCAAACGTACTTCTCGACCGTTAAAAAAGTATGTTCTATATAGTATGAATGAGGGTAGTATGAATGGAATTCAGATGTACTACATCCGCCATGTTCATGAAGTCATCTCATCGATTTACAACGTTTAAACTTTAAGAAGTCAGCCGTTTACTTTGATTATTTTAAACAAGTGCAATTTAACCACAATGAACAACGTTTTTGCCTGAGGTACTTGCACTTGAAAACAGCCGCGTCGCCGCTATCCGCCATTTTTCGAATATGACGCCTCCTCTCCCGTGGCCTCATGGGATATTAAAGTGTCCATCTTATGCCTACTACAGAATTCGGGCGGAAGTAGTAGGTCATCCGGGTAATTCTCGCCTACTGTTTTTCGCATACTATATAGTAGGGAAGTATGCGATTTCGGACGCAGCCATAGTCTTCCTCATGGACGCCCAGCTTGCGTCTTCTGGCCTGTTCGGCGACGCCTTCTTATCTCGTCTTTGCCCCTGGTCTGGCCAAAGCGCTTCTCTACCCTCGAGCGGGTTATTTCCTAGGTCCCCTCTTCTATACCACGGCCTGTCGTGCTGCAGGCCTTCAGTCCTCCTCCCTTTGGGGAGCCCGACCAGAAGCTTAATTGTATGTGCCAAGCGGGGTCTGCCTGCTTCTAAGACCCTTAGTCGGTGGATTGTGGATGCTATTTCTCTTGCTTATGAATTTTATACTCTCCCCTCACCTATGGGGGTCAAGCACTCTACCCAAGCTGCCTCCGAGGCCTTTCTGGCAGGGGTTTCGATGCAGGATATCTGCAATGCTACGGGTTGGTCCACGAAAAAAACACAGTTGTGAGATATAAACTGAATTGTGAGACATAAATGCAGAATTGTGGGCAAAAAAGTCAGAACTAAGAATGTAAACAAAGTTGTCTGAACATTTTGAACGTTCTGAATAAAGTAGTAACATTTGAAAAACGTTACATGACTAACCTTTCTGTGCTATGATGTTTTTGAGAACATTAAAGGCTAGATAACACTGAACAAACGTTCTAGTAATGTTACAGTAAGACTGTTACTTAAAACTTCCCTGTTCCCGGTTGCATGGATTCCTATTGAATTGAGTGATTTGACAGGAAATCAGCCAAACAATGGTTAGTGACCACACCTTAAAAATGATTGTGAAAAAACGAACTTAAGGCACAGAAATAAACGTTAGCCTACATATTAGGCAATAAGCAGACCTCAAGGAAGAAAAATTAAATTAACGCACTGTAAAAAAAAAAAAAAAAGTTGAGCCAACTTAAAATTTTAAAGCAACCAGCTTCAGCAGATTTTTGAGTTTTCTCAACTTTTACGTTTATTCAACAAAAAGTTGAGAATCTCCTACAAAAATAAGTTGAGAGAACTCAAAAATCTGATATTTTTAGATATTTTTTAAAAGTGCATAATGATAACTTTTGACAACGTTTAATTCAGGTGCGAAAAAATTCATCTTCATATATATTTCAACCTAAGTACACAATACATGTATGGCCACATGAACTTTAAGAATCTTATACTTTTTTGTTTGTTTGTTTGTTTGTTTGTTTGTTTAGATAAATCGCTCAGAGGGGTTTGACCAAACGATTAGACAAACATTTTTATAGATCATCCAAGCACCTGATTCCTAGCCATTTCTAATATACATTTGATATGACTAAATATTATTAAATTCCAGGATCAGTTCCCTCTTCACGTAGGCCTAGTATTTTCATCGGGTCAGTCGTAGAAAAATCTGATTAGTTGATAACTTTTGACGTTTAATCCAGGTGTGAAAAGAATTCATATCTAGCGCAAGAGCACGGAGAGATCTCGACATTTGGCAGTAAAATAACGCCATAATGGTATGAAGTTATTTTGACAGGGATGTCAGTGATGTTGGTCTTCAGAGTCTCTCTGTGTTTTACTGCTCTAAACAGATTCCCTCCGAGGCATGAATATTTCAGATCCAGACCACAGAGGGAAGTCATGTCAAGTTTCAGAGAAAAGGAGAGGGGAGTCCTGCTAGATACATGCTGCTTGACTTGAGTGAAGTTCGTTTTGAGTAAATAAGTCTAAAATGTTTATGCTTTTTACAGTCTACCCAATAGCCAAACAAATTTAGGTTATAAAAACATTGGTTTAAAATGCTTCTAAAACACTGAAATGTCCAGTTTCCTTGTTGTGATTAGAATGTTATTTTAAGATTACTAAAACGTTTCTTAAACATTCTTTTAATTTTATTTTTACCCAAAATATAACATTATTTTAATGTTTAAAGAGCGTTTAAATGCTCAGTTTTCTTGTCGTAATTCGAACGTTATTTAAAGGTTATAAAAACATTTCTTAGAATGTTCATCAAGAACAAATAACATCATAAGAACGTTCCAAAAATGTTGTTTTAATAGCCTAAATAGAGATATAAGAACGTTCCATACACATTACTTTAAGAACGTTTTGTCCTAACATTAATAAAAACGTTAGTGAACATTGTGAGAACGTTCCATGTTAACTAGTTACATTTAGAGCCGCTTGATGCTGATTATTTAATGAAATCAAATTGCATCTAAACACATGCAAATATTTGTTTTTAGCATGCTATAAAACATGCAAAAGTTGTAAAATTACTTGGAAGTTCACCAAGCTACACAGTTTTGAATTTAAACATTGTATTATTTGTATGTTTGGCTACACGTTATTCAGGTTTCTTCATGCAAGCTTATGAACACAGGAAAACAATGCATGACTTTTCATCTTTATTCTATTTCCAAACAGAGATGTGCAGGGTGGAAGCAGTTATTTCAGGATTCAGGACGGGTTGGTCTCTTGGGATGCGGCTCATGTCTCCTGTGTTCAGTCTTGTTTTCTGTGGGCTGATGTTTCCATGATCTCTGAATAATCACACATTGACAGCTGCTAATACTGTTTTTCTCAGTGTCTTTGGTGCATTTCTCAGAACAGAAATGAAATTTTCAAAACTACTTGTTCAACCTCCACATCATCACTTGTGCACATCATAAAAGCAAGTTGCGATTGCTTTGGTGCATTCATGCAACTGATTATGTACATTTGTCTGCTTTTTTCCTACATTATCAGTTACTATTGTCATGTTGCTCAAAATGTATTATATAGTTCTCTGTGTTATAGTCTTACTCCTCAAAACATCTAGTCATTAGTTCATCGTGTAAGTCATTAGATGCAAAATGGTTGATCTAGTTGTCATAAACTGTCAAGCATATTTTCTACACATCTCTATTAGACTTTTTGTAAATTTGCCATGAATTGTGCAAGTGAATCTTGACTCTCACTAATGAAGAGAATATAGATCAACCAATTATAAACCAATTCTCTGAAATAGCTCAAAGGTGCATTTCATGAAACTTCAATTGGAAAGCATATATAGACAGAAGACAACACCAAATTTACAAATTCTGACGATGGATGAACATCCAGAAAACGATCAGGGACAACAGCCGAGAGGAAGATGATGAGTAAGGATGCATGGAAGTGTACAGAGACAAAACAGAGGAAGAGGCAGAAGAGGCCAAGGACAGAGGTGCATATCACATCAAATAATGTTGTGAATCATGGTCTTATAATGACTGAAGGGTGCAGCTAAAAATTGGGAGATCAACCATATCCTCAATAATTCAAACATGTTGAAACAGTCTCTTTCAATCAATATCCCACATACAGTAATGTGTAAATTTGTACTTTTGAAAGGAAATATGGCATACATAAGAAGAGCAGCCTTCTGCATATCAGTACAGTAACTGTCATCCAAACATCAGGTAATACTAACAGAGTGCACTGTTACACTTCACACTACTTTATTACATTTACATTTATTCATTTAGCTGACGTTTTTATCCAAAGCGACTTACAATTGCTATATATGTCAGAGGTCGCACGCCTCTGGAGCAACTAGGGGTTAAGTGTCTTGCTCAGGGACACATTGGTGTCTCACAGTGGATTCGAACCCGGGTCTCTCACACCAAAGGCATGTGTCTTATCCACTGCGCCATCACCACCCCTTCATATGTAATACATTCGTACAAAAATAAATGTACTGTATCAATACAAATTTTCATATACTTTTTTTTTTATGTACTATTGACGCTTCTCAACAAATAAATTTTATTTTTATAAAACCTTAATTTCCACGGTTGACTGTCATGGTGGAAAAACCAGTGTGGCTCACACGATGACAAGAAAACTTTATATTTTGGTGGCTTTATATTTTACTGACACAATAACTAGGTTTTGAAGCATGAATGAAATGTTTTGGGGGAGTAACTACATTTTCCAGACATGCAATAAAGTTCTGAAGTTCCAGCAAACAGTTGTGACATTTGCACTCACTGTTTAGAGAATGTTAAGACTGTTTCGAAAAATGTGCCAAAGCAACTGAGAAAAACTGTAAACGGGTATGAATGTGTGAGACTCTGAGAGACCCTCCTGCGCAGATTTTCAAATGATTTCTTAAACACTTGCAAGTCGAAGGGTTATAGTTTGAAGGTTAAACGGGGAAACAGAAAGAGGTTTGAGAAGCCAAAATAGAGTTTCTAAGCAAAACCTGCTTAGATAGATAGCTAGCTAGACAGACAGACAGACAGACAATAAAGGACAGTTTCTGTCTCAAATCCTGTCTACCAAGTAAATGAATAAGTGGAAATTAAATCTTTATTTCTTGAGTGTTAATGATTGAATTGTCACATAATGCTGAGCAGTGTTTTTCCATGATGTTCTATTGTTGTGAGACCAGTTTTTCAGATAAACTCCCCTAAACTCAGCTGAGATCGGTCTCTCTTCATGTCTTCAGTGGGCGGTTTGACTGGAATAAACTGATATACTGACCAGACTAAATGCCGATAGTCAAATGTCTGACCAAATTGGAGACAGACCTCGGCTCATAACTGTGCTGACAGAGACATCTGGTGAGGTGAAGGGAAATTACAGGCACATTTAACTCATTCCTGTAACTGATCGAGCTTGTGTACATAACCCTGTTTCAAAGAAGGCATTAAAATCACAATGAATCACAGAATCATAATGACTTCATTCATATAAAGCATGCATGTTATAGTGCATCTAGCACCTGGTTAAACTGGTTAGTGAATAAAAAGCAGGTTTTTGCACTGAAATACATCATTATAAATGGCACAAGGCTGAAGGTGTAGGATTTACTTTGCTAGTGAATTTCACAAATAATTACAAAGAGACAGCAAGTGACACTGAATTAAATGAGATTTTTTTTAGTTTGTTTGTTTATTCAATAGTTCAAGTTCAAGTTGAGCTTTATTGTCATTCCGCTACATGTGGGGACATACAGTGGAACGAGTGCCTCGCAGGACCACGGTGCTACATAAATACAGACATACAACAATGAAGTAAAAAACACTATAAACCTATAAATCTATACACTATAAACCTATACACAACTAACCTACTGACAGATTTAACTATAAGTATACTATATATAAGTATTTACCCAATACAAACAAAAAAATTGAAGATAAATACAAACTATACGAATGCTTCACAAATACTGTACATGTGCAAAGAGAAACATTTTGAGTAATGTCCAATAATGAGTGAAACAGACGCAAACACAGAGAGGCATCATGGGAGTGAGCAACCATCCTGCTCTGGTTGGGGAACAGAGCAGGATGATTTGTAGTGCATGAGCATGTAAACATACATATACTGCTGAGTCTTTTGTGGGATTGTGTTCACGCAGCAGTGTGTGTAAAGTGTCTAGTGCACATAGAGGAGAGTGTGTTACTACAGGTGGTTTGTACAGGCCCACTCACCTGTGTGTAGCACACTTCCAATTGCACAAAAAAAGTTCCATACAGTTTTTTCTTTGGTGTGGTAAGGTTTGGGGGGGGGGGGGGGGGGGGGGGCTGTTTGGGATGGGGGGTTGTCCATGTTTCAGCAGGTAGGGGTTTGCATGGGGTTTCGGGGGGGGTCCGGTATGTCTTCCTGATGGTAGGAGCTGGAAGAGACTGTGGGAGGGATGGGTGGAGTCCTTCACGATGCTGTTGGTTTTGCTGGAGCAATATTAGCAGGATAAATGTACAGTGCGCTTTCCAGAAATACAATCAGTTAACAGCAAGTCTTTAAGATATTGTGACATGAATTACTTCAAATAGACTACAAAAGCAACTCATAAATGTGAAATTTTTAAATAGAAAAACAGAAATTGTATTTTATTGTATAAAATACTTAATCTTAGTTTATTTATTTTTTATTTTTATTGTTATTTTTACAGGTTTCCTAAACTAGTTTAACCAGAAAGCCTCTCCTGGTTAAGCAGTTTCATCAGAAAGACCATGCAGGCTGACCAGCGTCATTGGATCCCATTGTAGGGTTTCATGTCATTTTTTTCGTTCCTTCAGATCCAGTGAAAGTTTGTGTCATTGTTTTTGTGTGCATCAGCGGCTCTGAGGAGATTCACACAGACATTCATTGCATTTCCACTCCCAGACTCCTGCTGTGAGTCCGGTGTGTGTGTGTGTGTGTGTTTGATGCATTGTAAGTGTGTTACACACTCCCATGATGCCTCTCTGTGTATGCATCTGTTTCACTCATCATTGGAAAGTTGCATGATGGTCCAGAAAAGGCCTCACTCTTTTCCACTCGATCTGCTCTGCCGAATTCATTAAAAAATGCCCCGTCTCAAAAATGTGTGGAATTTTGTTTTGTTCCTCTCACATCCTGAGCTCTGCTCTTTTAACACACGACATGTTCAGCTGCACACAGCACAGTGTGAATATACTGAAGCAGATCACATGAGGATTTGAGTGTTTCTCTCTTCAGCAGAAGATACTTCAGTGCTGGAAGTGAAGGACACACATCTGCTGAAAGACTTACACCGTTTGTCACTGTCTGTCAACATGTCAATTCCCTGCAGCATGGTTACAAAGCATCAAGGACTGAATTCACTACACAGTTACACCACTTTTGCGCACAGTATTTTAGGCAAACATCTGTTTAGTTAGCAAGATAGTTTCAGTAATTTAGTATGACAACTTAAATGTATTTATAGTTATAAAGGCAACATTTCTAATTTTTAATCATTAATTTTTATAATTTTAAAATAAAAATAAAATTCTAAAAGTTTTTAACAGTATTAGTTTCAGTTCTAGTTAACTTGAGATCATTGCTATTATTCTCTTAACATATATATATATATACTGTATATATAAAGGTTTTGTCACGAATCAGGTCTATGAACTTCTGTTTACTCACCACCAGAGGTCACTCGCTCACCACATGGACTCTTGCACCACACTAACTGTTGCACGCCACCTCAGACTACAATTCCCATAATCCATTGCACTGACGACACACAGCTGATTGCACTGATTATACAGTTTACTTAAACCATGGACTTCCTCTTCCTCTCTGCCGAGTGTTGTATAGTGTATATCACTCTCCTAGCGATAGCTACTCTGCGGAGCCACTCAGTTATCATAGTCTTGTCTTGTGTGTTTTCTAGTGTTTTGATTCTTGCCCGTGTTTCCTGGATTAACCCTTAGCCTTGCCGTTTGCACCTCTCTTGGACTACTGCTCGTGTACCTGGATTAAGTCTTGAATTTCAGTGTAATGTAGTAGCCTATAAGATTTATGTTCACTTCATGTTCATGTTCAACTATTATAAGTGAAATTCTTATGGCCTTATTTTGATGTTTTTTTTCTTTGCTATTGAAGTGTATGGTGAATGATGATCATAACAATCTCATGTTTGTTGTGCCAAAACATGCATCTCACTCTTCCACTGTCTGACTGAATGCATTCAATGCAAGGCCTGTTTATCCTTCAAATGATAGCATTGTTAAAGTGTTTGAATCTCTCGTAGCTGTCAGGAAAGTGTTCATCAAGGCAGCATTCAAAGTTTATCTCGACAAATTCCCAAAACACTACAGAGTTTATACAATAATAAAATGTTGATTTCCAGTTTGAGAAAATCCTGGTTAAAGACAAGCTCTGCAGATCTCTGTAATCATTCCCGTCACGTCGTTCAGTCTCTCGAGGGTTTGCTCTCGACTCTCTCCTCTGTTCCTGTGGATGTGAAGTCTGTACCATCAATGCAGCGTCGTACCTATTTCCACCGAGCGTTTCTTTATAAAGCTTCTGTTGTGGCACTAAAGGAAGGAATTCAGTGAGTCCTTTGAGAACAGCCAGAGTTTCTCAATAGAGCTGCTTCACATGAGGACAAGGCCCCTTGAGGCAAATAATTCAAGGGATACATTATACACTATTTTAGGATCATTAATATAATATATATTTATTTTAATTTTAGTTACATTTGAGTCGTTTTGTTGTGTTTTTGTTTTTTTATACAGTTTTTGTTTTTTTTATTCAGCTTTTTGTTTTAGTTATTTTCAGTTGTTTGGTTATTTTTGTGACATTTAATAATATTTGGAATTAGTTTATTTTTAAACTTTCCTTTTTCATTTTAATTTTAGTCTAAGTTTTATTCATTTTGTGTATATATTTTTTATTCCACTTTTTTAGTTATTTTAGTTTTTTTTATTAATTATATTAATGCTTTTAATTAGTTTTAATTTTAATTTGACTTATTTTGTTGTGCTTTTTATCAGTTTTATTGTTTTTTTTATTATGTCTATATAGTTTTTATTATTTTTATTTAGTTTTTATTTAGTTATTTTCACTGGTTTAGTTATTTTTTGTTTTATTACATTTATTAATATTTATAATTTGGAAGTTTTTGTTTTTATATTTTTTATTCTCATTTTTAATTTTATTTAAAGTTTTAGCCATTTTGTTATGCAATTTTGTCAGTTTTATTAATATTTGTTTTATAAATGTCGATAGTTTTTTATAAATTTTATTTTATTAGTTATTTTTTAGTTATTTTCCATAATTTGTTATTTTTAGTTTCCTGATATGATTCATATTTTATATTTAAATTTTTTATACGTTTTATTCGGTTTTATTTTATGTATTTATATTAGTTTATTTGTTTTTTAAAAATATTTTTATATAGTTTTTTTATTTATCATTATTATAATTTTTATTTTAGTAATTTTAGTATTTCAACTTAAACTTTTTCAATTAACAATGTACATATTTATTTATTTTAGTTTTAATTAATGGTAATAACACTAATACATACATATTTTTTTAGAAGAAAGGAAAATGACATTTGTTGCTGGACAGACACTCATTAGAACATATTTTAGAGATTGGATTTGAGCACATATATTGACCCATCTGAGTTTTGAGAAGGTGTGGTAGAGCTTTGAAGGCCTTGATCATCAACACAACCGAGTCCAGCCAGCGATTACGTCTTTATCATCACATTGACCTCTGACACAATAAAACCTCTCCATCGCAGCCATAAGAACAAAACCTTCACTTATATTCAGCCTTGATCCAAAACACATCTGTTTGTGACGGCAGTATCAGCACATAACAGATAAAATACTGTAAACACACAGGCTCTCGACTCTGATCGTGAAGTGTCCTGATGTCTTTGTAAAGATCATCTTACGGCGCGGTGAACAATCTGAAAACCTCTCATAGCTGTAAAAACAGAGAGCCTGTTCCTGAGAATCTTCCACTCTTTCTCTGATTCTCCATTCACTGAAGCTGTTTGGCATCTTCTGAAAGGACCTTCAGGCTCCTTGGAGACCAAATGCCGCTTTGCAGGATCTTTCAGCCTCGAAGCTTCAGTCGAGCCGTAATGCAGCAGGAATAGTGATTAGATTAGAGACTCAACATTCAGAAAACCACATCAGCTACTCTGCTAACGGCTGACATTTCTACTTATTTACACATGCTGTGAACGGCACGGCTTATATTACAGATGAAACATGATACTTGATAAATATCTGATATATAAAAATTGATTTAATAATTTAAATCAAATTATTTAATCTGATTTAATACAATAATATTTATAAATTGACCAATAATAATAATAATAATAAGTATTATTATTATTAGTCAACTTATAAATTAGTTGGCTAATGGTTGACATTTGAACTTATATTAAAAAAATATATTATTTACACTAAATTAACTGTATGTATTAGAGACATAACATCACACCTGATTAAATATATATGATATATTATTATTATTATTATTATTATAAATCAGCAAATGGTTAACATTTTTTAGATTTAATTTTGTATATTATTTACACTAAATTAACTGGTCATTTGTGGAACATGTATTAGAGACATAATAACAAATGATAAAATATGTATAATAATAATCTTATTAATCATCAGCATCAGCATAATCATAAGTATTATAATCATTTTATAAACTAGTTAACTAATTTATAACTTGACGTTTAAATATAATTTACACTAAATAATTTTTATTAGTCAGTTTATAAATTAGCTTTTTTTAAATTACACTAAATGAATTGATCATATCTGAACTGCATGTATAAGAAACATAATCTCATATCTGATCAAATATATAAAATTAAATATTATTAGTCAGATTATATTTTCTGATTTTGTATTATATATATATATTTATATCTTTATTTTATCAGCGCTTTGGGAGGTGGGCGGGGCGCGGGCAATCCCTGCTGCTGACGTCACGCGCTCGTGCACCTCCTGTAGTTAGCGCGTGAGAGAGTCAGTCTGCGTTCCGTTACCGTAACCGTTATTAAACGCTCAACAGTTGATGCGACTGCAGCAGAAGAAGTGCTGGGACGCTTGAGAAAATGGGTAAGTAAACTTGAAAATCGACTTTTATTCCATCCACTCACGCTGTGGCTTGAAACACAACTTTAAGAGCGTTTTTTCCCCTCAGACAGTGACGGTTTAACGTTAAGTTACCTCAGAACGGACGCGCGAATATAACGCACGTCTTTCTTTCTTTGTTTCTGTGTAAAGTCTTTGTATTTCTTGGTGTCTGAAGGCGGTCAGAGATAGTCCAGGTATCTGAGCAGCTCTGAGAAGTGAGATTATGGATTAGACTAAACAGATTTATTATGTCCGCCGTGACCAACAGAAGCGAGTCAGACTCCCGGTAAACAAGAGCAGACTGTAATATCTGACAGCAGTTTGGTGTTTGTTTGGCTGTAAACTCTATTCTGTTAGAAAATTGAATTTTCCATTGTCTCATCTGTGGTTTAAATGAGTTTAATGTGGTCTAACGTTAGGGATGCTCTTTATTAGGATTGTTTGTTTTCAATGAGTTTGTTTTCTAATAATACAAACCCAGACAATGCTAGATAAACATGTCTTTTTTTTATAAATATAACTCTAATCACTGGTTCTCAACTGATTTTGGATATCTAGAACCTGTATTGTTAACAGTCAAAAACTATTATAATGTGATTTTGTTGGTGGTTTTTGAGTTGAGGTTTTCAGTGTTGACTTCTGTCAAATTTAATGAGATTCTACCAAGTGGCAAATTAATTTGCACCAAAATACTGAAGAGTTTGATTGGATGTACAGATTTTGTCTTTTCTTTTGAATGTTAACACGTTATTGTAAGATGCACAGTTATATGAATAGTTGCATTTAATTTGCATTCAGATTTGTTTGTTCCCCGCTGTCTCTGACCCTTCATTCATCAACAGTTTTAATCTGGTTTTGCTTTAGGACACAGGTTTTACATCAGACATCAGAACCAGAACTGCCAACCATACCACAAGTATATTAAAAAAAATAGCTGAGGGCGTTCGTTAGTTTTCTTCTTTTTTTCTCTGGTGTTTGTAGGACAATAATGAAATTTGGCACACTTACAGAAGTTGTCCCGAATAGTAATCTGACCAATTTTGGGGTTTCTAGGACTGACTTTATACGATCTGTCCATGTTGAAATGTGTTAATTTGATAAGCTTCCTCCAAATTGCAGATGAATTTGTAACAAAATATTGATTTACAACGTTTGAAACCAACAACAAAAGATATGGGAAGGGTTTTTTAAGTCATAAGTCATAAAAAGGTCTTAATTTGCACTTCCACAAATGAAGGCCTTAGAAAGACCTTAAATAGGAGCAGAAAGTCTTAAATTAATAAAGTCATGGCATTAAATGTTGCATTGTACTGCAAAAAAAATTAATATCCACTTCAATATTTTGGTTTTCCAGTTCAAGTATCTAAATCTTTAGATACATATATTTGAGATTCAGCTAATTTGACAAGCTTCTACCAAGTGATTAGATGAATTTGCACAAAAATACAAAAGAGTTTGATTGGATGTGCAAACTTTGACAAAAGTAGAAAATCTTTGAAAATGCACAATTATATGATTAGTTGCATTTAGTTTGCATTCAGATTTGCTTTTCTCTGCTGTTTCTGACCCTTCATTAATCAACAGTTGTGCTTAATCTCAGTCTTGTATAATGTGTCCTGCAGATGTTTTTATAGATGTGGAGGTTTAGAGCGAGTAGAATAGTGTGTATTGTGTCGGCTCTCTGGGTTTCCACTCTGAAGCAGGCAGAAGAGGAGAGAGAGGCGCCACTTCCACGGATGTTTACCACTATTTAAAAGCTCCCGACTGAATTATGGGCTTTGGGACACTAAGAAGGGCTGTAGGCCAGATGGGCGAGCACTGAGACAAGGATAAACGCTCTCTCTGTCTGTCTGTTCACGTTCAGACCTCAGGAATCTGCCTCATCACTTGGTTATCCGATTAACCTGTTTTTAGTTTCAGCACAATAACTGTAGCATTTAAACTTAAAGCAGCACAAACATAGATGTTCTGAAGAATCTTCATGCAGCTCTTAAAATTTTTTCAAATATTCTTCTAAACATAAAAGTTCCATAAATTAAACAGCAACATACTATGAATGCTTATTTCTGCCACAGAATAAAGAAATAAACTTTTTATCTCGCAATTCTGACGAATTGTGGAATGCAAACTCAGAAATTGAATTGCAATCTCAGAATTGCAAGATGTTAAGGAATGTTAAGAAACCAAAACTAAATCGCGTTGAAACAGGAAGAGAAGTATACAGAAGACAAAATAACGGTCCACATAACAAACATAAACCTGACAATAAAATCGGTTGTTGCATTCCTCTGCGGTTATGCTCGTCAATAGCGCGATATTGCGGTTCTCGTGACAGCCCTAGATGTAAAGATGTAAACTAAAGATATATGCTATACATAAGAGATATAAAGATGTAAACTTCCAGTTGTGAGTTTATAATTTGCTATTCTGATGAAAAAAGTCAGAATTGTGAGAAAAAAATCACAATTGCAAGATGAACTCAAATGCGAGATATTAAGATGTAAACTAAATATATAAAGATAAGTTAAAAAGATGTAAATGTACAACTGTGACTTTATAACTCACTCATTATGAGAAAAAAGTGCAAAAAATTGCAAAATGTTAACTCAGTTGTGAGATATAAATATGTAAAAGAACAATATGAGATATAAAGATGTAAACTTTCAATTGTCAGTTTCTAACTTGCATTTTCTGAGGAAAAACAAATTGAATTTCAAGATTTAAACTCGAATCGGGAGAGATGAACTTGCAATTATGAGAAAAAATCAGATTGGCAAGATGTTAATTTGCAATTGATGTAAAGATATAAGAATATAAAATAATAAAGATCTAAACTCAAATTTAGATTGAGATTATAATTTGCAAATGCGAGATATAAACTTGCAATTGTGAGAAAAAAAGTCTAAATTGCTAAAAAGTTGCAGTGGAAATAAACTTCCATAACATAGAGATTTGGAATGAAACGAGGGCAAGTACATTTGGCCGAACTACTGCTTTAAATACTCATGCTGATATTTGCTAGCCAACATCTTGTTTTATTTGTGCTTTGAAGTCCAAAAGCATTTCGTTTCATCCTTTGTTTTTTACGGCATGAACTCAAGCTCGTGTTCCACAGAAGTGAGTTCTCCAGAAATGTTTGGAGGAAGCTGGCAGGAGTGAAAAAGCAGATGAAAACAGAACCGGCTTGATTCAGCCCGCCGCAGCTGACAGTGTGAGAACGTGTGAGAGCATTGGTTTGTTCTCTCTCTCACAGCGCCGGCTTTGTGTGTCTAGTTCATCGGCCATGTCTTTGTGTGACTCCAGAGACTGTTAACGTGAAGTAGGTCCAGTGAGTTGGGACATCCTGAGGAGAATAAAGCAGTGAATGAGGGGCCTCCTCAATGAAGTCCTGCAATGCAGCTGCATGTAATCCATAGTTAGACAAACTCACAGGCCGCACTGTTACTCTAAATGTTTGATTCTTTGGATATTTTACAGATTTGTGAATGGCTGCTTTATACAGAACATGACACATTGATCCAAATGCTAAATTCTACTTTGTTTCATGGAGAAAATAACACAATATGGAAGCTTATTTCAGCCTTGCAATAGAAAAACAAAAAAGGTAATTGTGACTTAGTTCACAATTCAGACTTTCTTTCTCAGTGTTCTGAAACTAAAGATATGAAGAGATATAAAGATGTAAACTCACAATTGCGCGTTGATAACTTGAAATTCTGAGGAAAAAAATCTGAATTGCGAGAAGTAAACTCGCAATTATGAGTTGATTATTTACAATTGTGAGTAGTGGTCAACCGATATTGTTTTTTTGACAGCCGATGCCGATATCTTGCAGGATGGCCGATATAAAGCTGATATAATTTTATTTATTTTAATTAATATTTAAGAAATTTGAAATCATTTGAAAATGGATTCAAAATCATACAATCGTACGTGATCATACAGGATACAAATGCACACTTCATTAGATCTCACAACTGGATCCGACTAAGTTTGCAAGGGTTGTGAAAATAAATGTTCATTAGTCATTCAAAGATTTGTTTAAATTATATAAATGGGTATTTGTTTAATGCTGACGGCAAACAAGAAAGTACTAATAATATAAAAGCAATCGTTATAATACTTTTACATTTTAATTCCTTTGTTTAATTGTTCTGTTTGATTATAAGACAGACTTATATCCGTATTAGACAGAACTGTTAACGACAACAGTGAACAAGAGGGAGAATGTGAGCGCTGTGTGCTCAGGTGCTGCCGTTCTCAGCGCCATCAAAATAAAAGTCCCGCCTTGAACGCATCAGCCAAACAGGAAAACTTATCGGCCGATGCCAATATTTGAAAAATGCCAAATATTGGCCAATATATCGGCCTTGGCGATATATCTGTCGACCACTAATTGTGAGAAAAGGCCTCAGTTGTGATATGCAAACATGTAAAATAAAAATTTAAAGGGACGTAAAGATGTAAAACTCAATTGCAAGCTAATAACTTGAAATTTGGAGGAAAAACAATCAGAATTGTGAGAGGTAAACTCGCAATTATCAGTTTAAACTTGCAAAAAATATATAAACTTGCACTATATAAACTCGCAATTGTGAGGAAAAAAGTCATAATTGTGAAACTAAAGATTCAAATATAACTTGTTCTTTTTGATTGACTCATTAAAAGAACCAGTTCACATGAGTTGTTTGTCAGTGAATCAGACTAGACAGATCATGCTGTGTGTTTGTGATTGTGTGCAGCCTGCAAAGACATCGTATTAAAAATAGTTTGCCTATTTATATGGCTTTTATTATGATGTTGTCCACAAAAAGTGACCAGTGTTTACATGCAGTTTATCACAATCAATTAATTTAATATGTTTAAATTAGGACCGTGAGTATAAAAGTATAAAAGAGCAATACGAGACAGGCTGCGTGTAAACGGCTTGTCCGTGAGACGCGGGAGACGGGCAGAGTGGAAGCATTCAGAGACACGGGTGTGAGCGGTCTTCTGAATTAGCGAACATGCTTTATAAACTTATTTCAAATTAATCTGTTGGGCAGATAAAATGTGTAAAATTACGTTCATGTAGCCTACTAATAAAAACATCTAAAAATGTATCTTTTATTCTCCAGTACTGAACACAGAACCGATAAGGGTGCTCTTGATGCAGCTCTTGCAAATTACCTTTTTTGTTCGTTGTCTGTCATTTCGAAGCTGAAGTTACATACGATTTTCTTTAGTTTTAATTTGCCTAACTTTCGATCTGACACTTTTTAAAATGGTGGGTGTTGATGCAGTTGGCTAGAGCAGTGCTGATCGGGAAGAACGGAGGTGCGCTCACTCTATTGGTTAATAAGACCGCCACTCAAGGCTGACAGTCATGCATATGCTCTGGATCAGAGTAATATCGCGTCCACATCGCAGGCTTTGCCATTAGCAAATCGCAACGTCTCAAATCGCAATTGCAATTCGATTTTGATTAATCCCACAGCCCTAGTTAGAATTGATCCTAACAAGTCACAAACTGAACTATAGCCTCAGTTCTTATACTGTAGCTGTTTTGATTCTCTTGTGGATGGTCATTTTATTCATTCTGGAAAGATTTAGTCACTTTTACATTCTGCCAGTACTGCCTCAGTGTTTACAACATCCAGAACAGCTCAAGCATCGTATTGACTAGTAATGAAATGTTTTGATTCGATTCACAGGAGAGTTTATATATTTAAAATCTCTGGGTGTGGTTGTTTGACTTGGTGGTTGTTTCATAGTTTGTCACGTTTTGAAGGAAAATGTCATCATGTATTTGTCAGAGCTAATTTCTGTCTTGTGTCTGTTGCTGCTCCTCTCCTGCAGTGTTCCAGTGTGCTTTTCCTAAAGTCAACATGAAATCCAAATTTACCCTATTTTGTTTCTTAACGCATGTCTCTTGCCTTGTCTTTATTGTGTGTAATGATTCATCAGTGCATGTTGTTCCAAAGAAAAATGTTGTAATCTTTTATCAAAACGGCCCACTTCTGAAATGACTCTTTCAATCCCTCCTGACCTTTTAAATATGAAACGCCTGCTTTTTTTTCAATAAATTCCTGATGGATACTGTCAAGTTCCTCTCACCAATCTTTTTCTTGTTCTGTTTAACTCAGAAATGCATCACATTATTGAATTTAAATGAGTTGCAAATGGCATTTCATGTTGATTTTAAGGTTGATCTATCTGTACACCTTCTATTGGGACCGTAACAAACCTAATTCTTCAATTTCCATTTTAATTGTGAAGTGTTATGACTTACATTTCTTCTATCAGCTTAACCTTTGACCCTTAGCACTTAAGGTGAACCTGATCTTTGTTGGGAACTTGCAAGCGTGTCATGTCTACTGGAAATAATGAAAAGCTGATAAGTCATAAAATATCAAATGAACAATAAAAAAGATAAATAAACAAAACACAAAAGATTTACAAAACAAATATTTTTTTACATTTTTAAAAAATACTTTATTCTGCTACCTGCATGTCATGTGACCATTATTTGACATTAGAGAACCGTGAACTTGCAAATGTTTTGTTAAATTATTGAAATATTAACTTAAAATCTCATGTAAAAGCTCAAAGGCGTTCAGCTGAGCAATAACACAAAGTGAGGTCTTGTTTCTGAAGCTCTGTGATTTGTTCAAGGTGTTGTGATTGAAAGGTCAAACCAAAGGTCACCTTCAGGTGTTTGACCGTGCAGTGTAACGCTAAAGAAACAAAGATGGCATGATGTGTCCTGCATAGTTGTTACTCTTGTAATCTTCATCTCCTTGCTTCTCCCAGAAGTAGTTCACTGGTCCTGTCCATCATGTTTATTTGTTTCTCCTCATCATCGCAGCACACAAAGAGGAGCATTGTGAGTTGAGATATGAAATTATATGGAGACGGTGGTGCAGAGTGGGAGTGCTTGCTCAAGCATGGCCAATTTCCCTCGCATTTGGGCATCAAAGGGCCATTCACAAGACAAGAAGAACAAGAGCGAGTCGAATTTGTGGCCTTGCCCTGAATCGTTCCAGAGCCATGTGATAGAGCTGGCAAGGAGCTCAAAAGTGTTTGTTAGAGTTTTATAAATTAGTATATTAGCGCTACTGAAATCTCCAGACTTCAGTGGTCGCCTTTGGCCTTTCCAATCCAAATGTCAGTGAGAAGACTAAAGGGCAGACCTGTTATTTATGAAGAACGGCTCAATAGAAAGATCTACCTCTTTGTTTGTGTTGATTTGTATTTATTATTTTTTTATTTAGGAATTTGTCATAGATTTTAAGTGGCTGAGGACAGCTTGGGATGTTTTTTTACCCAGATTTTTGGTATTATGTAATGTTTTTAAATAGAGACACAACTGGTTGACGGCTATCAAGACTAGACAGTACGATTAACATCAAAATCCCTGTATAAGGCTTAATAATTTTCAAACTTTTAGCCATGATTGAGTTTAAATTGCTTGTGATGTAAAATAGTGATTTATGCATTAGTTTGCGCTGAACGTGTGAAAAGCCTTGTTGAAATGATTCACTTTGCATTACAGCACATATTCATTGTACAGTTTTTCCATGACACCATTTAGCATTGCTGTGTGGACCGTATCGACGGGAAACAGTGGAAATAAATCAATGTTTTTCTCGGTTGACCTGTTTATATTGATGAACGCCAAGAACAGTAACCAGGACATACGAGTAACAAAAATGTAAACGGCAATCAGTCACTTATGTCAAAACAAGAGGTAATCAAGCCATTTCATACAGGTGGTAGAAAAACCTGTCAATCATATGAATAAAAGGACGTGATTGGTTGCTGCATTGAGGATTGGGCCATAGAGTTCAGACTGTAAATTCTGATTGGATGAGCATCATTTAGAGTCGTAAAACAGCTGATATACATTAATATCCTCATCTTGACATGTTTTTTACATTCCAAATCACTATTCAATGTTTAATCTTTGCTCTCATGTGTAAATAACACACAACTCCTCCTCACTGATAGCTGCGAGAATGTTTATAACTGTATAAACTACACTGATTTTTCGAAGTTGTAAATAAAGCAAAGTTTATTGGAGTGTTTTTCAAGAAAATTTCAAAACTCTTCCACTTCAAAATCTCCAATTTTATGTAGTGTGTGAAATTTCAGCATTAATTCAGTTTTGTACTTGCCAATTCTTTGTAATGATAACATTTTCTAGTTGTAGTTTCTACAACTATTTTTTTCAGTGTATAGAAAAATGTTGACATTTCAGATGCATGATGTATTATCTAAACCCTTGATTGAGAATTAATGGGGTTTTAAACATTATTTAAGGGGAATGTAGTGTCATTTTTCGAGTGTATAATCTATTTCCTGTTATCTGCCGCTCTTGGATGGAGCCTTTTTTAGTTGCTATTTTTCTTCATTGTGTTTATTGGTTGTTCTTACTGGCCAGATCTCAAACCCCTGCGTGAAATGATATCTTCTGTCCTCCTTCACTCGTATTTCTTGGCTTTGACTTTTTCAAAACATACTGCATAGTTTGAAGTAAAAGATGCTCAAATAGTCACGATCTTTAAGCTTGTGTGAAACCTTTGAACCCTGACTGTACTCATTTGCCACAGAATTGAAGAGGGTCTTTTTTTTCCACATTTCCGTGGTCTCGGTTTGAACTGTCTGAGTGAAAGTTATTGGTAATGTGGCTTTAAAGGGAGTCGAAAGGACTGCAGTTTTTGGCAGCGGGCCTGTGGAGCACATTCAAGACTTCACAGATAGCTCTTTGTGCTGTGCTCATTTACTGCTAGACAAAAGCCTCAGCATCTCTTTATTTGGCCACCGAGGAGCCCTCAACATGTGAATGGCCTGATGGAATTGCCACTGACTCTCAATTCGTAGCCGCATTAAGAAACCAAAGTTTTTTGTTGGAGAAAATGAGCATGCTGTGCCAAACTTGGTTGCTTACACTCATCGGTCAGAAGAGTCCATGTAATATTCTGGTTTCCAGATATGGCTCGTACCCCTCCTTTTTATCAGTTTATTGACTCTGGAAAGTATTTATTTGACGATGCATTATCATCTGGAGTTGTTTGAACACAGTTTCTGGAATGGCGCTGACACCAATAATAACATTAAGCTCTCAGTTGTCTTCATGGTAGGATTAGACGGGCTCATTACTTTCCTCACCCCAAATTCCCCTGTGATTCACTCAAGAGTCCCTCCAGCACTGCTCAAGCATGTTATGCAACACATCCATGATTCACCTCCTGGTTGATATTTGTGATTCAGTCACTTGTGATTCTGGGTTTGTGCGCATTAGGCTGCTCTGGTTCAAATCAGCCGATTTCAGCTGGTGTTGCATCTTAAAGTGCCCCTATTATGGGTTATGAAAGGTTCATATTTTGGTTTTGAGAGTCCCCAATAACTTATATGCATTTATATTTTTACCTTACTTGCAACAACTCCCAAACGATTCGCTCAACGATTCATTTTTCCAAACCCCTCCTTTGCATGACGCTAATCTGCGGTGATTGGTCGATTGGTCTCATTTTCATCTCATCATGCCTGTAATGCCTGATAAAGCAGCGTTTGTGAGCGCAGTGCTGTTTTGTGTACAGTGTTCCCGGGGAAACGGCTATTTTACTGCTCCAAAAGCGGCACCTAGTGGCAAAGAATGAATTAGCATTTTCATTCAGACCAACGTGAAAAGACCAACAAGTGTGCGGACAATACGCTGTGACTCCGTGCTGCTTCAAGCACATCATTCTGCGCACGGGAAGCCATAAGCGCTTTGTGCCACTCTCTATTGGAGCTTTTCGTATTATAATGCTTTTGCGCAATAAAAGATAATTTATAGCCTTTCTTGTTCTGTCCTATCAAGGCTATTAATAATCTAATGTATAGCACAGTAATGGAGGCAGCAACATATATGATAGATAGGACTGCTCTATCATATGCCGTCATTGTGCTATACATTTAAAAGTAATGTCTTTTAATTTTGTAGTTTATATTTATAAATAAATATTTACTTGTTTTCATTAATGTATTTTACAACAATACAAAGAGCAATGTGTAACATTTTACCAGATATAGTCCTTCGCATATTCACTTATTTGTTCTCCACTAAATAATGTTATCACTAAATGTTTAGATTTTATAAAATTGTGCACTCATGATTTTTCTAGAATAAATTTTGCTGCTAAATTATCCACTAACCTAATTTATAATAATATTTTTGTCATAGATTATGAATAGGCCTGTTTACACCTGGTCATTTCATGCGTTTTCGCTGACCGGATATCTATTTGATTTGTTGAAACGTTTCAATTTACACATGGCCACAAAGTCGCAAAACGGATATAAATACGATCTTCAATTCCTGCACTATATAAGCGCTGCATTTGATTAGTTATCAGCTCATTTCAAGATCAAAGACCGCAATAGGAGAGCACGTGGCATCAGCACTGGAAAGATAAGTTTGTCTTATACTTTTAATGAAGAGTATTGTGTTGATCGTCTGCGTCTTACTTTCAGTTTCATTCGCGGCAGTTTGCGTGTCTGCTTGCTGAAGAGATACTCAGCTACTCGTCCGTGGCGATGCGTGTTGCATTAGTGCAGTCATCTCAGACTATAATGTCATATAGCCTATAACACGGTCTAACGTGTTTATTTTTATTTTTTACAATTTGGGACAAGTAAAATTTACATATGTGGTTTCAACAACCAGATGCGTTTACACATGTCTAGTTTCGTTTGGAATGCGGCCCAGACCACCTCCTGAAGTGGTTTGAGCGATTGGATTTATATTACAAAACTCATGAAGTGACCAGGTGTAAACAGCCCCTATATATTTTTTTGTTATTTTTCATTCAAATGAAGTTGTCTAATAGATTGTGTTTAACACACAAAAGAGTGACACAGAAGTATAGAAATTTTACATGGATTTAAAAAAATTATTAAAAAAACTGCGCTCGGATCGGAATTGGCCGATACTCAGAATTTTCTGGATCGGATCTGAAAAAATGGTATCGTTGCATCCCTAGTTCATAGAGCATTTTATTATTATACGACAGTCAGAACCGTAGGCTATATATATAGCCGAACTGACGCCTTTATATTGTCAGGATTCACAAGCTGCGCTGAATGAACGGCAAAGCACAGGACATCGAGTTGCCTATATAATCACGACGGGTTTAATTCACCCACAGAGACGGAGCAGGAGAAATGATTTGCGTTCATCATGATCCACTTGGCTGTCAGTGCCGTGGGCGGGATTGCACGAGCTCTGAGACGCGCTCGCCAAACGCACTCTCTGCACTCGCTAACAAAGCATTTAAAGTCATTGTTAGTTGTTTAACTGTGTGTTTGGACAAGCCTCGACTGGGCTCCTTTATTAAAAAAAAAAAAACGGGCTGTCAACTGTGATAAAACTTCCCAGTGTTATGACGCCATTTTTGATTCTGTCGCTCTAGTGTCCTGAATGCGGTTGTGACTTCAGCTGTTCATTCATACCAGATGTGTATTCAAGCAGATGTTTTAATCGGCTGAATAAATAAAATATTTCGTGTCTCTCACCTGTAAGGTTCTGTTGTCAGTCCCAAACAGCAACTGTGAATGCAGCCATAATATGCATTTCTATTGATTGTATCACTGCCCTGTAATTCTTTCCTCCTTTCTTTCTTTTTCTTTTTTTTCTTGTTATTGTTAGCCTATTTCTTTCTTGCTTCCTTGCTTTCTTTTTAAATTTTTAATAATTATTTATTGCTATTATTTTTTCTTTTTTTTATTTATTTATTGTCATTTTATTTCTTTCATTTTTTTATTAATTATTTATTGTTATTTCTTTTATTATTTTTCTTTATTTATTTTTTTAAAGTATGAGAAAACGTTTGAATAAAATATTAGGATTAATAGCAGAAGTTTATTATTTATTGATAGTTTAAAGAATTCATCAACTGATAAGAAAATAACAAATAGATTAATCTGAAAAATATTCGATAGATTAGTCGACTAATCTGAAAAATAATCGACAGATTAGTCGACAGTAAAAATAATCATTAGCTGCGGCCCTACAGTGTCACATTGCTATCATGTTGATATTGATATGCGGGGAAACATCATGTAACATAATCTATATCCATACCTAAATCATATTTTGTAAATTTAAAAAAAAAATCTTTCCGCAGTATGCATCGAAAAATTTCTGTGAGTTACTTTGTGTGTGTGCTGTCTCTCTCACACACTCACTCAGGCTCTGCAAGCAAGTCTCACCTGGCACAAAATAAATACATTATCAGTCGCCGTTTACACTGAATGCAATTAAAATTAGAATCATTCTCACGTGAAACGACGTGTTTACACGTGGCTGTGAGTGTGCGTGTGGCTGTGACGTCATTGCCTGCGCCGCTGGCAATAAAAGGATCAGCTCGGAATCGGCAAGACATGCGAAAAATCTGACGATTCCGATCACTGGCCAGTCAATCGGTGCATATCTAGTGCCGTCAGAATGAGTCCAAACAGCTGATAAAAACATCACAATAATCCACAAGTAATCCACACCACTCCAGTCCATCAGTTAATATCTGGAGAAGACAAAATCTGTATGTTTGTAAGAAACAAATCCATCACTTAGATGTTTTTTAACATCAAACCATTGCTTGGGGACAAAATACAAGTCCATAATATTGCACTAGTATTTATATATCTTAATGTATAGCTTAATCATATCCATTTGTAATTATATTCATAGTTTTTGCTCAGTGTACATACATTTACTGTACAATCCATCTGTATAGTATAGGGCCCTATGATTTCCGTGATGCGGAAAACGCGGACGGAATCACGGAATTTACACATGAAAACGGAATTCTCGGAATCGCACGGAATATGCATATATTTTGTTGACATATAAAATTTTTTTTTTTTTTACCTCTTTCTCATTTTTTCAGTTTAAAACAACAAACGTAGAAAGGTCTCTACCTAAACCGTGGCCAAATGGCATTGTTAAACATGTTGCCTAGTAACCATACGTCCTTACGTTCCCGCGCAAGGAAAAAAATGTCGAAGCCAGTGGCTCCTGATAAGATTGATGTGGTTTGGAATTGGTAAAATGTTCTTGGAAATAAATATGATCAGAATATCAACGTGTCTAATTCACGCACTGTAAAGATGTGCTCACTTTACACAGAGTGTGCGTGATCGTGTAATCGAAAGTGAAAGTGAACTGCGAGCGCTCATTCAAATGTGATTTCACTTATTAATAGCGCGAAAATTATATACAATATTAGAATGTTTGCGGGAGCGGGACACACGCGTTGCGGGAGTGGGCAGTAATGGCCAGACACTCAGCAGGAGCGGCTCAAGAAAACTCTAGGCAGCACATCAACACACGCTAAGTTTTTTTCGCACTTCCCCATCTCCACCCCAATTATTTGTGCCGTTTCGTTCTGTGACAGCACATATAGGACAATTTTGAATGTAATATGACTGTTTATTTGTTGTAATATTGACATATTAATTGACTGTAATATGTCTTTGTGTTGGCGTTCTGACAGGCACATATCGTTGTTTCAATGTTTCTGTCTCCCTGCAGCATGGTTACAATTATTCTTTAATTCAATATTCATCAACCCTACTTTGTAACTGTTACCTTCATGTTACTGTTATTTTTGGCCAGAGATTTGGCTGAATTTTGAATGTGCTTTATTAACAGTTTAAATAAAAAAGCTGAATTGTGAGTTTGTGTAACTGAATTTTTAAAGGTCAATACTGCTTAGAAGTGAAAAGAAAACAAACAAATCCGAAAAATCCGAAAGGGCTAAAAATAAATCCCAAAAAACGGAATTTGAAAAAAAATAAAACGGATTTCATAGGGCCCTAATAGTATGTTCATATCACCCATCTGTATATCATACTGATAGTATTTAAAATTTGTAAATTATGTCCATAATACTACTGCCTTATCTGTATATTCTGTACATATGTAACATATTGTAGGCACTGTATATCCTGTACCTCTGCTTATTGCACTTCTGGTTAGATGCTAACTGCATTTCGTTGCCCTGTACCTTACATGTGCAATGACAATAAAGTTGAATCTAATCTAATCAATATTAGCACTTCCTCTGAATCAGGAGAGAAATCTGCACGGATCTTGCACCTTTTACAAGCCGAATCAGTCCTCTAAACATATGTGGCTGGGTTTTGATGTGAGAAACAACAGGAGATGAACTTTTTCACTGGAGGAAGTGTTATTATGGTTTATGGACTCATATTTTAGTCAGAAGCAACAGTTTGAAGTTAAAAATGTCTCGATCGATTGGTTTCTTACAAACACACAGATTTTGGCTCCTCAAGATGTTAATTGATGGACTGGAGTGGTGTGGATTATTGTGATGTTTTTATCAGCTGTTTGGACTCTCATTCTGACGGTACCCATTCACTGCAGAGCATCCATTCATTTAATTCCCCAGCCTGAATGTTCAAGATCTTCCTCAACCGTGGCATTAAATTAGGCTGTAATGTGTAAAGAACATGTGGGCCAAACAGATGACCGTATCCCAAGATTGCTGAGCTTTCCTTCACACGATACGACAGCTGCATGAAATTCAATAGCGTGTGAGTTAACAGCGTATTGGCAGATTTGGGAATTGGAATAGGGTTTAGGGTAGTATTTCATGGTTCACATGAAAATGCTTTGAGGAAGTTAACACATCATGTGGTGTGACATGCTATAGTGCATCTCAGACCGCTATAAACATAATTTTTCATAAGTCTTTCATAATTATAATTGCCTCTCATGAGACAACACTGCAGGACCATTACAAATGAACTAGTAAATTGAATACAATGGATTGAAATTTTGTTATAAAATATAGACTTTTAACCTAAATCTTAATCCATGTACACACCATGCTGAATATGCAATGCAGAATTGGTCCCTTAACCCAAAAGATGTGTCATATGTGGTTGATGTATGTGCTAGAGGTTGAAGAGGGATTTGGTGGGAAAGTTCTTCTGCTGATTTATGCATAAAGTGTTTTTTGACGTGCAGATGATTCATTAATTGTGTCCAGTCCTGGTTAAACCCAGCTGTCATATGCATTCTCTATAGGTTTCAGCAACCACAGGCATTTGCAGTTTGATAGTAACCATTAATTTATTTAATTTACACACCAGATTTGTGTGAGCAGTTTGTGAACACATTGCTAAGGCAAAATCAGTACGTTTTTGCCTGTGTAACCCCTATTATACTATTAAGTTATAGACTTTGCACAATGATGAAAGAAAATGTTCACATAGATACTGTTAGCTTAAAAGTTTTGTTGCATTTCAGGTTAATTGACAGTATTAAAGGAATAGCTTACCCAATTTTAATTTGCTGAAAATGTACTCACCTTCAGGTAGGGTTGGGTACAGTTCACATTTGAACCGGTACGGTACCAGTACCCAACGGCACCTTTTTTCGGTACTTTACTCTCTGTGTAACTAAAAAAACATTTATTTCAGTGAAAAAAATAAGTCCAAAACTCTCAATTTCAACATTTTGAACAATAGGGCCCTACAATTTTTTCATTTTTCTTCTAGAAATTCTTGTTTTTTTATAATTCCATCCTGTCCGCGTTTTCACGGAAACCATATGACCCTAGAAATGTAAGCACACTTCAGAACATTTTGGTTTGCCCTGTGTGTTGTGTTTTAAAGAGTTGCTGGGACATCATGTCACAAGGTCTCTCTCTCTCTCTCTCTCGCATGCGCCCAAATGCGTTCTCAAGTACCGAAATTTGGTACCGAATGATTAAATGTGAATTGGTACTCGGTAGTACAGACGCAATTTGGTCCGTACCCTTAAAAGTACAGAGTTCGGTAGTACCCAACCCTACCCTCAGGCCATCCAAGATTAGGATGAGTTTGCTTCTTCATCAGGTTTGGAGAAATGTAGCATTGCACTCCACTCCAGTCCATCAGTTAACATCTTGACAAGCCAAAAGATGCATGTTTGTAAGAAACAAATCAATCAATTAAGATGTTTTTAACTTCAGACCTTTTGATAAAATAAGTCCATAATCCATAATAACGCTTCCTCCAGTGAAAAAGTGGTCTGGTCTGAATCAGGAAAGAAATCTGCTCAGCACCGTTTACAAGCCAAAACAGTCCAGAACAGCTCTAAACAAATATGTGTGTAGGTTTTGATGTGAGAGGCAACAGGAGATTCACTTTTTTCACTGGAGGAAGCGTTATTATGGATTATGGACTCGTATTTAGTTGGAAGCAATGGTTTGACGTTAAAACCACCAAAATGATGAATTTGTTTCTTACGAACACACAGCTTTTGCCTTCTTAAAACGTTAATGAAGTGGTGTGGTGTGATGTTTTTATCAGCTGTTTGGACTCTCATTCTGACGGCACCCATTCACTGCAGAGCGAGTACTTGAACCTTACTGACAATAAATATCTAATGAATGAAATGGAAATGCTGGTCTAAATCATCTTTTTAAACGACTTTTTAGTTTTTTTTTTTTTTCTGGTATTCATGAAGTAATTTTTTTATAGTGATATATACAAGAAGTTATTGGAGTATGTTTTACCAGAAAATACTATTTCAGTCTTTCTACTTCAATATTTCACATTTAATTCAATTTGTTACTTGACATTTTTTGTAATTATTTGTGAAATTTTCTAAGCAATTTATGAGTGAAAATTGTTTCAAAGTTAAATCCTACACCAACTTTTTTCCAGTGTAATCATGTTCCAAGTTACATTGATAATGCTGAACTTGAACCCAGAGCACTTGGTGACATTGGTGACTGGCTCCAACAATCATGTAGTCGACGCTGTTACGGAGCTTATAACAGGTTGTATTAGAACTGATCTCTGCAGTCATATCTAAAGAGATGAACCTGCAAAGTTCAACTGCGGCTTAAACACAAATCAAACCGCTCGCATGTCAACATGCTCTCACAGAATGAAGCAGTCAGACATTGAGTTCAGCGCTCTTTAAAACGCGTTCAATGGGGCAGCTGTTTATGCTCATGAATATTCAATGAGCTGAGACAGTCAGCCGCTCGGATTGATTCAGTGTTCAACAAGTCGCCTATTCTCGATCGATTCAGATGTGAGAATTAATAGACAACATTTGAGATTTGTACAGATATAAAGCTTGCCTTTTACAAATCACAATCAGAAAAGAAGATTGTCTTTACTTTTTGTTAGATACAAAGAGCCTTCACACAAACCATCAGCATTCATGTGCCTTTTAGAGGTTTTTGGAATAAATTGGCCCTAAGAAATGAAGTCCTTTTTTGACCAAGGTCACATGAAAGAAGTAGTTCATCTACATAGAAGTAGTTCCTGAAGACTGGAAATGAAAGCCGTGCGTATAGAAACTGTACTATGTGACAAACACTCGCTGATGTTTTGAGGTGCTGATACTGGATGGGACGTGTGATGGAGTAAATGCTGTGATTTGTTTCTATATATTCACTCTTGATGGCGGTTCTGTCATCGACTCGTTCCATGAAACAGGTCAACAGACTCTCAGATTGATTGACATAAATGTATCTGGGTTGTGGCTCTGAATCAGTGACCTGATGTTGAATGAATGTTTGTTGTTAAAAAGAAAGTAGGTCAGCGTTAAAAATTAATTTGTTTATAAAGACATGAAATCAATTAGCCATGAGAAACTGTGCATTACAGTAATTGTTTACTAAAAGCTAAAGTCATGGCAACTTATGTTTTTACATTACATTTAACTCAAAATAAGTTGAGCAATTTCAAGTTTTTTTTTTTAATAACTAAAAACTTTACATTTTTAAAGTCAGTTTAATGTAATTTGCAAGTTGGTTGTACTTTAAAAATTTAAGGCAGCAACTAAACTTAACTTTTTGTAAAATAGGCGAAATTTTTTTCGATGAGGTGTTAAGTGCAAAATAAGCATAAATATATATATTGTTGCTGTATGCTGTACTCCAACTAAAACTGTTTCCAACATCATTTTGCCCATTATTGTTATGCATGCATTTTTTTAAGCTTACAATCAAGTGAATGCTTAGAATGTTTGTCATTTTAAATTAGTAATCATTAGTCACACTGCAGAACCATTTCAAATGAACTAGTGAATTAGTAAAAAGTTTTTGTTTGATGCATGTGGTCATGGTTTTGTCTGCATTAGTTCACAAAGCTTGTCCAGTTCAAAAAGCCTCTTGATTTTCTTTCAGTAAATTTATTGGAAAACTGAAAGGAAACTGACCACACACCGACAGAGAACACACCATTTTAAGTCCACCGAAGTTAATCTACTCCTGTCTGATTCGTGGTTAAGGATAGAAGAGATACAGCTGCGGCTACTGGGCACGCGTATTTACATATTTCCCGAGCCCACAATATAACGTGAAACCTATGAAAATGGTTTTAAAAAGCACATAGCGCCATAGTTTCATCACTTTGCGAGTGTCGCAGTGACCGTCTTTTTGCAGTAAAGGACCTGTCATAGTTTAATGAGTGGAAGATGACATGAAGCTCGCGGTTAAGCTGCATTGAAAACAGATGAGCGCACATGGGGCGAAGTTCACGGGATTTTGTCCACAGAATGATAAGAGCACACTTTTTAACATATTTTATTATTTAACACTCAGCATTTAACTTTAGCACTGCAAGCCATGCATACAGTGCATGAGCAGATTTTCTGGTAAGCAAAACAAGCACTTTTAAATACCTCAGCTTATTGCCGTTACAATGGCAGCCAACAACAGCACAGCTTAACCCTCAGCACATATTTATATTTAGTTATATTGAAAAAGTTTCAATTCAGCCGATTTTTTTCACCCCGTTTTAACATGTATTTCTATGAAGACTGGCCAGCTGTCAGGCAAGATGGCGGATAGCAGCGGCGGCACATAATATACATGTTCTAATTGGTCAGATCAACTTTCAATCAAGCTCCTTGCGAACGGTCAATTCTCGCGTGTTTTCATGAGAAAACGTGGTTTAGGGACCGAATCAAGTAGTTGGGTGACAGAGTTGTTGTCAGCTCGTGTAGTGTGTAACCCCCTGGTTGCGGATCATTTACATAAAGTCATGTAGTGTGAACGCCACAACGACTAAAAGACAGACAATCAAGTCATGTAGTGTGAACGGCACCGCGATCTGCCGACGTGTAAAGTCATGTAGTGTGAACTTGGCTTAAGCGCACAACTCTCTGTAGTGCTTTGCAGTCCTGATTGGAGCTGTTTCCATACATTCCTGCAGTTATCCCTTTCCTTCGGACAGCTTGTGGGAATCTTGGCTCTGTCGGCCCTTGGGAAGCTGAACGAGGTGTGTGTGTGTGAGTGTCTATTGTGAGAGACATGCATGGGCTCCAGGCTCTGGTGGTCATGCGAACCTTCTGTTTTATGTGTCAGACAGAGCTCTGATGCTCACGGGTGAGTGAACACAGCCTCAGTTTAGCCCATGTTGATGAACACAATACCATCCTCCTGCATTCAGCGGCCCTTTGACCCCATCAGCTGTGCTGAGCCTGTCACAACCCACAACCAGCTTACAAGCTCATATTCTACAGCTATTCGGGAGTTTGTTTTATTGCTCCTAATTTTGGCCTAATATGTTGTAATTCAGAAAGTGCTGCCTTTTGAGTTGCATCAGAGTGATCGTGTTTGTGAGATGAGCGCACATGAATCATGTCACAACTACTTGGAGCAAATTTTTTTTGTCAGCCAAAACCCTAGATATTTTAAGCTGATATTTCAAAAGTTTAACAACACATTTGCAAGTTCATGGTTCTTCGGTGTTGGTTTGTGGTCACATGATGTGCAGGTAAACAAATAAAATATTTAGCGAGTAAGTGCTTTTATGGAAGCTTGTTTCTGCCATGGGATTAAAAGTGAAAAAAGGTTTGTGACATTTTGACTTTTTTTTTTTCTCACCAATCTGACTTTTTTTTTCTCACAATTTGCAATTCCTAACAAAGAAACTGAATTGCGAGATGTAACCTCAGAATTCAAAGATGTATAAATTTAAAATTGCAAAATTGAATCAGAATTGTGGAAAATTTTGCATTTTTACTATTTTTATATCTCACAATTCTGCTTTTATTTTTCTCTGAATCTCTCAATCATTTATTATTATTATTATTATTTTTTTTTTAGTGGAATAAAAAATTGTGAGTTTACATATGTGATTTCACAATTTCAACACTCAGAATTGTGGGACAATTTGCAATGTTTAAAAAAAAGATTAAAAAAAAGTCAGAATTGTGAGATGTAAAGTCGGTTACCTTTTTTATTTTTTTGCCATGTGGAAGCAAGCTTTTCTTTTATTAAAATGTATTTATTTAATTTACTTTTACATTTTCATGATTTAATTGATTTTCAGCTCACAAACCTCCTGCAGTTCCCTCATAAGTCCCAGTTTGGGAGACACTGGTGTAGATCATAATGAGTAATTGTGAACTTTCACAATTTTTTAACTATTTACCATGTTTCAAGATTCAAGATTTTTATTTGTCACATACACAATTATACAGGGTATAACGAGCAGTGAAATGTAGGTCAGGTCCGCTCCAAGGACAGTGCAATTATAAAGTATACAGATATTAAGAAAAAGAAAAGTAGAAAAAATAATAAAATAAAATAAAAGATAAACAAATATAAATATAAATGTGCAGGTCAGTATGTTGTTGACTTAAATGGTAATAAGAGGAATGTGTAAAAAGAATGTGCAAAACTCAAGAAAGTACAGTTAATGAAGCAGAGTGAAAAAGTTTCCTGGAAAACATTGCTCAGTGACAGTCTTGCGCAACCAACAACCAATACATCGTGTATTTATGATTCCCAAACCTTTACGCAAGAAGAAACTAAACTACTATAAGTAGCATCAGTCCAGCCACAAAATCTTTCAAGTTGCAAGTTGTGGTTCTTTTCTTTGGTCTTTTATTTTTTTGTTCTTTATCTTTTCTCTCATTTCTACCTCTGCTCCATCTGCTCCTGCTTTCTGTTCTTCTCTTCATCTTTCATTGTCCAGAGGGAATCTTCCACTTTTCTTTGCCTGTCTTGGGTTCCCATGGGTCAGGCAGCAGATGGAAGGCTGGTTTGTGGCTTGTTTTTTTTTTTTATATGTTAATATATGCATGGGAGTGTGTGGTGGACTTCAGTGTTGTGGGTCTCCTCCTCCTCCACCTCCTTCACTAGCATTGTGCTGGTCTGGGAATTTGTCTGATTTTGTGACTGGGAAACATCTCTAGTTTCTGTGTGGGTTCATGGTCTTCTTCAGTGATGTGAAGAAGACAGAGCAGAGCAAGAGAGAAACACAGTCAGAAAACGAAGGAATACAACCAGAGAGTTTTTTTGTTTTTCTGGATTTCTACGAAACATGGAAACTCTATATGACGACACTGACGATGAACGTCAGGAGAAACGAGGTACCGTTTACAGTAGCTTCATCACTGGGACAGTCAGTACTGCACTTGTTTCATTGCATCACATGAGTTTCAGTTAGAGCTGTTTATTAACTGGAGGTTTAGATTTTTTAATTGTGTATTATGTGTTAAACTCTGGTTCAGTTTGATGTCAAAAAGTCTTTTTGTTCTTCTGTTATTTAATGCATTGGCCTGTCAGTGGTCCAAGCAGGGCCTAAATCTGACTTTATGCCACAGCTGCCAAAGGATGGTGACTTGAGAAAATGTATTCTCTTTTTTTTTTTTTACCGGCCATGAAACTAAGTGCATTTTGAAGAAAATAATGAATCGGCAACAAAAAACAAACAAACAAACAGGCAGAAAAATTGTGAAAACAAATGTAATTGTAATTATTATTATTAATATGTTTTTATTATTTGATCAAATTTTAAAATGTATGTATACAAATGTAATTATTATTATTAATAATAATAATAACAAATGTATTATTATTATTATTATTATTATTAGTTTATATAATTACAATACTTACAATATGCTATTTTCATTTATATAATAATAATTAATAATAATAATAATAAAAACAAGAATAATAATCATTATTTTATGTAACGGTACAATTAAGGCAAGGCAAGTTTATTTATATAGCACATTTCATACACAGTGGTAATTCAAAGTGCTTTACATAAAAGAAAGTGAAATAGACATTAAAAATCAATAAAAACATGGAAATAAAAATAATAAAAACAAGGAAATTTAAGATGATATAGAAATTGATTTAAAATTACAATAATATTTTTTTTTTATCTTTGTGTTCAAACATTAACCCCATAGAGCTTTTATTTTGGCGAAAAACTGCAGGCAAACTTCTCTTTTGAAATACTTCTCTTTTTTGACAACATATTTATAACTTTAGAAGATGTTTGGAGCATGTTGGTTTTCAAATGCTCGTTATAAGCAGAGCTTGCGTAGATGGAGTTTGTGTGGAGCAGCATTTACTGCGAGCTGTGAAAAGATCCAAGCTCATCAGTTTACATATACAGGTATATAATTACAATGTAGTCTTTGAAATTTGATAATCGCGCTAAACCATATTGGGTTCGCAGGCATTGTTAGAATCACAAGTCCAAGTCTTCAGAGATTTATTCTGGTTCTAGAATAATCACTCAGTCAGACACTCGGTGTGTCATAGAAGACCAGTTAGGAGTCCACTGTTGGGTTCACTCACGGTTTTTTAACTTATTCTGCATACCTACAGTTTCATAATGGTCTTCCAGAACGCTCCAGTTTCTGGCAGACGTTTGCATACTGTAAACGTCCCGTTCTCAGTCTTTCCTCTGCTTACTATGACTTTTTTCCATGGCATGAACACATTTCATGCACAAAATGCATGACAAGTTCAAGTTCAGGTTTATTTGTATAACATCCGTCTAGTTGTAATTTGTAATCCAAGAGATTCTGTGTACTTTTTTTGGTCCAATAAGTAATATCTCTGTCTTATCTGAATTTAATAGGAGGAAATTATTGGTCATGACAGTCTGTGAGAAAGCATCTGTTTGTGTCTCATATTGGGTGCTCTGATCAGCTGGAGGTTGGCAGAGGATGAAGTGCTTTGTGGAGCTGTATGTGTCTGTCAGTGGCTATGGAAGCGTTCCGGAAGTGTGGGGTCCTGACCTTGTGCTCATCACACTGGGCTCTCTTATGACTCTGGCTTTCTGCTCTTATTCTGGAGCCAGCAGAAGTTTTGGGCTTTGACTTGCAGTGATAAGGCAACTGGGGTCTCTGCAGCTGCTCATAAACCACTGCTGCTCCTCCTCCATAGTCTTCTGCTTCTCCTTCTTTCTTCTCCTTTTTCTTCTACTCCTTCTCCATGTTCTTCTCCCCTCTGATCTTCTTTCTGCTCCTCTTTGTATTTTTTTCTGTATCTTGCTTGTTTCTTTTTAGCTTCTCCTCCGTTCTTTTATCTTTTTTTCCTATTGTCATCCTCTTTCTCTTTTTTTTTCATTTTCTCCTTTTTCATCATCCCCACCTTTCTCTTTCTTCAGCCTCTCTTCCTCCTCCATTTCTCCTCCTTTTCTTTTTCCTCATTCTCATCCTCCTTTTCTCCTTATCTTCCTCCTTTTCACATCTTGTTTTTCTCCCCCTATAATTTTTCTTCTTCTTTTCCTCCCTTTCGCCGCCTCCTCCAAATCATCTCCCTCCTCATTTTCTCCATTTCCCCTCCTCTTCCCCTTTACTCATCTTCCTCCTCTTTTTCTCATGTTCTTTTCTCCTTATTCTTCTGCTCTTTCTCCTCCTCCTCTTCCTTTTCCATCTCTTTCCCTCCTCCTTCTCTTCTTCCTTTTGTTGTTCTTTCTTCTTTTACTTCTTCTCCACAATCTCCCCTTCCTCCTCTTGTTGTCCTCTTACTCCTTTTCTCCTCATCTTTCTCCTCTTTTCTCCTCTTTTACTTCTCCATCTCCCCTTCCTCCTCTTACTCCTTTTCTCCTCATCTTTCTCCTCTTTTCTCCTCTTTTACTTCTCCATCTCCCCTTCCTCCTCTTACTCCTTTTCTCCTCATCTTTCTCCTCTTTTCTCCTCTTTTACTTCTCCATCTCCCCTTCCTCCTCTTACTCCGTTTCTCCTCATCTTTCTCCTCTTTTCTCCTCTTTTACTTCTCCATCTCCCCTTCCTCCTCTTACTCCTTTTCTCCTCATCTTTCTCCTCTTTTCTCCTCTTTTACTTCTCCATCTCCCCTTCCTCCTCTTACTCCTTTTCTCCTCATCTTTCTCCTCTTTTCTCCTCTTTTACTTCTCCATCTCCCCTTCCTCCTCTTACTCCTTTTCTCCTCATCTTTCTCCTCTTTTCTCCTCTTTTACTTCTCCATCTCCCCTTCCTCCTCTTACTCCGTTTCTCCTCATCTTTCTCCTCTTTTCTCCTCTTTTACTTCTCCATCTCCCTTTTCTCCTCATCTTTCTCCTCTTTTCTCCTCTTTTACTTCTCCATCTCCCCTTCCTCCTCTTACTCCTTTTCTCCTCATCTTTCTCCTCTTTTCTCCTCTTTTACTTCTCCATCTCCCCTTCCTCCTCTTCCTCCTTTTCTCCTCATCTTTCTCCTCTTTTACTTCTTCTCCACCATCTCCCCTTCCTCCTCTTTCTCCTCTTTTACTTCATCACCTCCTCTTGTCCTCCTCTTACTCCTTTTCTCCTCATATTATCTCCACGTGTCTCCTCGATTTTTCCCTTTTGTTCTCCTCTCTCTCCTCCTCCTCCTCTCTCTCAGTCTGTAATGCAGGGTGTTTAGTGTCTCCTCCAGTGCTCTATAAAGAAGATCAGAGATGGTTTTGCAGTTAGATTGTGTGTCTAACATGAGGCCGTGTCTAACGGGCAGTGATCTTGAATCCCAGTCAGCACTCTGTTTTTCCACTGCCGTCAACACAAAGTGAACAAAACCTTTGCCATTTAAAGACAGGATCTGGTTCAAAAACAGACCACATTTCAGCGAATATATGGGGGAGTAAATGTCTGAACGCAGCAGTGAAATATGACTGTGGTCAGGAATCTGGTGTAATCATAGCTGTAAGCTGGTATGGAAAGCTGGAAAGAGTGAAATGTGGGTCATGATTCGGGAATGTGGCGTGTTTGTGTGTGTTTTGGAGATTTGTTTCAGCAGAGATGTGTAACGACAGCATTTAAGTGTTTGTGGAATAAAGCTCAGTTTACTGAATACAGCTTCAGCTCTTCTAAAAACAAACATTATTAGAGCAAAACAAGAACATTAGTGAAGAAATAAGACTGTGACTTTATGTAGTATTTAGTATTTTAGTATTCGGAAATATTTGATTATAAAGTGTGTATTTTAGATACTTTTTTTATTTTTATATATAAATATTGAAAATGTGTTTTTTTTTTACATTTCAGAAAATGTAATAATTTATTTATTAAAGTATTGATCCTGGAGGGAGACATTACAAACAAACAAATAAATAAATGATAATAATTAAAATTTTTTTTAAAAGTAATTAGAAAAAGATTTAATGTAAATATCCTGGACGGAGAAATGTGCTTTATTGTCACGAAAAAAGAAAATAAAGAAAGAATAAAAGAAATGAAATACAAAATAATGGTAATAAAAATAGGTTTCATTTTCTCTCTCATTTTATGGTGTGCGTGTATATTTTATATTTTTAAAAATGATATTATTTATAATATAAAAATTATGAATAAATACAATTTATATAAAAATTGCATAATTTACTAATTCAATAATGTAAATAGATATGTACATACTTTGAAAACAATTGTGATTATCACGCTACTTTTAAGAATGCAGACTCCAATTACAGATTCAGATTTTTAAAATAATATTAGTTTGACTGTTTTGTTGTAATGTGAAGATATTTTTAATGCCAGACTGATTCATTCATTTGATATGAATCATCTGATAATTTTGGTCATACTGACCTCTCTTAGTTAACCAAAACTTCACATATTCCCACAAGTGTTTTGTGGAAAGGCTGGGAATAGAGAGTAGTGTTTCCCTTTGAGATGGGAACATTTAAGTGGCTTCATAAGTGTGTGTGTGTGTTTGTGTTGTGGGTTGTGTGTGTGTGTTTGTGTTGTGGGTTGTGAGAGACTGTGCCATGGGCGATACTCACTGGGTTGTGGTTAACTCGCTGCTATGGAAACAGCTATTCACTAGTTGGGACAGAAAGCTTTCACCCCGGTGAGCCTCATAAAAGCTGGACACAAACTGTCGGACACAGACGGGCTCTGAAAGGGCCTCTCTCTGCTGCTTAATATATCTGCTTTAATTTGCCTTTGTGTGCTGGGAAAAAGGCCTCCACGTCGAGGAACGTTCAGGATTCAGACGCTGCACAATGGGGCTCGGCATTAAAGCACTGCTGTGTTTTTTAGCCCCGGATGAAGGTGATGAATGTACACATGACTCAAATCTCATCATTTGAGGCTTGTTAATGATGTTTCTGACTGTATATTAATTGATGAATCTCAAAAAAATCTCTCAAAAACCGGGGCTTAGTTCACTTAAACTGAAACTAAAATGAAAAACAAAAAAAGTTACTTGAAATAAATGCTAACTGAAATAAGATAGAAAACCTTTATTTCAGCTATTTGCTAAGACAACACTTGTCATATTTAATTTAGTGTAACTTTATATATTAAAATAGCTAAAAATGAATAAAAACAATATAGACATGCATTTAAAAAATCCAAAAACTAATAAAAATGACAGACACACAACAAAATAACACTAATTAAAAAGAAAATGAAAAAAACTGAAAATATAAAAATACAAAATTGATTCAATTAAAAAAATTCAAAACCCAGAATAAATAAATATTTTAATAAAAGAAACCTATTATTTTATTTTATTTTGCAATGTGACGTTTCATGACAGTTAAGCAGTTCTCCCTTAAAGATCAAAATAAAATCTTATGTAATACTTGAAATAATATCTCTTTCTAATTACTGTGACGTGAAAATTTATTTAAATAGTTTAAATGATTAACATTTGATATTTTTGTCATTGCAGTATTTGTTGGACCAGTTTTATTTTTACAGTAATAAATCCTACTGGAAATGTTGAGAATAATGAGAATTATAAGCACATTATGATAATGACAGTATCAGGAATATAATGTCACAATGATAAAATCTTACTTTAAAATTAATTAATTAAATATTTTATTTATTTAAATAATTATTTAAATAAATTTTTTATATATATATATATATATATTTTTTTTTTTTTTAAACTGCTATATAACTGTCATGATTCTGTAAAATGTAGTTAAATTTGCATTGTCACTACTTTCATTTAGTTACTATCAAACACATCAAATCTTCCTTAAATATACTGCTGATTAGTTTCACAGCACAGTATTTTTCTTGAGGCTTTGGTTCATGTCCTTTACACATGTAAACTATAAATCATGACGTATCATTACTGTACAGCAGCTGATGTGAGTCACTTCATCAGGCCATTATCAATCATCATCAGTTATCATGTTGGACGGTCCGGAACTGACCACACTGTTAGTATGTTAGAATTAAAGCGATGAGCGACTAACAGAAGGAAAACATACGCTCACATTCCCATATAAGGCTCCATTTGATGTTAATGCCTGTTTTTCCAGCAGGATTTCAGCAGAGTTGTTTTTTTATGGTCTTCATTCTTGTATGCATGCATTTTCTGTTTAATAAACCAACCAACAGCCAAAGTTTGCATATGTTTTGTATTGGTTTGTTTGTTTGTTTGAAGATCTGGAGCAGAACTTTTTAAGTACTAAATTAACATCTTCAAACTGCCCAGACTGAGCAGAAAACACACTCACACACACTCACTCACACAAACACACACACACACACACACACACACACACACACACATACATATGCAGTTAATTATTTTAGTCTCTGCTTTCCGCTGTTTTTAATTAGGAGCTTCACAGTTTGATGGCACATTTATTAAAGGAATAATTCACCCAAAAGCAGAAAATGTCATTTTTTTTTCCCCCCCAGTTTTTCTGACTCTTGGGTTATGCTGCTATTTTTTTCCATATTTTTCTGTGGAAAACAAAAGTGGAATTTTCAAATGTTTTTTGAAACGCTTCATGCTGCTCTTTACCATGCATTTACAACATTTCAAAGTAACCACAAGAACGAGAAGCATCATCAAAGTACCATATTAAGCATGCATTATATTGCAAGTCTAATGAAGTGATATGAGTCTTTGTGACGACAACATGCCATTTTTCAAAATTATCAATTTTTTTTTTTTCAGAAGAACTTTTTTATATTAAAAACTAACAAGCAAGCCCTTCCCAGATTTAAAAAGTATCTCAAAAGCAACGTAATGCATTACTTTCCATAAAAAGTAAACAATTAACGGAATTAGTTTTTTATGGAGTAACGCAACATTGTAATGCATTACTTTTAAAAGTAACTTTCCCCAACACTTTATATATCACACAGCTCTAGTATACATGGTGTTTAAAGCATGCGTGTCCAGGAATGTGGATCTGCTCAGTTTGAGTAAAGCTCTTCAGACTGTAACGAGTGTTTGTGTGTGTGCAGGTTGTTTTGAGTGCTGTATTAAATGTCTGGGCGGCGTGCCGTATGCGTCTCTGGTGGCCACCATCCTGTGCTTCTCCGGCGTGGCGCTTTTCTGCGGCTGCGGACACGTGGCTCTGACAGGAACCCTCACCATCCTGGAGAACCACTTCTCCAAGATCACCGCAGACCACGCCATGCTGACCGACATGTGAGTGATGAGGAACCTGGGAAAACACTGTCAAAATTGTGAAATATTTTGGCCAATTATAGCTGTTTTCTATGTGAATATGTGTTAAACTGTAATTTATTTCTGTGATCAAAGCTGAAATTTCAGCATCATTACTCCAGTCTTCAGTGTCACGTGATCTTCAGAAATCATTATAATATGCTAATTTGCCGTGCCCCCCCAAACGAGTTACTGTGCCCCCCACTTTCCATCCTCCCCCCTCCTTGCTGAACGCGATCGATTTTGAAAGCAAAAGTACCGATAAAACAGCGCACATAAGAAAGCGATTGCACGCTTTAGCGAGCGTCAGCAACTGCACGCGGTCATAGATTGCACGCTCTGTTGTGTATAAATTTTAAATTATACTGTCATAAATATACAACACCATTGCTTATATATTTGCATTTAATGTCTTGCATTAAATGTCCATTTTCTTTTATAGAGTTATGACAATAGATAGGAAAGTACCATCCTCTTAAAATTCATATTAATAAAAACATAACTGTACAGTATACCTACTAACATCATGAAGAAATACTTTATTTTTAAATCTTTTTTTTCACATTACTGTAATGAGAATTTGGAGGGAAATGGGCATAATTGTCATGGAAGTTCAATTTTCAGTTCAGTTTTTAAGGATTCATCTGTTAGATTTTTGTAAATGTATGCATGCTGTCAACAGAAGACGGTCTTATAGATGTTAAAAAGACATGAATTTAATTAAAGCCTCATGGGAAGACATTAGATGCTGTATAATGGATTTGTGTTGATTCCTAGTATCTCATTTTATATTTTCATCTCCAGTGTCTGTAGATTTTCCAGGAAATCATGCACTGAATTTAATGCATTTTCTTAAAGTTTACCTGGTCATTCAACATGCACTGATTCACAGATTATTTTATCTGTCTGAGCTCCAGATTCGTCTCTTTTAATGAAAAGACTCACCTGTTATGAGTAATGTTGTTGTGTGTTCAGTTAAATCTGCTCACATCTGTTGATGATTTCTCAGCGCCTCATATTTGTTCTGTTCTCCATCTCGAGACTTTAATTAAAGTCACATGCAGTGATGAGATGTTCTCAAACAATGCTGAGTCTTCAGGACAGAGGTTAATGGCAGAATCTCCTTGCACTAACACACACACTCACTGGTGATTTCACTAAGAAGATGGTCCAGATGATCTGAACAGAAACTAAACACACAGGAGCAGTAACACCTGTGAAATCTCCTCGTCTCTTCTGCAGAATCCAGCTCATGCAGTACGTCATCTACGGCATCGCCTCCTTCTTTTTTCTGTACGGCATCATTCTGCTCGCCGAGGGGTTTTACACCACCAGCGCCGTCAAAGAGCTCCACAGCGAGTTCAAGACCACCGTCTGTGGACGCTGCATCAGCGGGATGGTACGAAACCCCCTGCAGATATACTGATTAATAATACAATCAAATAAATATAATAAAATATAATGAATAACAATAAAAATATATATATTTAATACTAAATCAAAAATAAAAAGTATGTAAATAAATATATATTTTTTTACATAAAACAGTAAAATAAATTTCAAAATAAAAGCAAATAAGTAGTGTAATTAATGGAATGCTAAATATAAATAATAAAAGAACTTGAATCAATTAATTAGATGAATGTCTCAGATCTATATAGACTTTCTATATAGATATAGAAAATAATTAGTCAAATTACTAAATAAAAGGAATTAAAAAATGTAAATAATATAAAATAATCAAAAAATAAAATAAATGACAAAATAAAAACAAATATGTAACTATTTGAGATGGTAGGTGCCGTTGCTAAAACTGTTGAAACATCTCTCTCTCAGTTCGTGTTCCTGACGTATATCCTGGGAATCGCCTGGCTCGGGGTTTTTGGCTTCTCAGCGGTTCCTGTGTTTCTTTTCTATAATATGTGGTCGACCTGTGCTGCCATGCGCTCACCGATGGCCAACCTGACCTCCATCGACAGCATCTGCGTGGATGTGCGGCAGTACGGTATGAGACTCTGAATGTGACGTAATGAAGCATTCCCTGCTAATCAAACCCTTAACTGCACTATAAACGCTGTTGATGAGGATTTGAGTTGATTGATTATTAATGTTGTTTGTATGTCGATGCAGGTATTATTCCATGGAACGCAACACCAGGCAAAGCTTGCGGCTCAACGCTAGGTGATATTTGCAACACCAGCGAGGTACGAAAACACATTTGTCACATGCTAGTTTATTGACTTTGTCGTACAACAGTGGATATACGTGATATACATAATTATAGTTCTACCTGCCTTATTCATTTTATCATATCATTCTTTTTTTTAATGGCTTGCTTTTTCCATTTGGTTAGTTCTTTTTTTATTTTAATTTTATTCAATATTTTTTTAATATTTTTTGTAATTTCTTGCTTTTCATTATACATTTTATTTGTAATTTAATGTTTTTTTTAAATTTAGTATTATTTAATTTATTTAATGATTATTTAATTTATTATTTATAAATATATTTTTCACAATTTTATTTGCAAGACCAGTGAGGTATGAAAACGCATTAGTCACACTCTCACTGGTTTATTTGTCGTCCAGCAGTGGATATAAATGATTCCCGTTTGTCTGTTGCAGTTCTATCTGTCTTATCATCTGTATATCGTCGCCTGTGCCGGAGCCGGGGCGACAGTCATTGCTCTGGTAAGCGGATGTTTGTTTTATGGTCAGATATATGGGGTGTGTGTTCCTCTTCCTCCTCTTTTGATCCCTTCATCCCCAGCACCATCTACTGCAAACCATGTGCTTTAAGCCCCTGATCTAATGGTAGTTTTGTGATGACGTCCCAGCAGTCCACCTGAGACTTGATTTTGTTCTGCCAAATGCATGCATGTAAATAACTGAAAAATCAGCTAGTGGGACGTCAGCCATAGAATCAAAATTTCTATTCACATACTTTACTGATACCTGAAGGGAAATTTTGTCTTATTGTATCTACAAAACACAAGACATAGCAACTTAAGACAAAGGATTCAACACAACAACATCTCTAGTTCAGTCCTATTATAATCAATAAAGCTGTCAGTACTGGAAGCGTCTGGTGTCACACCATCAGCTGATGGATGGCCTGTTTCTTTATTGATACTCCAACCATTCTGTAAAAAAAAACCAAGAAAATTATTTAAAATGTTTGTTTACTCCATTTCAATTTAATTTGATTAAGCATTTTTATTTTATTTCTAGAAATGTCATGCTTATAATATATATAACTATAATATATACTAAATATTTGATATGTAATGGTTTTTTTCATTATTTAACATTAAATAAGAAACAAATGGTAATATGATAGTCACTATAATTTTTCTTTTAAATTTAAATTTTATATTTTCAAAATGTAATTTAATCATTTTTATTTTATTTCTAATTTGAGTTGTAATGTTTATTTTAATACACTTTTTAATTTAAATTATTACGTGCTAATTTAGTAATTGATATAATTAATCAATAATTTTCAATAATGTCTTGCTTTTCACTATAAAGTTGATTTGTAATGTAATTTCTATTATATTAAAAAAAAAAAATTTAAACCAATATCATGCTTTTCACTAAAATATTAATTGTACTATAAAGTTTTTCAATGTTATTATTTCTTTATTCAATTTATTAAATATTTAACTAATATATATATATATATATGAAAGTGAAGTGACATACGACCAAGTATGTGACCCATACTCGGAATTTGTGCTCTGCATTTAACCCATCCAAAGTGCACACACACACACCGTGAACACACACCCAGATCAGTGATATATAATATATATATATCTTGCTTTTCGTTATACATTTTATTTGTGTTGTATTTTTATTTAATATTATTGTAGAATTATTTGATTGATTTATTTTTTTTTTTTTTTTACAAAATCATGCTTTTCACCCCCATGTACTATTGTACTATTTATTTTAGTTTAATTTTTTCTTTATGTAATTTATTAAATAATTATTAAATTGTTAATTTATTTATATTATATATATATAAAATTTTAATTTTTTTTTATTACATATTTTTATAAATATGGTTCTTTTCACTATAACATTAATTTGTAATGTAATTTTATTATCTATTCTATAAATTTCAATAACTCCTGGCTGTTAAGTCAAAGCAGCTTGTGATGTTTCTGGTCTTTGATCAACTAATTTAAATATTTTTTCTGAAGTGTGTATATTCATTTGCAGCTATTCTAAAAACCCATGCGAAGTCAGTTTTAATACTAATGGGTTTCAGTTGAAAACAGTATTACAGCCGGTTGGTCATCAGACGCTCACAGTGTTGACCGTGTTAGCAAATTAATTTCAGGACTTATTTCATCTGCAGTTTCTTTAATTTGGCGTCTGATTTTTGTGCTTTCTCTTCCACCAGCTCATCTACATGATGGCTACCACGTATAACTTTGCTGTTTTGAAGTTTAAGAGTCGAGAGGACTGCTGCACTAAATTTTAACGCAGTTGCATGAAAGTGCCTAGAATGAGCAGCCACTGACAATATGGACTAAAATAATAGAAACGAGAACAAACGAGAGAAACCTTTCATTGCTTTGACATGTAATGTGTAAATATAGGACTGTACACAGATGTAGCGTTTGGACGCCGGAGCTGCCGTGTCTGTAAACATGATCGTGTTGTTATCCAGACTTTGCCTTTGTTTCTGCAACCACTAGAAAACATTCATTTGAAGCCTAACACTAAGTCTCTTTAAATTCCTCCTACAATCTCTTTGTCTAAAGTATTAAAGCTAAAGAACAGATGCACCGCGCAACAGAGAAAAGTATTTTTCCCATTCATTTTCTCAATAGAAATGCTGGAAAATTCTGGTCATGAGATGAGATTCAAAGCAAAAAGACACAGACTGATGTAATACTGACTGATATGCGCACACACAAACACATACATACATCACTGGTCAAAAGGTAATTACTATTTTTTTTTATTTTTATGTTTTTTAAAGAATGCATATTAGAAGAAATCATTTATAATTAATCAATGTTGAAAACACTTGTGCTGCTGAATATTTTTGTGGAAACTGATGCATTATATTTTTCAGGATTCACAGATCAATAGAAAGTTAAGAAGAACAGCATTTATTTAAAATATAAATCTTTTGTAACATTTTATCACTTTTGGTCAATTTAATGTGTCATTGATGGATGAAATATTTTTTTACTCCAAACTTTTGAAAGTTAGTGTATCACATTTTCCAAAAAATATTGTGCAGCACAACTGTGTTCAACATTGATAATAATCAGAAATGTTTGTTGAGCAGTAAATCAGTATATTATTATGATTTCTGAAGATCATGTGACACTGAAGACTGGAATAATGATGCTGAAAATACAGCTGCAGATCACAGAAATAAATTACAGTTTAACACATATTCACATAGAAAACAGCTATTTTATACTGCAAACATATTTCACATTTTTTACAGTATTTTTGATCAAATAAAAGCAGCCTTGCTGAGCAGAAGATGCTTCTTTAAAAGACATTTTTTTTAAATCAGTCGTTTGACTGGTGGTGTGTATACAATATAAAATGATTTCTCTGATTTAATTATTGTCTTTAAAGTAATTTAAGCAAATTACTTACAAACATCTAAAAACACTTCTGTAATGAACTCTGAGGTTTAATGTCTTTATGGAGAAAATGAATGTGATTTTGCTTCTAGAATCTGTTTGTTTTGGGGGTGGGGGGGGGTCTATATTTTTTCTAAAGGCCTAATTTTTCTGACTTTTGCCAATTGTGCCAGTGAGCCTTCCAGTGTTTGCATGGTGTTTTCTTCCTTCAGTCCTGTTTACAGTTTTCAGTGTTGTTTTTATCATTTCTACTCATTTGTTTGAAGCAGTATTATGAAGATCGTTGGTATTTTTAATCTTTGTGAAGTATTAAAAACAAACTTGCTAGATGTCAGTGTACAGCTTCACAACTAACTTAGTTCTTTTGTTTGCATAAATATGATTTGAATATGTTTTACGGTACTGTTATTTTAAACACAGACCTTTCACTGTCAACAGAGTGAAAAAACAAACAAAAAAAAGTAAATAATTCTTAAAACATAAATATTGAGTTGCATTGTCTGTATGATCAGATTTCATTCAAAACTGCATTTATATTATCAGAACGCAATACAGCAGGTCCTTTCATGTTTTATTATATGATTTGCTCATAACAATGTCTGTTTTACTATTAATACATAAATAAAATCATCTGTCAGTAGGAACGACCTATGTGTGATTTGATCATTAATAAAACATTACATAAAACATAAACATGATAATCGAGAAGATTATGGTTAGTGATCAGAAGCGCATGGGTTTGTGCCGAACACTTGATTATATGACTGTTACTTTTGAAAGGCAATAGATGCATTAATTTACACATTTTTTACAGTAATTTAACCAGCTAAAAACCTGGCCTTTTTAAAACCACGCTAACATTCAAAGATCCTATTACACTCTAGGTAGTTTCTGAAAAAACATGCATTTACCTGCATTTCACAGTGGCTTTAAACGTGACTAATACAGGCAGGATTTAAAGGTGTTAAAAGAACAATTCACCTAAAAATGAAAATGTGCTAGATAATAATCACAATAATCCACACCACTCCAGTCCATCAGTTAACATCTGGAGAAGACAAAATCTGTGTGCTTGTGTAAAATTATTTGTGGATTATTGTGATGTTTTTATCAGCTGTTTGGACTCTCATTCTGATGGCACCCATTCACTGCAGAGCATCCATTGCTGAGACACTGATGCAGAGACACATTTATACAAACCTGATGAAGAAACAAACTCAAACTAATCTTGGATCACCTGAGGATGAGCACAATTTCAGTATATTTTCATTTTTGGGTGAATTAATAAGGGCAAGATCTTTAATGTTTTTTATTCTGGACGTGATGCTGCTTGTATCACAGGTTATTTTACACCCAGATCCAGCATTATTGATTTAGCAATCAGATTGCATGCTTCATCTCACGTGATTGATTTAATATTCCTCTGGGATTGTGGTGCCTGTAGTTTTTTCTTTATAAAAATAAACCTACTTTGTGTACAAGTGATCCTCAGTGGTGTTTATTGAGCGTTCGTTTGGGGTTTCAGTTTCTCATGCTGCGTGTTTTTCATACTAACCCTCATTTCAAGCTTGGCTTTGCTCCGTTGACACCCTCCCGTTCCCTCACACCCCAGCGTCCTGTGCATATGAATGTGTTTTCAATATGTATTCATGTTCATTCGTTTGTACTTGTTTGTATACTAAAGGAATAGTCTGGCAAGTAATGAACATGTACTCACTCTCATGTTGTTTCAAAGCCTGTGCTGTTATTATTGACTGAGCTGCAAGACAGAAGGAGCTCTTTTCCGATCACAGTGAGCACAGATAGTGCATAGCCAATTCAGTTTCAGCCTTTTTATTGCTCAAAACATCATATGACCTCAGAAGACATGGAATGTAATGTGCAAGTCATATGTGCAACTGTTATGATACTTTTTTGTTTTTGGATTAAAGAGATTTGTTATTTTATTTGTAGCAAGGCCATTTACATTTTTAAATTCACTCCAAAAACCCTGTGAATATTAAATTACATCTGCAAAACTATTTTTTGTTTTTTTTATCACAAACTATGATCGCACAGCTCTTTATTATAAAGTTGGATAAGTATGAACCAGATTTAACAAATTAAAAAAAAACTTTAGCTGAACTGAAATAAAATATTTAAAAATGTATTTTATTTAGGTATTCCCCATTTTCATTTAGTTTAACTTGGTGTACTAAAATAACTAAAATTCAAGCAAAAATATTAATTAAATAAAAACTAGAAAAATAAATATTACTAAACTCTATTTAACTATATTTTAACTCTTAAAAAAGAGAAAACAAAATAAGTGACAAAAACACAACAAAATGACTGAAACTTAAAAGAAAGTTTGTCATTTTTTTTATTTTTTTTTTTTTATTCATTTGTATTTCTTATTTCTAGTTTTTTTATTATTATTTTAAGTAATTTTAGTTTTAGTTATTTTAGTTTAACTATTATGTATTATTATTATTAGTTAATAGTTAACTAAAACCATAAAATATTTTGTTTCTTGAAATAAAATAATTTTTAGGTAAAATGAAGTTAAATAAAAGTTATAAAATTTAAAGTTTTAAAAAGTAAAAAATGTTTCACCATTTAGTTTTTATACATTTTTATTTCTCATTTCATTTCTTATTTCTAGTGTCTATTATTTAATTACATTTTTTTAGTTTTAGTTATTTTAGTTCAAGTTAAACTAAATGAAAATGCAAAATGTTACCTAGGCAACTGGCTTTAATTATTTTTAACTTTTCACTATTGTTTATTTAAAACATGTAAAAACATTGCGTCTATCTAAAAAAAATAACAGCATGCAAATTTGAAATGACATGAGGGCGAGTACATGTTCATTTATGGATCATTTATTCCTTTAAAATGAGTGTGTGTTGTATCTTGTGACGTGTGTGTGTGTGTGTGTGTGTGTGGTTGAGCTGTGGCTCTGTGGCGTTGTTAACCTGCTGACGGGCATCACCTCGCCCTCTCTTACAGATCCATTACCTAATGATCCTTTCTGCAAACTGGGCCTACCTAAAGGACGCCAGTCACTTGCATGCGTACCAAGACATCAAAATGAAGGAGGAGCGGGAGCTGCAGGACATCCAGTCGCGCTCCAAAGAGTGCCTCAACTCCTACTCGTAAGGAGGGTTATACTGCCAACCAACCAACCACTAACCAGCCCTAACTCACTAACCCGCTCCGCTAACCTGCAGTCTGTCCATCCATCCATCCCTCCTTCACGCTCTCCTCTCAGCACTTTGTGAATCGCAAACGTTGCACTATTAGAAACACAGCGGAAATGCAAATCAGATTCTGTTCGTAACCAGATGAGATTTGCTTTAAAACATCGTAAACATTTATATTATACAAGCACATGATTATTTTATGTTACATGTTATGCTTTTTAATGAAAAATAACATGCAATTGCATTATAAACATGTTTTGCATCCTCTCAAAATTTGAAAACATTCCCAGTCTTTTTTTTGTTTTTATATTATTTTGAAGAGAAATAATCAAAGGATTCTTCTGGACTAAATTCAGCTGGTTGTCTTTTGAATGTTTGGATTTGTTGATGTGCAATATGTGCTGTTTGCTGCTTACTGTTGTTTGGAAATAGTTTGTGAACAGAACACATTATGCAACATGTTTGTTTCAGCCAGTGGCATCTGATGGAAGCTCGTTTCCGACGCAGGATAATAAAGTGACTTTGTCCATAATCTGACTTTTTTCTTGCAATTCTGAGAAAAATGTCCAAATTGTGAGAGATCTCGCAACGAAGAGAAAAAAGTGAGATAAAAAAAAAAAAAAAAAATTAAAAAGCATTACCATGTTTTTTTGTTTTTTTTCCTGTAGCAACAACAAAAATGTGTGAGATTTGTGTCAGAATTGTGAGATGCAAACTTGAAATTGTGAGTTTATAACTTGCAATATACACTTGTGACAAAAAAAGTCAAGATATAATTTGCAATTCTGAGAAAAAGTCTGAATTTTGAGAAGGTTAAAATGTATATAAACTCAAAACTGCCAAGATATAAAGTCAAAATGACAAGAAAAAATTAAAATAGCAAGATATAATTCATTAAGAAAAAACTGAATCTTGAGGAAAAAAGTCCACTTTGCAAAATAAAAACTTTTACAAAAGTCTAAATTTTCAGACAAAGTTGAAATTGTGAGAAAAAAAACATCTGAAAAAAGTCCAAATTAAGAAAAAGAAAAAAAAAAAAAGCAAGATCGTCAAAATTGCAAGATGTTAAAAAAAACTAAATTTTAAGATAAAATTCATAGTTCTGAGAAAAATTTCAGAATTTTGAGAAAAAGTTTATTACTTGCAACTGCAAGGCAAATGTGCAATTCTGAGGAAAAAAAGTCTGAATTGGGAAACAAAAAATGCAGTTACCTTTTTTACTTTTTCATTATGTGATGGGGGGGGGGGGGGGACGACCGAATTGTGAGAAACTCAAAATTGAGTTTATATCTAATTCTGAGGAAAAAAGTCAGATTTGTGAGTTTGTTTTCAAAAAGTCACAATTATCTTTTATTATTATATTACTTTATTTTTATTTTGTGGTGGAAACAGGCTTCCATAGCATCCAAATATTCTTCTTGAAACTATTTTTTTTTTATTGTATTTTTAAATGGACTTTTGTGTAAAAATGTCTTGAGGTGGACGTGGGTTGAGCACATTGCATTGTGGGCTACTGCAGGAATGCTGATGGTGTTTGTATGCAGGTCAGAAGCTCTCGTGATGAGCAGGTTTTCACACTACCTCACATTACCACTGTTAATTAACTTCTCCCAGAATTCACCTTCACATTGTAGAATTACCTGCTATATTACGAATAAAAGTGCAAGGTACTGTCGCAAAAATGCATGAGTTAATAATGACAACATGCAAACTGAAGCCTCCGAATGCACATTAATTGAATGCTTATGGAAGGGTGTAATTATTGTAATACAATCATTTTAAACAACCAATCTTACCATGATTGTATAAATACTTTATACTTTTTTTGCATGAAAGTAATGAGATTTGGAGGGTTTTAACCAATTTTGTTTGTACCAAATTCTGCTCATCTTTTATTTTGTATTTTCTTTTTCATTTTTCTTTTATTCATTTTCATTATTTTATTAGGATTTTTAGTATTTTATTTGATTTTGTATTTGTATTCTAATTGCATCAGTGTGAATGTGAACTCTGAAGGAAAAGTGTTTTTTGGGAGAGATACAACAACAGTAACAAAATGTGCATTTGTGCAATTGTAAATACTGACAAAATGGCTCTTTTTTCACATTATTTTTGTTGTTCATTCATCGTTTGACTCGAGCAGGACAGAATCTGGTCATACTGGAGGTCATTTGTATTGACGTTGTAGGCAGCAGACTGTAACATCATAATATGCTTTGTTTTGTGTGTTTAGTCCATGTAATGTATTCATTGCTGTTAATGTAATTCACATATACTGGATGAATTCTGTATAATACTGTCTTTTTAACTTTATAGTCTGCCAATATTTTTAATTCATTTTAGGGGATTCCCTTAGTTTTTACTGCTATTTTGAAATTTAAAAAAAAAAAAAGGAAAAAAAAAGAGAAATTATTCTTCTATAGTTTCTATGGTACTCTTTTATAAGCCCCAAGACTTGCATGATTTTGAAAAATTAATTTCCCAAAATGTTTTGATGTATTATGCATGTTTTTGAACGCTTTAAACTCTGGTAATATTCACCAGTGACTTTGATCAACTCAATCCTGGGATTCACTCTGTTCTGATGGAAAACTGCCCAAAACTGCTGATTTGATGCCAGAGACGCTGAACGCGTGTTCAGCCCTTCAAACCAGCTATTGTCTTTTATACAAAAATAAAACCGAATAAAAGCCTTTATCTCTGTGAGTGCTCTTTCAAATCAATGAACAGCTTTTGTAACTCTGTGTCATTTGCAGGGTTTGTGTAATTATAATATTCTCAGTCATGCTGAGATTGAACAGCTCGTAAGCCTTAAAGCCAATAAAAACACTTATTCACACAAATCATTTGTGAATTAGAAAAAAACCTGAAAAATTTAATGATTTTATTTTTTATTCTACATTATACAGCTAATATTGAATTTTTTTGAATCTATATAAACCATGAAAATCATCCAGCAGTTGAATGAGAGGACTTGTTTTTCAGCAGAAGTCCTCGTGGGACATCAGATCAACGCTGCAGAACAGACTGAAGGTTAGTAATGAACAGTTCTGGATGTTAAACAGTAACTCAAACACATTATTACCTGCGCTCATTATCTCAGACTCAAGAACCTCTTTACTTTGCTGCTCTGATGCCTCTTTATTTGAGCTCTGAAAGATCATTAACACAAAATCAAACACGACAATAATTCCAGATTATCAACTAATTATTACTGTTGTAATGAAAGTGAATGAAAACATCCTGCAACGTTTTAAATCTGAAAGTGCAAAGGAGGGGTTTGGAAAAATGAATCGTTTGGGAGTCGTTGAGCAAGTAAGGTAAAAAATATAAATGCATATTATAAGTTGTTGGGGACTCTCAAAACCAAAATATGAACCTTTCATAACCCATAATAGGGGCACTTTAATAACTCAGGAGATCTGTCAAGACCCTTGTGCAGCTCATATTTCAGCTCAAAATCAAATGACAGAAATTGTATTATAATTTGCTAATGATAAAAATTAACACATTTTAAAGACCATATAAATATATCTAATTATGAAAAATATAAAAATAAAAACTGATTTAATAAAAAATATAATAATGATACTAAAGTTATATATACAGACTGCAATTTTAATAAATTAATAAAAAAAATTATAATTTAGCACAAACAATATACTGGATTGCAATAACAATTAAAATTAACACAGTTTGAAAATAACTTTTAGCATTTTTAACAAATTTGTCATATATACATATTCAAATAAAATATATATAATTAAAAAATATATAGAAATATCCTGAAAAATTATCTTTTGCTCTCATGGTGAAATAAGACCTGGAAAATATGTAATAATGATTAGGGGTGTGCACAAATAGTCAAATATTCGGTCTGTAATTGTTACTCGAACAATAAAACACGATTTGAATAGTACTATGTGTTAATTCCATGATAAATCCTAAGCAGTTATAGCTACATGCACTGGGTGGCGCTGTGGAGCGTGTAACAAGGTCATAGTATTTGATCACAATGTCATCATCTGCCTCGTGAAGTTTGCATTTACTTTGATCTAAATGATGATCTTACTAAATGTATTTACTTCTGATCAAATGAATTAGTGAAACTGATGTATCATAATATCACCAAGACAATGAGAAATCAGATGCAATCCAAACACAGTGGACTGAGGACAGACATGAGCGCAGGTGTACTCACCTGAGCCGAGGATAGTTGATCTGATATATGACATGCGTATATAAAGAGAGTGGTTTAACACGAAGCACTAAGAAACTGTTGGCACGAGTTATCTTTATCAGCGCGTTCTTATTGTTATCAGACTGAGGAGGAACAAACTTTCACCCGAGCATGTGGATATTATTGTTTCTCTCAGAATTAATACCTGAAACTATTTAAACACAATAAATATAGGCTGACTCGAGTACATGTAGCCTACATTCTAAGATATTTGTTTATACTATAGTAAAGAGAAAAATGATGGATAGATTGTTAGATAGATAGACAGATGAGCATCATCATGTATTTGTGAAGAGGATTGGCCACATCAGCTCCTCCTGAAGCCTCCTCATCCGCTCCTCCTCCAATCACTGCGCTCGTTAATGTCACGTGACCCTCTGTCTCCTCCCTCTCGGCTTCAGCTTGTTCCTCATGATGATCCTCCTGAAAGAAGATGAAACAGAAATCAAAGCTTCTAACAAACAGAGTCAGATAAGATTCATGAACAGATGACTCTTATGAAGCGGCTCTTTTGAATCAATCAATCAAATATACTTCTGATCTTGTGTTATCATAATAATCAAAAAAAAAAAAATGTAATAAAAAAAGTAGCAAAAAACATTATTTGAAAAAATATTTTATTTCAGCTCATTTTATTTCTCAGTTTGGTTTACTTTAGATTGATGTACTGCAATAACTAAAACTAAAACTTAAAAACTATATAAAAAATAAAATAAAAAATAATTAATGAAAATAAAACTAAAAATTTACAAAAACAACAAAATTACTCAAATTAAAATGAAAAAGTTACAAATATTATTTTAAAAAATTTGAAAAAAAAATACTATAAAAATTTAAAAATATACTATATGTATGTATAGATATGTATGTGTGTGGGTGTGTGTGTGTGTATATATATATATATATATATATATATATATATATATATATAAACTAAACCAATAACAAAGCTTCATTATTTATAAGTAAAAAACGAACAACAACTAAAACAAAACAAAAAAACACCTAAAATTAACCTAAAATACAATAATAATAAAAGAAGAGAAATGTTGCCTTTGCATCTAGCGGAAATAAGCTGAAATACTAAAATAACAAACGAAAACCATAAGTGTAATTACATATAAGTCATATAAACATTAACTGAAATAACCATTAACTCATTTCTCATTTTGGTTTAGTTTAGGTTAAAGTAGTAAAACAACTAAAACTAAATAAAAACTATATAGGTATATTAAAAAAGTAATAAACATGACAAAAAAGCAGCAAAATGACTCAAAAATACACACAAAGAAAACTCAAATTAAAATGAAAAATATATAGAAATACAATCTAATTTAAAATCTTACACGATATGTTAATGAGTCAGACCAGCTGCAGCTCCTCTTCCTCACTCTTCCTCTTTACAGCTGTGTTCATCTGAAACACATCAGACACGAACAGCTGAAGAGCGTCACATGATCGTCTCACCTGTGTGTGACTCCTGGAGCTGCTCAAGGACACACTCCTGATCCACAGACGGCACTGAACACACACCACATCAACCTTATTTACTGCAGATGTTGGGATGTATAGCAGATCAAATATATACGAGAAGAGCAAAACTGCAAAAATGTCATTACTTACAAAAGTTTGATGTCAGTAAGGTTTATTTGAAAAGAAATGAATCATCTATTTATATTAAATGTGTAAGGTACCTGTACAACAAACGCTGTATGGTAATCGAATGTAGCCTGTCTATATCTGTGGAACCGACAGCACACGCGGTGTTCATCTAATAAAGTTCTTCATATAGCTCTAGCAAACAATAGCCTTTGCAGATTTGCTTTCAACTGACTGTAGATCCAAAGCCACGTCTTCAACGCTCTTGATGTTCTTAAACTCTCTGTTATCTGAGTGAGAAGAACCGCTTCACGAGGGAACTGAACGAATCATTCAAACTGATTCACGAACCGATTCACTGGTTTGATCAAGCCTTTGAACAGAACTGACTCAAAAGAATTTATTCCAAACTCGACTCAAAAGAACGGCGCGTTTGGAATAAATTGAAGCATTTTTAACTTGTATTGCATCAAGATAAAGTAACGAGAGGAGCATACACAGTAACGAAGTAAAAGTACTGTTTTTTCACTAAAAATGTTCTTGAGTGAGAGTAAAAGTACCCATCTTTAAATATGCTCTAAAAGTATTAGTTACCCCAAACAATTACTCAAGTAAATGTAACTCGTTACTACCCACCTCAAACTTGTAAAGCTGCTTTGCAACGATTTGTATCATGAAAAGCACTATAAACTTCAATGGAGTCATAAAAGACAACACGAATCGCCCTTGTGAAGGTCAAAAGTGAGGCTGAAGTCAGCGGCAGGGGTAAATGTGAGAGCTAGTGTAACAGCATGTGACCTGCGGCTGTGGCGAGTGGTGCTCTTCATCCTGGAGCTGCTGGGAGGAGGACTGATGGAGGAGAGGCTTTCTCCAGCAGGGATCGGTGAGATCTGCCTCTCTGGGACAAAACACACAGAAACACTGCTTTTACAGGGTTCCTACACACTTCCCAGTTCAAAACTCCACACTTTTCCACAATTAAGCGTTTTTAAAAATTAACATGAGACATTCTGACTTTGTGCTGCCAAATAACTGGTGGATTGTTATATGGAGGCATTATAGCTCATACTCCATTCATTTTAAATATATAATATATACTAAAATTTATTATAATTTTCTAAATAATATTGTCATGGATTACGCTTACTTAGAAAATATTATTTTCAAAATAATGGCATATTCAAAATATTTAATATAAAATATTTAAAAAAATGTAATGCAACTTCACCAGCATTTCCCTAAAATTCTCATTATTGTAATAAATCTGAATGTTTCACGTTTGAATAATTTTTTATTATTATTAGATGTAGTTTGATTTCTTATTAGTTTCTTTTGGTATTAAAAGGTCATATTCTTAATGTATACATTTTCATTTTTATTTATTTTGTATAATTAAGCACACTTTCCCCAAAATGATCAGTACTGTAATTTTTTATAATTTTTTGTAATCTTTATCTGAATATTATTATTATTATTATTACTTTAATCAAATATTAAAACTTGGAAAACATTTAATATGATTCCCCAAATTGTTTATTGTAATTAATCTAAATCTTACACTTTTGAGTAAATATTACTATTAGTAGTAATAGTAGTAGTAATAATAATAATAATTTAATTTATATTAAAAATTAATTTAATTTACATGAAAAAGTAATACAAATTTTTCTTCTCAGACTCGTCCTCGTCCGGCTTGTGTGCCGTCTCCAGTCTCCTGAGCGCGGCCCTAAACCAGAAACACAATTACACGTGTTCTTAATCTTCAAACCTGAACTTTTGCTTTAGCTTTGTTCAGACAAACAGCATTTTTTGTGCATCCAATTTAAGCTCATAATGCAAAAGCAAGAAAGAGGGTCGTGCAGTGAGTATCCTGCCGTGTTACAGAGGAACAGTGGGTTTGTTGAACAGGCCAAACTCTGAAGCGTTTCTCTGTCCTTCACCCCCTGCGCTCCTCTTTTTCCCAGAAAATGCACAATTGCAGCCAAAAGGGCCAAATTAACAAGCAGAGGACATCCAAACAGACCACTTCTCTGTTGGTGATCCCTGTTTGACCCGTTAGATTTCAGACGGAGCTGCTCAAGCTTGATTTCAAGAACAGCATCTGTCCCAGAACTCATACCACGCTTACTTTTGCATATTTAGTCTGCTAATGTGTGTTGTTTGTTTTATTCCTCCTCAGAATAGACGGACAAACAAACAAATAGGCTTGAAATGTGAAGAACTTTTTCCATCCCAGTCCTGCTGAAACATTATTCATAAATGGAACAAAACTATTGGAATAATGTTGGTATGATATATATATAGTTGTCATTATTAATAATAATAATAAATGTATTATTAATGTATTACTGATTCTTTTAAATATATATATATATATATATATATATATATATATATATATAAATTATTGTTGTTGTTGTTAATAATAATAATAATAAGTGTATTATTAATGTATTCTTGATTGTGTGTGTATATATATATAGTTGTTATTATTAATAATAATAATAATAATAAATGTATTATTAATGTATTACTGATTTTTATATATATATATATATATATATATATATATATATATATATATATATATATAAAATATATATTTTATTTTTATTTTTTTTTATTCAACTTTATTTAAGCTTTACTTTCCACAAGATTATGTCAATAAAGATTTCTGTTTCAAATAAATGCTGTTCTTTTAAACTTTCTATTCATCAAAGAATCCTGAAAAACACAATGAATCAGGGTTTCCACAAAAGTACAAAAATTCAGTTTTGAATCAGGCAAATAAATTACAATTTACAACATTTTCACACACAAACTGGCTATTTTAAATTGTAGAAAATATTTCTAAATTTTACAGCATTTTTTAAATCAAATAAACGCAGCTTTGGTGAGAAGAAGAGTCTGCTAACCAAAAAAACCAAACAAATTCTTTTGAATAGTATTTAAGAAGCATCAATAAGATGCTCAATATTTATTAGCCAGCACTAGTTCTGATACTTTAGCGGGGCTGTTCCTGTAATAATGCTAATGATCAGAACTGGGAAACTAAACCCAGAGATGAGGTACAGCGGGAACAGCTTCACCTTTAATCCTTTTCTCATTTTCTGTCAGTTTCTCGGCTCTCTTCGCATAATCCTCCTTCAGCTCCAGCTGATATCAAACAGTTTATGATGACATCTAGAAATATGATTCAACTGTACATTCATTTACTGTTTCACTTTACAATACCGTTCAAAAGTTTGGGGTCGGTAAGACTTTTAAATGTTTTTATTTGATCAAAAATATTACAAATATTATTACTGTTTAAAACAGCTGTTTTCTATGTGAATATGTGTTAAACTGTAATTGTTGATCAGTAAATCAGTATATTATTATGATTTCTGAAGATCATGTGACACTGAAGACTGGAGAAATGATGCTGAAAATACAGCTGCAGATCACAGAAATAAATTACAGTTTAACACATATTCACACAGAAAACTGATATTTAAACAGTAATAATATTTCACATTTTTACTGTATTTTTGACTTTGACAACGGTTAATTTCTCTGTACTTTAAAATGGGGACTATTTCTTTACTTTTATAAACAATTATGAGCACTGTGGGCACTTTTCTGAAGGCCGAAGCGTTTAATAAATGAGCATGTGGTGAATATTGTGAATGGTGGAAACTATTCTGCGGATCATCCTGCAGTTTCTGATGAGTCTGGATGTCAGTAAAGGCGAAGCGAGTGGTTCTTTATGAGCTGATATGGAGGTAGAGTCTCTGTAAGCGTGATGTTCAGTGAGCTCTGTGAAGACACTCATCAGGAAACCTGCAGGGATACAACTACATCCATCACAGAGAGCAACAGAGCCAACAACTACATCCATCATGATGTTCATCACAGAGAGCAACAGAGCCAGTATCACCGTGTACTGAAGCAGCTGAATACCATCTGTTTGTGTTTCATGCCAACTTTAAATATCTGCAATCTGCACAGGGATTAACTAACACAAATATAATAAAAGAAAACATTTCATTTGTTATTTATTTATCAATTTATGTATGCATAATTGAATGCTATATCAGCTGCAATGGCTATATTCAGGGCAAAATCAACAGTATTATGATTACAATATCAATAGATTGTTTACAATAATTTAACCATTTTATCTAAAAACAAATCTACATGGAAAAATATAATTCATATAGATTTTTTTATTTATTTAATGTATGATTAAATTATTCCAGGAGAAACCATTTAAAAAATATATATATATATATATTTCAGACTGTTGTGTATCCGGAGTCGGCGTCATGACGTAAGGCTCGCTCAGCGCTCTGATTGGCTGTTTTGTGTCAGCTGGCTCAATCCACCGGAAACAGGAACTCTTATGATCGCGTATGATCCTCATCTGCTGTTGTTTATGTTTAATTATTGATCACAATACTCGCTTTGTGACTTACACAATTAGTTATTTATTTAAATGAGGTGTATGTATAATTTCTGAACACCCTCCAGACTGAAGTGATAATTGCTGTGGTGAGATGTGTTCATCAGTGTTTCTGTAATATTTAATAACTGACATGTTTTCATGTTTTCAGATCTGAACTCTCATTATTAAGCATGTCGGGGAGTTTTTATTTCGTGATGGTGGGTCATCATGATAACCCGGTGTTTGAGATGGAGTTTCTCCCTGCTGGAAAGACGGAATCCAAGGTGATATATATAGATATATATATATATTAATAATGATGTTGATGATGAATGATATTAATGATCTGCTCGTGCAGGATGACCACAGACATCTGAACCAGTTCATCGCTCATGCTGCTCTGGATCTGCTGGATGAGAACATGTGGCAGTCCAACAACATGTACCTGAAGACTGTGGACAAATTCAATGAATGGTTTGTGTCTGCCTTTGTGTCAGCTGCTCATATCCTCATCAAACACTGCTCTGCAGGACATATGCATCATATATGTGACCCTGGACCACAAAACCAGGCATAGGGGTCCATTTTTAGAAATTGAGATTTATACATCATCTGAAAGCTGAATAAATAATCTTTCCATTGATGTATGGTTTGTTAGGATAGGACAATATTTGTCTGAGATACAACTATTAGAAAATCTGGAATCTGAGGGAGCAAAAAAATCTAAATATTGAGAAAATCTCCTTTAAAGTTGTTCAAATGAAGTTCTTAGCAATGCATATTACTAATCAAAAATGAAGTTTTCATATATTTATGGTAGGAAATTTACAAAATATCTTCATGGAACATGATCTTAATATCCTAATGATTTTTGTCATAAAAGAGAAATGTATAATTTTGACTGCTTTTGTGCTGCAGGGTCATATATAGTAAAATAAATCAGTTTTTATTTTTGTAATTTCCATTTAATTTTAGTATATATAATAATTTAGTATATTTGATGGTTATTTAAATTTTTGATTTTTATAAATTTACATTTGATTTTAATATTTTATATTAATTTTTATGCGAATATGTATTTGATTTGATTAATTGTATTTTTTAGTTGGAGTTATTTCAGCTCATTGATTTAAACTATATTCAGTTAATATTTTATTTTATTTCAAGTAACAGTTTTAGTTTTAGTTTACTATAATAACTGATTTTTTTAAACACTATAAAGCTTTGGAAATCAGAAAATACAACTTTGTATTTTTTATAAAAACTTAAAATCATATTTTCAGTTAATTTTATTTTTATTTGAAATGTTGTATAAGAAAGTATCCCAGGTAGTGCATCATAACCATCAGATTTTATTCCAAGGCTGATACATGTTTAGCACAGATAAAAAAAAAAGATTTAAATGAGTTTCAAGTTGAAGAATCAGCCATAATTAAGAGACATATTGCATGTATTATTCCTTAACTTTCCTTGCATACATATGAGATTTATTATGCTCCATGATGTTCGGCAAGAGGACGGAATCAAGAACTTCTTTAATGATGTTTATGAACTGTACATCAAGGTAAAATCTGTATTATTCTGTCGTCATATTCCAGTGCCACATGAATGCATTGCATTTGTTTTAAAACATTTTTGTGTTTTACCCAGTTTGCAATGAATCCCTTCTACGAAGCCAACGCACCGATTCGCTCCACAGCTTTTGACAGGAAAGTGCAGTTTCTTGGGAAGAAGCATCTGCTCAGTTGATTTATTTAACTAAATGTATATTTATGCATGACAACAATGCAAAAACAAGTACAGGTGTTATTCATGTTTCAGATGTTTATACTCATCATTTCCAGCTTATGTTCACATTCTTACCTACTACTGTACAACAAATGAACTGTGATTACAGATTACTTTAAGTGTGTAAAAAAAGCATCAAATAGGAATGCAAAAATACATTTACACACTAAACCTTCATTCACAAACATTGATTACCTGTGATCAACTGCATGATGATTTTGTACATTACTGTTGTCCAATAATAACCTTACATCAAATAAACTATTTCATCAAGTACTGCTCAATACTTCAATTTAACAATGTACAATATTGACATTTTAGTGCTTCTTTTCAAAGTAAGTGCTTAAATGCTTCACCTCATCCATATTTTTTAGCACAAGTACTGTGTATATATTTGGCACTCTCTACATAATTATGTTAATATATATATTAGAAATCAGCCAGTGTATGAACTCCTGTCCTGCATAAGTTAATCATAGTTATAGTTAAAGAAAATCACATAAAACACACACTGCAAGAAACAAACCCTGCATTTTTCAGTCAAAAATCAGCTTGTTTTCCAGTAAAAATATGAACACCCTTAAAATAAGCATTTACTTAAGAATCTAACAGCATGTGATAGAATTGTTTTCACATTTGTTTTTACTTAAAATGAAACAAAATTTGCCTACGAGGTAAGAAAAATAAATTCAAAATGTTAGGTGAAAATAAGTGTTTTTTTAATCCTAAACAGCTGTGATTCAAGTAAACTTCTTTTGTTTTAAGGCCATTTACATATTTTAATGGAAAACATGTTTTTGTTTTTGCAGTGCATTTATTGCATTTGCTCTTCATCATTTGACTGCCATGCAAGACACAATTATATCCGTCTATGCAATATCTATGCAATAACCTGCTCAAATCCCATTAGACAGATATATATATATATATATATATATATATATATATATATATATATATATATATATATATAAAAAAGACATCTTAATGCACAGAATCATTTAAATTCAGGCAGTTCAGTTCAGATACAAGAGCATCACCCAATGAAAGCAACCCAGTGTTTACGAGTAAGTGCATATATCCCAGTAAGTGCATGTTCAAATATAACGCAGACGCTTCACTCAAGGACCATTAAATAGCTAATGGAGGTAAATCTCGTCTGTTAACAGCATGCTGTGCTGCTGCGCGGCTTTCTATGCAGGTTAACAGTGTCTGTTGGAATCAAATGCTCATTTCGATCCTCCAAAGCCAGAACTCTTCTGATGGCTTCCTCGAACGCAACCGCGACATTAGTCGCATCTTTAGCACTGGTTTCGAAATACGGGTATCCTCCGCTTTCCCTGCACCACTCTTGAGCTTCCTCGCTGCTTACCTGCCTGTCTGTCACATCCACCTTGTTTCCCAGAACCACGAACGGGAAGCTGTCTGGCTCCTTGACGTCGGCGTAGAAGATGAACTCTTTCTTCCAGTTGTTGAGGTTGAGGAAGCTCTGGGTGTCGTCCACGCTGAAGGTCAGCAGGCAGCAGTCGGAGCCGCGGTAGAAGGGCGTCCGCAGGCTACGGAATCTCTCCTGACCCGCCGTGTCCCAGATCTGCAGCGTGACCGTGCGGCCGTCCACCTCCAGGTCTTTATTGAGGAACTCCACGCCGATGGTGTGAAAGAGATGGGTGTCAAACTTGTTAGTGACGTAGCGGTTCATGAGCGAGCTCTTTCCCACTCCACCGTCTCCCAGGAGAATGACTTTAAGAAGGGATGATTTGGATGACATGGTGTTTGCAGTCGTCGTCCTGTGAACCTGTGAAGTTTAGGGTTCACAAATAAGTCATAGGATTCTCCAATAAAACTGTTTATTTACACTATGGGTCAAAAGTTAGGAGTAATTTAGATGTTGTTGAAAGAAGTCTTTTCTGCTCACCAAGGCTGCATTTATTTGATCAATACAGTACAAACTGTGAAATTTGGAAAAATTATTATAATTTAAAAGAACTGTTTTCTATGTGAATATGTGTTACACTGTAATGTATTCCTGTGATGCGCAGCTGTATTTTCAGCATCATTACTCCAGTCTTCAGTGTCACATGATCTTCAGAAACTGTGTTCAACATTGATAATAATCAGAAATGTTTGTTGAGCAGTAAATCAGTATATTATAATGATTTCTGAAGATCATGTGACACTGAAGACTGGAGTAATGATGCTGAAAATACAGCTGCAGATCACAGAAATACATTACAGTTTACTATGGATACAACAGAATATATTTATATTAAATTCCAATAATATTACACAATTTTTGCTATTTTGAGCAAATATATGCAGGTGAGCAGAAGAGGCTGGTTTCAAAAATATAAAATAAATCCCAAAATATTGACTGGTAGTGTTTATTATTTATTTCAGTGAACACCTGTAACAGTGTTTGATAACAATATTTGATATACTTAAATAAATACATACATGTGGCTCTTAAGATGGTACAAAACACCAAAAGTAGTAGTTGTAGGTAGAGAGGTGTTTATAAAACCCTATTTGAACTCCTTTTAGCTCAGTTTTATTTCTGTAAATCAGTTTGTTTGTCTGTGTAAATAAACATTCACACATTTTTTTTTTTTTTTTTTTATATTTGGTAAAACTAGGGAGAAATTAGCTTACCTTTACTGCCTCAAATAATTCATCGTACAAAACCTAGAACAAAAAATGGCTAAATTATAAATATTTTCCCAACATACTATACCAGTCCAATTAAGATCCATGCAATAGACTAATTCTAATGTGCTGAAATTATTCAGCTATTTATATTTATTCATGCTGAAGTGAGATGTGTTACAGAAACATTCACATATTATCAGTTATTATTATTATTATTCATCATGTTTATGTTTCTATAAAGACTGTAGTTTTTTATTTTCACAAAAAGCAGAAATAACGCCATTAAAAGTATAAAAATGATGCTTCAAAATATTTTTATGTTGAAACATCCAATAACTGATAACTGACCGGATGTATTAATGACTATTAATCACTAATATATCACTTAAATGATATTTATTTTGAGATGAAATATGAGCCGGATATGTTTTGATGATATTCGCTATTCGTTTATTTACAAAACGATTAACAAACCAAACGAGGACATTTACAATGATGAAAACCCACTAAACTCATAAATAAGCAATGAATCAAACTCATAAATGAGTGATAAATGAATAAATGAGTGAGTTGTTGAAGTCGAGACTAAATCAGAAGGAAATAAACAGCTCTGTGTGTGTAATGCTGCTATCTGGAGCTTTAAAACAGCTGATTTAACTCATATTTGACTCGGTCTCACCTGTAGCTCTCTCTGAGCACATCGAGCTTCAATAACCAGACATCTTCAGTCGATCAGAAGAAACAAAACAAGCAATAAAGCGAAACAAGACGAGACTCTTCCTCTGATCTCTGATGGGGCCACACTCCTGCAATCCTATTGGCTGATGAGTGTCACGTGACCCCGCTGGCTGAGAGTCGATCACGTGATGTGTTGCGGATAAACAGGAGAGTTCAGGAGCCGCTGAATAAACAGTTTAGTCTTAAAGTCATATTTTTATTTTTTCTTCAAGACTGGTCATAACTTTTCTAATTCAAGCAACTGTTAGTTGGTCAAACTAGTTCTTAAGACACAGTCTGAACATGCAGCAGCTGGCCCCGGGCCCTAAAGTTGATTCGCATTTATACTGGCTCTGAGTTACACAGATATCAAAATATAGCTTATAGATTTACTTTTCTTGAATGGAAAGTTAAATTTAGACGCTTTGAGGTAAGATCAAAGACTATAGAATATCTTAAAGTGATTTTGTAAAACGAATCCCTCAGAATTGGGACAAAAGGCTGCTGTGATTATATAAATTAATTATAATTAATGGAGTTATGTAATAATTGTATGAATTAAAAGCACATTTCAAACTTGTTCATTATTCATCATAGCCTTTTATTTATATTATTAAATCTCTTAAATTAAAAAATATAGACCTGTATATAATCCATAGTGTAATTTAGATGTATCAACTAATTATTGAAGTGCATTTCTGAATATTTATTTTAGTATTTGACATTACTGAACCCCTTTCAGATAAATAAATAAATAAATCCTCCACCTGAGAAACATGTGAATGCTGAGCAAATATTTTGAGTCATGAAGCCCTTTACATTAATATTTACATTCAGCAGATGCTTTTATCCAAAGCAACTTACAAATGAGGACAAAACCAACAAAACTACAAAAACTAGTCAATTACATTCATTTATTCATTCATTCATTCAAACAGAAATAAACTCAATTCAGGATTCACCATTTTAGACCAATGCATTTTCATGACTTACAAACTAGATATCTTGCCCAAACATTTAACCTTTCGTTACTAAAATCATATCATCACAGCTTTTAATGTAAAAAAACACACAAAAAACAACTTTAATCAAGTATTTCCATAGTATTTATATTTCATTCAATTCTACACCGACGTCAAGGAGCCCGACATATATTCAGTGTTCCATGTGGATTACATCATTTACGTTAATTAAAGAATGATGATTTAACATATATAACTGAAATAATTATTCTTTTAGTCTCATTTAGAGCAAATATTGAAATTGTGATATGGATTAAAAACTGAAAACATGATGAGTGTAAAAGATGAAAGCAGGTCGATCAGAGATACAGGTGTAACGTTTACTGATTATTGAATGGTAAGATCCTCAGATGAGAAACAGTACAGAAGAAAGGAAAGAGTGTATCAGTGAAGGTGGTTGTGAATGTGTGTAGATGTGTGTTAGTTACAGGATCAGAGAACGACACTGTTCCTCTGTCATAGTCCAGATCAACTCTCACACGATCAAGATCCTGTTTAACAGGAAACCCAAACTGATCAGGCCATCCGTGCTGCACACTCCAGACATCAGTGCTAAAGAAAACACATCCCTTCCTCTGGTTTGATGCTGTAGTTACTCCATAACTCCAGTATAAACTCTCTTTAAGCTCCACATCCCAGCTGTGTGTTCCTGAGTTAAAACCCTCTGAACCCAGAACACATGGAAAGATATCAAATCTCTCTGGATTATCAGGAAGAGGTTGTTTGTTCCCGCTGACTCTCACACTGGTCAGATCATCAGATAGGAGGAGATATGGATCTGCAGTGTTTGGATCCAGAATCACAGGAGCTGATGAGACACAATCAACAGCTGCTTTTATTCTGATGATCATATAATGATAAAAGTGAACCATACACAGATTATTATGAATTATGACACTCGTCCTATCGATCAAACACATCAGACATTTTCCTCTGATCACTGTCAGTTAGAGCTGCACGATTAATCATTAAAAGATTCAAACACCCACATAATCTATTTTCTAAATGACAACGATTCTCCCGTTTTTATTAAACCTCTGAAAAAATCATACTGGAACATTAAAATCTGCATTCACGCTGCTGCTGATCCAGAGAGCAGACAGTTAACGTGTTTAGGCAAGAAAAAGCTTCACAAACAGTCTTTTCAACTACACAGTATTATTTATGTCTTACAGTCATTCATAGAAATACTGGGATAAAAGTTTATAGTTCGGCTACAAACATTGATGTCTATGGTAGCGATCAAAATAGAGCCACTTATCCTTTGAAAGTAAGTGAAGCTTCAAATAACGTTTGTGTCGATTGCATCGTTTCGCCAGTAGGTGGCGACAAGTGACTGTTAAAAAATGTATTTGTCATTGAATCATTCATTCGAGATTCGTTCAAAAACACTGATTCCTCCATTAATGAAACAAGTGAGGTATGAGTGAGTCATTGACTCATTAATACAAACCAGTTTTTCATCATTTTAATACTAAAAATTGGTGTATTAAATACACTATATTTTAAATACATATACTCCGGGTTTCACAGACAAGGCTTAAGACTAGTCCTAGACTAAAATGTAAGTCTGAGCTTTTTCAACTGAAAGAAACTTGCACTGATTGATCTTAAAATATATCAGTGCCTTCGTTTTGTCTCAAGATGCACCCCAGTAATGCTTTTTTCAAAGCATGTTTATAAAAATTGCTTAAATGTCTTAATTGAACTATGATCTAATCCTGGTTTAGTCTAAACCCTGTCTGTGAAACCGGGATTATCAATCTATTTATCAATTTAAACTTATTGGAAAAGATTAATTTCTATCACTGACCGTCACAGAATATGAAGAATATCAAAAACTATAGGAGTCATCTGTCCACGACAGTCCTTAAGATACCAGCACAATAACACACTCAGCAAAATATGGTCTATTTATCTTTATCGATAAAATCCCAGAAAATGTTGAGATTATTTTTTTGTTAGTATTGCACATCCCTAGTACTGACACAAAATGATTTGCAATGGTTGCTTTGTCACTTCCAGTGTAGACAGCTTCGGGCTGTTGGTTTATTTCTGTTGGGTTTTTTTTGATAGTAGAAGTTATGAATGGCCGTTAACTTAAAAATTTAGAAGCCAAATTGTCTGGTGAGTGAAAAAGTTAATTTCAATCCCTGACTGGAACATAAAAATCTGTTTTGCTGCTGATACAGAGAGAGCAGTTGTCATGTTTAGGTAAGAAACAGCTTCACAAACAGTCTTTTCAACCAAAAAGTATTATTTCTGTCCTACATTTCATATTATCACAGAAATAATGGGTTATGGTTTGGATATAAACACTGATGTCTATGGCTGCGATCAAAATAAGGTTTGTGTTGATTACAGTGTTTCTCCAGTAGATGACCACAAGTGATTGTTAAACATGTATCTGTCATTGAATCATTCATTCAAACCACTTTTTCATCATTTTAATATAACAAATCGGTTCATTATATATATATATGAATATTAGATATTAAAATGTTTAATAATTCTTTCAAATTAATTAAACCCTGTAAAATAGATTGCAGAAATTAATATTTTGTCCCAAATTATTTAGTTTTGTTCAGAATTGTAAAATAATCCTGATCTCTATTTGAGACAACAACAAAAAAACATGTTTCCCGATTTATCCAGAATCGTGCAGCTCTACTCTTTGTTGTTACAGTAAATATATCAAATTTTAGATTTAATAATGAATCAAACTGAAGTGAGATCTGCTGTATCACTGTAACTGTGAATATCATGTGGAGTAAAGTTGTTCTTCTCTTGTTTACGGCTCATTTTGGTGTAGTAGCTCATCTGGTTATTCACACATAATGCTGAAATCTGTAAATATTCCCTCATGCTTCATTTCCAGTGTATGTGTAACAGCACAGATCTTCTCCAGACTCACTGTTTTGGACGATGTCCTGCATCTTCTTCCAGACTCTGAAGGGCAGGTTGCCCAAGTATCGTGGCACATGAATCAAAGCTCCAGAAGGCGTCTGTGGATCCGGCTGTGAGATCTGGACTCTGGAAGAACATTCAGGATCAGAACTGCAGTGACTTTGGCTTCAGAAGCAGAGACCAGAGACACCAGCAGATCACTTACCTTTCCATCGTGACTGGAAACTCCTGCAGAACAAACACACCATTTATCATCAAGAACTCAATCAGTCATCAATCAATCAATCAATGGATGATCTGACATCAGACCTTTAGAAAGCAGACGTCATTGGCTTTCATCATCTCCTCCGTGTCTTTGATTGTGTGTGAAAGAGCTGAGATGTGTCTGTTCATCTCCTCCAGCTTCTCCTTCATCATCTGCTTCTTCTGCTCCTCTTCCTCTCTCAGTGCAGTGATTGTAGCTTCTTCTTCATCTCTGAGAAACTGATGAAGCTTCTCAAACTGCTGTTTAATCTGACGCTCTGTGTGCTCAGCTTGAGACTGAAATCAAATCACATTCACTTCAATCATCTCCATCAACACACATCAACACATCACATCATTCAGATCCAAGAGAAACTCAGACACCAGACATATAACAGATCCAGAAGCAGATTGCTGCAATAAATCATAATTGTGTATATTGATCCTACACCTGTACTGAAAATGACTCTTGGTTTTGTTTCCTCACCTTGATGTGTTTAACTGTTTTCTCAAACTCTCCTTTCATGTTTTCTCTCTTTTCAAGTTTCTCCTGTAAGGACTTCAGTGCTGTATTGAGCTCCTCCTAGAATTGAATAAAAATAAAAATATATACAACAGTAGATTACAGTGAAAAGATGAAGATTCAGTGATCTTACATTGCTGTGAAATAACACTAAATTAATTCAGACTTCAAATTAAAACCTAACATAAAGCAAAGGTAACCTGTCAAAATACAAAATACACTTCAACTTTTCAACAGCATGATATCTTACCCAATAACTACACTTTAGTATGACACTATTTAGTTTACACAAAAAACAAAAAAAAACCTTGAAGAAACCAGTATGGGGGCAAATACTTTTTCCACAGTAAAGTTAAAAAAATAAAAGTTGAGCAAAATGACAGAGAGATATACCTACCTTATATGATGAAACCACTTCACCTATAGGTCTGAATTTGTGATTGTCGTGTAGTTTTGAATCTCTGCACACTACACACGCAGGCTGTTTGTCCTCCAGACAGAAGAGTTTGAGTTTCTCTCTGTGTAAACTGCAGATCTCCTCAGATCCTGATGAACGCCTCTCATTTCTCTCCTTCAGGAACGACTCACACAAGTTTTGTAATGCTAGATTATATGGAGGATGTTCATTTGAGGATCTTCTCCTGCAGACAGGACACTCCTGAGTTTTCTTGGTTCTCCAGAACTGTTGAAGACACTCTTTACAGAAACTGTGACTACATGATAAAAGAACAGGAGTCTTGAAGATTTCACAGCACACGGGACAATTATAGTCATATTCAGCCGATGAAGCCATTTTCACTGTTTGAGCTCCAGCAATCTAAACTTTACTTTCACTTTCTGAATGATGGTTTCAAACATGAATATCTACATGAATCGCAAAGATCTGCTGTCTGTTTAGAAACTTCAATGTCTTCAATGTTGTTCTCTTCGTTGTTCACTGATGCCTGATTCTTTGTTGCTTTTGTTAAAGAGAAGAAAATCAGTTTGACAGAAAGGAGAAATAACAAGTCAGTCTCTTCCTGGTTAGTGCTGTAAGAGGGTGGAGTTTCTGATCATCTTTGAGTGTTTAACCCTTTAACTTTCAACCCTGAAAGGGTTTATTTATTATTTTTAAGCATTTAAAAAAGTATTTATTTTTTAAAATTTGGTAACACTTTATTTTAAGGACCTATTGTTGCTATTCAAGTTCTTAGCATGCATATTACTAGCATATTGGCTCTTTATTAATATTTATAAATCACATATTAATGCATTATTCTGCATGTCCATATTTTAGATCCCTTAATCCGACTCATACCTAAACATAACAACTACCTTTTAGTTAATAGTGAATATGTGTTTCCTATTCTAATGTGTTACCAAATATTCTTATAATTGGACATTTTAAAAATGACCTCAAGCAGTTTTGTCAAAATTTATGTTAAACTAAAGGCTATAAAAAAATTTTTTTTTTTATAATAAACATACCTGTCACATGTAACCTGTAACAATTCAAAAGTGATGTTTAGAAATAAATAATGCATATACTGGTATATGGTGGTCAATATAATATCTAGGCCATTTTCAGTGATTTTAATTCATATAATTTTTGATAAATTCTGATAATTTCAATAAATTCAGTTAATTCGGTAATTAAAAATATTTTACTCAACAGGAACATTTTTTATTTTTACAACAGGAATATTGCAAGCTTTGTAAAACATCTTAGTCCATTTATAGCCCATGAATTATTTTGAGTTATTTTACTTGATACACTGGATGTTCAAACCAGAATGTTTCTACTCTTTGATTTTGCTGACTGAGTCAATGCTCCATTTTAAGAAGAACTTAGTTCACAAGCAATAAAAAATTATATTTCCTATAATAGTATGGATTCAATCCAGACATGCTGCTTCTGTCATGTTGGCACTTTCATGAGACCTACAATGTAACTTGTTTTGCTTCCACGTCATTTATGAATCCTCTCCCAAAGCCTCATGGGATAGCAAATTATCCTTTGTATGCATACCTCAAAATATTACAGGTAGTAGTATGTCATCCAGGTACCTTTCAACTACTATAGAATTCTGTGAATACTTATGAATTATGTGAATTCAGACAAACTAATGTAGCCTATTGTTTTTGTTTGTTTGTTTTTGTCTATATTCAGACATGGAGACTGGCACCATTCTGATATAAAACACCCACTTTTCATCATCCAATCAGTTCCTTTTTACCACAATAAGAAAAATAAAATACTGCATGAATGCATAGATCAGCGATGAGTGAGAGAACAGGTGTGAGTAACATTTATAGAATTATATTTAATCCCATCAATGTTTTGAGTGTCTGCTTGAGGAAAAAAAAATATTTTTCATAGATATCCTCATAATCCACTCTCAGATGCCATTATTATTGTCAGACTGCAGTCTGTGCCTCCATCCGACTATTTTCACCCTTTACAGACATATCAACTGTACGTGTTTCTGTATTTCTTTTATATTTTGCCATATTTCTGTTGTTTAGACTCTACCCTACTAAATACATCATTATGGTTTGATTCCCTATTTAACTGATTTCTTGTTTGACTCTATTGTTTTGATAGCTGATCAGCATCTCTGTTCTTTTGTCTGACTGACTGAAGTGTATAAACTGATATTTTTATTTTTTCTTCAAGACTGGTCATAACTTTTCTAATTCAAGCAACTGTTAGTTGGTCAAACTAGTTCTTAAGACACAGTCTGAACATGCAGCAGCTGGCCCCGGGCCCTAAAGTTGATTCGCATTTATACTGGCTCTGAGTTACACAGATATCAAAATATAGCTTATAGATTTACTTTTCTTGAGTGGAAGTTAAATTTAGACGCTTTGATCAAAGACTATAGAATATCTTAAAGTGATTTTGTAAAACGAATCCCTCAGAATTGGGACAAAAGGCTGCTGTGATTATATAAATTAATTATAATTCATGGAGTTATGTAATAATTGTATGAATTAAAAGCACATTTCAAACTTGTTCATTATTCATCATAGCCTTTTATTTCTATTATTAAATCTCTTAAATTAAAAATATAGACCTGTATATAATCCATAGTGTAATTTAGATGTATCAACTAATTATTGAAGTGCATTTCTGAATATTTATTTTAGTATTTGACATTACTGAAACCCTTTTCAGATAAATAAATAAATAAATCCTCCACCTGAGAAACATGTGAATGCTGAGCAAATATTTTGAGTCATGAAGCCCTTTACATTAATATTTACATTCAGCAGATGCTTTTATCCAAAGCGACTTACAAATGAGGACAAAACCAACAAAACAGCAATGATATGCTTATAGTCTCAGTTATATTAATGCAGTACATGGAGAAATTATTATTATTATTTTTAATTATGTAATAAATAAAAAGAAAACAGATAGAATAGAAAAAGAATAGCTCAAGCTAGTGTTAGAGGCCTTTTTGCTTTTGTTAACCGTATAATAAATAAAAAGAAAACTAATTTTGGCTCATTAACATGTATCTTGCTGTGTTCTGGATTAATTGTAAGTGTTTGATAGAACATTTAAATTCTGAATCAGTTGCACAATTTCAGTAAAAGTCAGTATAAAGCTGTTGACAGGAGCGGAGACGGAGTTAAACGAGTCAATTACATTCATTTATTCATTCATTCATTCAAACAGAAATAAACTCAATTCAGGATTCACCATTTTAGACCAATGCATTTTCATGACTTACAAACTAGATATCTTGCCCAAACATTTAACCTTTCATTACTAAAATCATATCATCACAGCTTTTAATGTAAAAAAAAAACACACAAAAAACTACTTTAATCAAGTATTTCCATAGTATTTATATTTCATTCAATTCTACACCGTCGTCAATTTTTTTAAAATTTTCTGAAAAATACTTTTTTAAAATATAAAATCAATTAATTGGAGATGCTTTTTATTATTAAAATTTAATGGAACAATTCAAATGGAATCCAGAAAATTATGAAAAACAGAATTTGGTACAGATAAAACGGTCAAACTCAATTAACGAGACAGGCTTTTTGATTAATGCAATTTAAGAAATTGAATTTGGAAATAAAACGGATTTCATAGGGCCCTATAATTATAATATTTTTTTTTGTGGTAATAAAAATGGATTTAAGTGAACAATAGCTTTTAAAATGACTTAAAGTACATATATAATAGCAATGATGCAATAATAATTAGTTTAAATATAGTATCAAAAGCAATAAATCATATGGTTTTATTGAACAAAACTGTTAAAATACATAATGTATTATAAACAATAGAGCTAATGTAGATTATGCATCACAACAAAGCCCTGCAGGAGCGCCGACGGCCTGATGATTATTATTACACATTACTGTTTCATATTGACCAAGCACCATTTCATTCACCCGTACACTTAATTTATTTATTTATTTATTCATTTAGCTGACGCTTTTATCCAAAGCGACTTACAATTGCTATATATGTCAGAGGTCGCACGCCTCTGGAGCAACTAGGGGTTAAGTGTCTTGCTCAGGGACACATTGGTGTCTCACAGTGGATTCGAACCCGGGTCTTTCACACCAAAGGCATGTGTCTTATCCACTGCGCCATCAACACCCATGTTTGTCCATTTATTTAGGACAGAAATGCTACAGCTGCTGTAATTACATGAATATGTGGAGATCTATTCGTGTAAACTCAGAGTGAGGGTTTGAGCTTTTATTTTGTAATCGTGATGTATTCTCCTGTGTTTGTGTAGATTTATTAATGATTTATGTTACAAATCTGATGAAATGGCGCACGTTGCGTTCCCAGATGAAGGTTATAATAAACACAAACTCAGAACAGCATGCAGAGATGAGTTTGAGACGCTCCACATGTATATAATAACAGTTTCTGTGGAGCTCGTGCTTAACTACACACATGGAAATAATTAAAGACCATATACTGTGTGAACTGCATCGCATATAATTATTTAATTAAATCATAGCTTTTCTGAATTCACAATTATGCTTAATTATGATTTTTAAATGGGTTTAATATATCATGCTGCCTTGGAAAATAGTCTAATAATGTGTTCTATGGATTCTCGTCCGTGAAATGCGCCACTTCCGGTGTCGACGAATCGCGACAGCCCTAAAAGAATGATGATTTAACATATATAACTGAAATAAACAATTATTCTTTTAGTCTCATTTAGAACAAATATTGAAATTGTGATATGGATTAAATATCGGAGACAGGATGAGAGGAAAAGATGAAAGCAGGTCGATCAGAGATACAGGTGTAACGTTTACTGACTATTCAATGGTAAGATCCTCAGATGATAATAGGTATGAAAGAAAGGGAAGACTGTGTCAGTGAAGGTGGTTGTGAATGTGTGTAGATGTTTGTAAGTTACAGGATCAGAGAATGACACTGTTCCTCTGTCATAGTCCAGATACACTCTCACACGCTTAAGATCCTGTTTAACACGAAAACCAAACCCATCAGACAATCCGTGCTGCACACTCCAGACATCAGTGTCAAAGAAAGCACATCCCTTCCTCTGGTTTGATGCTGTAGTTACTCCAAGAATCCAGACTGGACTCTGTTTAAGCTCCACATCCCAGCTGTGTGTTCCTGAGTTAAAACCCTCTGAACCCAGAACACATGGAAAGATATCAAATCTCTCTGGATTATCAGGAAGCAGTTGTTTGTTCCTGCTGTATCTCACACTGGTCAGATCATCAGATAGGAGGAGATATGGAAATGCAGTGTTTGGATCCAGAATCACAGGAGCTGATGAGACACAATCAACAGCTGCTTTTATTCTGATGATCATATAATGATAAAAGTGAACCATACACAGATTATTATGAATTATGAGACTTGTCCTATCGATCAAACACATCAGACATTTTCCTCTGATCACTGTCAGTTAGAGCTGCACAATTAATCATTAAAAGATTCAAACACCCTCACAATCTATTTTCTAAATCACCATGATTCGCCCGTGTTTATTAAACCTTTGAAAAAATCATCCTGGAACCAGGGTTTGAAATGAACACAAATCACTAGCCAATTTGGCGGGTTACTTTTCGTAAATTATGTTCACTCATTAATTTCTTGGGGAATTTCATGCAAGCCAAATCTGCGCAGGTTTACAGCACAAAACTGAACACATCATGACATTATCGAGTATGTTGCAAAAACCAAACAAAACACACCTACAGAGTTATGGCAAGCCGTTTTGACTATATCCTGAGAATGAATAAAAGTCAAAACGGCTTGCCATACAGAGTGCACTCATACACGATTGTAACAGACGTAGGCAAGTAAGTGCTGGTTCGTGTAAACCTCACTCCCCTGATCTCAAAAAGAGGCGCTCTGGCGACTGATGCTAGAGGCCGTGGCCTTTAGTCTCCCGTGCCGGACACCGCGGTTCAAATCCCGCTCGGAGCAGGTGGAGTAGAACCGGTTCCCTATCAGTCAGTCACGTTCGCCGTAACGTCAGTGTGACTGACTAATGGGATCTCGCTCGAGAGCCCAATCATCTTCGAGTGTTAACAAAACAAGCCAATGACAGTTGGCGTGCGTGTTTCGCCACGCGCACCCCGCCCCGCAGCGCGGGTATAAAAGGAGAGCGCGTGCAAACGCACATCAGCTTTTCGCTTCGGAGCCGAGCCTTTCTGCGAATCTCCGAGAGTGTGCTGCTGTCTCGTAGCACACTCTCGGAGATTCGCTGGCGTTTCAGCGGAGGTTGCTGTCCAGTGCTGCTGCTTCATCTCGGCGTGCTGCAGCTCTTATTCTGCGGTCGCGCTGCGACCTCTCCTGGGCGCTTCAACACTTTTTCTAAAAGAGAATTTCTTTTCAAAAAAGAGCAAATTCTGAAAGAGCTCCACGAGCGACTGGCGTCTTTTTAAAGATGGCTTCCCGCTCGTGTGTTTCTGGATGTGGCCGTTTCCTGGCTTCATCTGATGGTCACGATCGCTGTGTCTCGTGCTTGGGCTTTCAGCACGCTGAAGCAGCGCTCGTGGATGACACATGTTCTCTGTGTGGGAACATGACCATCGCGATGCTGCGCTCCAGATACCTCCTCGTCAAGCGGGGGGGTATCCCCCTTGCCATGCCCCGTTCTAGTTCCTCTGGTTCTCGGAGGGCTACTTCGGCTCATGGTCAGGGTGACTTGAGGATCACAGTGAGAGCTTCCCCGTCGAGTGCGTCTCCGCGGGCCTCTCACTCCTCTAGCGCATCGCACCGTCTGGGGTTTCCGGACGAGCTTGTGGAGTCCTCGGACAGGGCGGGGCCCAGCATCTCGTTCGGAGCTCCAGCAGATGACAGGATGTCGGTCACTGCATCGGGGGATGAGCTAGGTTCTGGAGATGATGATTCGGCTGCGCTGCCTCCATCAGGAAGAGTGGCGTTGACCGAGTCAGATCCAGAACTGACTGCTATGCTTTCCCGGGCCACTGAGAGCATCGGGCTGCAGCTTTTTCTGCCCGAAACAGGCCTAGTGCCTCCTCCGTCCTCACCACCCTCGACGGTGGGGCGGCCCAAGGGTATGTGGAGATCCCCCCAGTTGAGCGCGCCATTGCAATGCAGCTCTGCCCGCAGGGCGCTGCCGCCTGGAGGGGTAATCCACGCCTTCCGTCCAGGGCCTGTAAGTTCTCATCCGCTCTGACGGCCAAGGGTTACAGTGCTGCTGGACAGGCCGCTTCCGCCCTGTACGCCATGGCCCTCCTGCAAGTCCACCAGGCCAAGGCGTTAAAGCAGTTGCACGAGGGTGGTGCTGACCCAGCCGGATTGCAGGAACTGCGCACAGCGACGGACGAAAGTCACGGCGCGGACCCTGGGTCAGACAATGTCCACGTTGGTGGTCCAGGAGCGCCACTTATGGCTGACCTTGGTGGATATGAGGGAGTCTGACAAACACCGTTTCTTAGACGCCCCAATCTCCCAGGCCGGTGTTCCGACACTCTGTGCTACCTCTCAGAATGAGCTACCCATACACAATGCGCATGCGCAGTACCCCACTACTCTTGGAAACACTCTGTCTGAAGACCCGGGTGTGTAAGTAAAATCATTTGAGCTGAATTAAAGTTTTTTTGTTTGTTAAATTCAATCTTTCCCATTAAATATGTAATAATTTCTTCATTGTCTAATAATTTATAACAACGAAAACGAGTTTTCTAATGTTATCAAGAGGGCGCTTCTTCAAAAAAAGCATGCGTTTTTGACGAGTCCCTGATTTACTAAATAAAATTTTTCTTTGTCTTATTAAATAAAATACTTTTTCACTGTACGTCGAATCTTTTACATTAAATATGTGATATTCTTTCATTGTCTCTCATTCTGATAGGAGTTTACAGCTGACAAGATGTGCTACCTCTGTTTCTCCGTCGTTTATTAAGGAGGTAGTTAATTCTGAGAAAGAAGCTCATGTCGTTAGAGTTGCACAACAGCTTGAACTACTGGTAGCACATCCTGAGCGGGTAGGACAGATCGTCAGAACACCGGCCTATTCGGCGAAGCGTTAGAGGACCTTGCCTTGGTCGTACGACCAATCTTGGACCTGCGCGTCCTGAACCGGGCCCTTCACAAGCTCCCGCTCAGGATGTTGACGCAAAGACGCATTTTTCAATGCATCCGTCCGTTCGATTGGTTCGCAGCGATCGACCTGAAGGACGCGTACTTTCATGTCTCAATCCTGCCTCGACACAGACCATTTCTCCGCTTTGCGTTCGAAGGACGAGCATATCAATACAAAGTCCTCCCCTTCAGGCTATCCCTGTCGCCTCGTGTCTTCACCAAGGTCGTGGAGGCAGCCCTTGTTCCATTAAGGGAATCAGGCATTCGTGTTCTCAACTACCTCGACGACTGGCTCATACCGGCCCAGTCTCGAGCACTGCGCAAGACAGCGGTTCCGATGAAACAGTTTCAGAGGCTCCTGGGGCATATGACATCCGCAGCCGCTGTCACGCCGCTCGGATTGCTTCATATGAGACCGCTTCAGCATTGGCTTCACGACTGGGTCCCGAGATGGGCATGGCGACGCGGCACTTACCGGGTCTCAGTTACCCCGTCCTGCCATCTGACCTTCGGCCCGTGGTCGGATCTTTGCTTTTCTTCGGGCAGGATTTCCCCTAGGCAAGTATCCAGGCACATTGTTGTCTCAACAGATGCCTCTGCCATGGGCTGGGGAGCCATGTGCAACGGGCGTGCAGCTGCAGGGCTCTGGACAGGGTCCCGGTTGCAGTGGCATGTCAATTGCCTCGAGTTGCTAGCAGTATGGCTTGCTCTGCGCCGCTTCAAAGGGCTGCTACACGACAAGCATGTACTGGTCCGTACGGACAACACTGCGACCGTTGCGTACATCAACCACCAGGGTGGTCTACGCTCCCGTCGCCTGTCGCAACTCGCCCGCCATCTTCTCCTTTGGAGTCAGAAGCATCTGAGGTCGCTTCGCGCCGTTCATATCCCTGGCGAGCTCAATCGTGCAGCCGATGAGCTCTCACGTCAGCCCACCCTTCCGGGAGAATGGCGACTCCACCCCGAGGTAGTCCAGCTGATTTGGAGATGCTTCGGGGACGCTCAGGTAGACCTGTTTGCCTCCCCGGACACGTCCCACTGCCAAATGTTTTACTCCCTGTCCGAGGGTACCCTCGGCACGGACGCGCTGGCACACAGCTGGCCTCGGGGCCTACGCAAATATGCGTTTCCCCCAGTGAGCCTTCTCGCGCAGACCCTGTGCAAAGTCAGGGAGGACGAGGAGCAGGTCCTCTTGGTGGCGCCGTACTGGCCCAGTCAGACTTAGTTCCCAGAACTCATGCTCCTCGCGACAGCCCCTCCTTGGCAAATTCCTCTGAGGAGGGATCTCCTTTCTCAGAGAGGGGGCACCCTCTGGCACCCGCGTCCAGACTTGTGGAATCTCCACGTATGGTCCTTGGACGGGACGCGGAGGTTCTAGGTGGGATACCTCCATCAGTAGTAAACACCATCACTTCAGCTAGAGCCCTGTCTACAAGACACGCTTACAGGCTGAAGTGGAACCTGTTCGTCGATTGGTGTTCTTCCCGCCGGGAAGACCCCCGGGGATGCCCGATCGCGGTCGTGCTTTCTTTCCTGCAAGATGGGTTGGAGCGAAGGCTGTCTCCCTCCACCCTCAAAGTGTATGTCACCGCTATTGCCGCACATCACGATGCAGTAGACGGTAAGTCTGTGGGGAAGCACGACTTGGTCGTCAGGTTCCTCAGAGGGGCGAGGAGGTTAAATCCTCCGCGCCCTCATCTGGTACCCTCTTGGGATCTCCCCTCGGTCCTGTTGGCCTTGAGGGAGGAGCCCTTTGAGCCTCTGCAGTTAGTAGAGCTTAAGTTTCTGTCATTGAAGACAGCGCTCCTCACTGCATTGGCCTCGGTCAAGAGGGTAGGGGACCTGCAGGCATTTTCGGTCGACGATTCGTGCCTAGAATTCGGGCCGGATGACTCTCACGTTGTCCTGAGACCCCGGCCTGGTTATGTGCCCAAAGTTCCCACCACACCCTTCAGGGATCAGGTGGTGAACTTGCAAGCGCTGCCCCGGGAGGAGGCAGACCCAGCCATTGCTCTACTTTGTCCCGTCCGCGCTTTGCGCACTTACGTGGACCGCACGCAGAGCTTCAGGACCTCAGACCAGCTCTTCGTCTGCTTCGGAGGACAGCAGAAGGGGAAGGCTGTCTCCAAACAAAGACTTGCCCACTGGATAGTCGAGGCTATAGTCTTGGCCTATCAGGCCCGGCGCTTACCGTGCCCCCTCGGTGTGAGAGCACACTCTACAAGAGCCATTGCTTCCTCTTGGGCATTGGCGCTGGGCACCTCGATAGCAGACATTTGTAGCGCTGCCGGCTGGGCGGCACCTAACACGTTTGCGAGATTTTATAATCTCCGTGTAGAGCCCGTGTCCTCCCGTGTACTTGGCTCAGACGGCCAGTAACACTGGGACACTGCTCGGTGTCAATCACGCTTGCTGCGCCATTCCCCTCTACGGACCGGATACGTGCGCTTTGTTGCTTCTCAGTTCAGTTCCCCACGGCGAACCCTGTTGAAGTTCCTCCCGCACCCTCGGCAGTCAGGCGTGGCGGAGCGCCAGACGCCAGGTCCAGCACTTGTGTGTTTGCCCAAGGTCAGCCCTTGTGCTGGGCTAGGTGCCCGTGTGTAGTGATTCCCCTTCGGGTGATCCCACATGTGTATTCTTCCACGGTACGGTTCCCCTCACGGTGAGCCTGTGTCTATTCCCTGGCAGACACCTTCTGCCGTCTCTGCTGTGTGGTTATCTCACCCCAGGCTGGCTGAGTCTACCTCAGAGACTTCCATATGTAGTACTGCCCTTGGCCAGTCCATATGTGTAATTTCCACGTGGTATCTCCTTACACAGGATGTGGCTTCCGTAGCGTTCCCCTACTTGTGGTACGCTTTGCCAGTGTTATCCATACCCACTGTACGGAACAGCAGTGGCTGTCATCTCTGCCTAAGCCCTGTCCTATCTTCCACCCCAACTGGTGTGGGGGGACTTGCCAGCTTCCGCAGGGCACTGGAGGGAGTCAGCAATAGTGGCGTTTTCCAAGGGATCCCATTAGTCAGTCACACTAACGTTACGTCGAACGTGACTGACTGATAGGGAACGTCTCGGTTACGTATGTAACCCTCGTTCCCTGAAGGAGGGAACGGAGACGTAACGTCCCACCGCTGTACGTCCGGGGCACACAGTCTCGGCTCCTCAGCGAAAAACTGATATGCGTTTGCATGTGCTCTCCTTTTATACCCGCGCTGCGGGGCGGGGTGCGCGTGGCGAAACACGCACGCCAACTGTCATTGGCTTGTTTTGTTAACACTCGAAGATGATTGGGCTCTCGAGCGAGATCCCATTAGTCAGTCACACTGACGTTACGTCTCCGTTCCCTCCTTCAGGGAACGAGGGTTACATACGTAACCGAGACGTTACACGACTACGTGATGAAGTCTGGTTAGACTAACTTTAGAGTGCTTTCACTGCATGATTCAGTCTATTAATATGCATTAATGATCATAATTCAAGATAAGGGGGCAGAAAATGTATCTATTTATCCATTCATATAATGGATCCATTCATATAGTTAATCAATTTCACACGAACAGTGCCGGTTTTTCTTAAAGAATCAGCATGGTTACAAATGTGACATTGATTTTATTCAACAGTTCAATAAACAATAAGTTAATATCAAGAGACTTATGTTTTAGACACAATATTGCCTGTTTTTGTGCTATTTCGACAACAAAAATATTCCAAACACAGCCACTGCACTGTTCTGAGTCTCTGAGCAACATGACATTCGTTCCTGAATGAATCAATCGTTTAAATGATTCAGTTCAGTCGCAATGACTCATTTATTAACAGTGACTTAATGCACCTACTGGAGATTTTAATTTCACATTTACAGTATCTTTTCATTTTTAAATAATTTCAAATGTCAGTATTCAACATTTCATGTTTAAAATATCAAAACATTATTATGCATTTGTAACTGCAAGTTAAAGCACTCCAGGTCCCTCTGAGCTGAATGTGTAAATACATCTAAATTCACTTCATATGCATCTTCTGTAAAGATACATTTTATTGATACTGATTTCATTTGTTTAGTAATAGCCTAAATGTATTATTATAATTGACTGATTAAATGTAAGAGTTTTACTCAAAAGATGATGCACACTTTAAAAAAAAAGGTTTTATAAAGGTAAAAATGCCCATAAAAGGTTAAAATCAATTTAAACTTATTGGAAAAGATTAATTTCTATAACTGACCGTCACAGAATATGAAGAATATCAAAAACTATAGGAGTCATCTGTCCACGGCAGTCCTTAAGATACCAGCACAATAACACACTCAGCAAAATATGGTCTATTTATCTTTATCGATAAAATCCCAACCAAAAAGTATTATTTCTGTCCTACATTTCATATTATCACAGAAATAATGGGTTATGGTTTGGATATAAACACTGATGTCTATGGTTGTGATCAAAACAGAGCAAATCACCTTCTGAAAGTAACTGCTGCTTTAAATAAGGTTTGTGTTGATTACAGTGTTTCTCCAGCAGATGACCACAAGTGACTGTTAAAAAATGTATTTGTCATTGAATCATTCATTCAAAAACCTATCAGCCCTACAAAAACACTGATTCATCCAGTAATAAAACAAGTATTCATGAGTGAGTCATTCAATCCTTCTTCCAAACCAGTTTTTCATCATTTTAATATAACAAATCGGTTCATTAAATATATATATATATATATATATATATATATATATTAGATATTAAAATGTTTAATAATTCTTTCAAATTAATTAAACAGTGTTAAATAGATTGCAGCAATTAATATTTTGTCACAAATTATTTAGTTTTGTTCAGAATTGTAAGATAATCCTGATCTCTATTTGAGACAACAACAAAAAAACATGTTTCCCAATTTATCCAGAATCGTGCAGCTCTACTCTGTTGTTACAGTAAATATATCAAATTTTAGATTTGCCAATCAATCAAACTGAAGTGAGATCTGCTGTATCACTGTAACTGTGAATATCATGTGGAGCAAAGTTGTTCTTCTCTTGTTCACGGCTCATTTTGGTGTAGCAGCTCATCTGGTTATTCACACATAATGCTGAAATCTGTAAATATTCCCTCATGCTTCATTTCCAGTGTATGTGTAACAGCACAGATCTTCTCCAGACTCACTGTTCTGGACGATGTCCTGCATCTTCTTCCAGACTCTGAAGGGCAGGTTGCCCAAGTATCGTGGCACATGAATCAAAGCTCCAGAAGGCGTCTGTGGATCCGGCTGTGAGATCTGGACTCTGGAAGAACAATCAGGATCAGAACTGCAGTGACTTTGGCTTCAGAAGCAGAGAGACCAGAGACACCAGCAGATCACTTACCTTTCCATCGTGACTGGAAACTCCTGCAGAACAAACACACCATTTATCATCAAGAACTCAATCAGTCATCAATCAATCAATCAATCGATGGATGATCTGAAATCAGACCTTTAGAAAGCAGACGTCATTGGCTTTCATCATCTCCTCCGTGTCTTTGATTGTGTGTGAAAGAGCTGAGATGTGTCTGTTCATCTCCTCCAGCTTCTCCTTCATCCTCTGCTTCTTCTGCTCCTCTTCCTCTCTCAGTGCAGTGATTGTAGCTTCTTCTTCATCTCTGAGAAACTGATGAAGCTTCTCAAACTGCTGTTTAATCTGACGCTCTGTGTGCTCAGCTTGAGACTGAAATCAAATCACATTCACTTCAATCATCTCCATCAACACACATCAACACATCACATCATTCAGATCCAAGAGAAACTCAGACACCAGACATATAACAGATCCAGAAGCAGATTGCTGGTAGTCATTTACAACAATAATAATCTGGAATCCATTATATTGAATATAACATCATAATTATGTTGGCTTGAAAAAGCCAATTTACTGCTATTTACGCCTCTTATTATTATTCTTCTGAGACTAATGTCCTGTCCACGCGAACACGGGTATTTTTTTTCTCAAAACCTCAGCTTTTTTGATGCGGCTTGGCCGTTCATCCACACGCAAACACAGCACCAGGTCACTGAAACCCAACATTTTTGAAAACTCCTGGCAGGATGAAGATTTTCAAAAACTCTGGTTGCAGTGTTATCGTGTAGACAGCGAAACCAGAGATTTTGGCTTGTGACGTCAGAGCATGCACCGTTATCTCCACCTACTGGAAACTTTTTCAGGCTTCTGATTGGCCAACATGGCTTTACGATTGAGATTATATCTTCACTTGTTGGTTTGGCATGCTCATGATAGTGCTTCATAGTATGCTTCTGCGTTTTCATGTGAACAGATAGTTTTTTAAAAATGGAAGGAAAAACTCCTATAAATAAAAATACCTGTGTATGTGTGGACATGGCCTAAATTAGCAATTGAAAATTGAGTTTTCAAGCTAGAACCACCAAACTCAGCCCAGATCTTCAGACTGATCTAAATTGGGTTGCTATATCTTTTCTAATTTATTTGACTTACGGTTTTCCTAAAAATGAAGATTAAATATCATAAAAATCCCATAGATTTACATTGACCGAATGTTCAGATGAGCCAAGACTATTCAAAATCAAACTCCCAGAATCCCTTGAGACTCAATCAAGCTTCCCTTCTGTGTACTATTTCTAATCCACTGAGACTCATTCAAACTCATCTAATATTTCTAATCTATCTATCTATCCGTCCGTCCGTCCATCCATCCATCCATCCATCCATCCATCCATCCATCCATCTATCTATCTATCTATCTATCTATCTATCTATCTAAATCATGTTAGCAATATGCTAATTCAAGATGGCAACATTGGTTTTAGTATTAAGTATTAGTATTAGCTGTTTTTCACTAAATTAACTGGTTTTAGCTGGTTTTAACCGGTTTTGTGCTAAATCATGCTAGTAACATGCTTAGTGACCGTATAACAACCAGCCCCAGTACCTTAGCAACTGCATAGCAACACCTTAGCTACCACCCCAAGTGCCCTAGCAACCACATAGCAATAACTTAGCAACCACCCCAGGTACCCTAAAAACACCCTATCAACCACCCTGAAAACCCTAGCAACCGCATAGCAGCGCCCTAGAAACCACCCAACCACCCCAGGTACCCTAGCAATCTGTTTTTCTGATGGACTGAATTGCCTTCAAAACATTCAAACGTTAATCTTTAAAACTATTTTAATTTTCAAACTACTTCAAACTGAAAACCTTCAAACTTCAAGCATTTAAAACTTTTTCTAACTTTCTGGTTTGGCTTTTTCAAGCCAACTTAGAGTTTGCCAACAAACTTTTTTATCTAGTTGTGTATCTGTCACGGAACGGCGAGGGAAGCGCCGTGGAAAACCAGACAGACCAGAGTGGTAGGGGAGGGGAGACTATATAGTCCGTGGCAATGGTGAACAGCTGCAGGTGTAATGAGTGTGACTGGTGTGTGTAATGTGACAGGTGTGTGTGATGTGGCAGGTGTATGTGATTACGGGAGATGAGTCCGGGAGGAAGGGAGATGGTGACCTCTGGTGGCGACAGGGAGAAGCGCAGGGCCCAGACTCATGACATGATCCCTCCTTTAAGGAACGGCTTCCAGACGTTCCACCAAAACCCCCAAAAGTCCAGAGGGAGGTGGAACAGGGGGAGGGATGGCGGGCCAGGCCCGTGTAGTGGAAGGGAACCTGGGGCCTGAGGCAGCGCTGGTGGGATGGAGACCCAGGGCAGAACCAGCGGCCACCACAGCGGTGTGTGTGGAGCTGACACCCTGGAGCGAGCAATGGTGGGTTCCACCGCTTCGGGGGGCGCATCAGCGGACACCGCCGCCTCGAGGGAACTGTGAGCGGAAGCAGCCGCTTTGGGAGGCTCGTGAGCGGGCACCGCCGCTTCGGGAAAGCCTGAAGCCAGCTCCGCTGCCCCGGAGGGAACATGAGCGGGCACCGCTGTCTCGGGAGCTTCGTGAGCGAACACCACTCTCTCGGGAGGAACGTGAGCGGTCACCATCGCCTTGGGAGCTTCGTGAGTAGCCACCGCTCTCTCGGGAGGAACGTGGGCGGGCACCGCTGTCTTGGGTGCTTCGTGAGCGGGCACCACTGTCTCGGTAGGAATGTGAGCGGTCACCATCGCCTCGGGAGCTTCATGAGCAAACACTGCTCTCTCGGGAGCTTCGTGAGTGGGCACCGCTGTCTCGGGAGGAACGTGAGTGGTCACCATCACCTCAGGAGCTTCGTGAGCGAACACTGCTCTCTCGGGACCTTCGTGAGTGGGCACCGCTGTTTCGGGAGCTTCGTGAGCGAACACCGCTCTCTCGGGAGCTTCGTGAGCGGGCACCGCTGTCTCGGGAGCTTCGTGAGCAAACACCGCTCTCTCGGGAGGAACGTGGGCGGGCACCGCTGTCTCGGGAGATTCGTGAGCGAACACTGCTCTCTCGGGAGGAATGTGAGCGGTCACCATCGCCTCGGGAGCTTCGTGAGCGGGCACCGCTGTCTCGGGAGGAATGTGAGCGGTCACCATCGCCTCGGGAGCTTCGTGAGTGAACACCGCTCTCTCGGGAGGAACGTGGGCGGGCACCGCTGTCTTGGGAGCTTCGTGAGTGAACACCGCTGTCTCGGGAGGAATGTGAGCGGTAAACGCCGCTCGCACCGACATCAGCGAGGGTTTCCGCACGCTGCGCATCAGCCCAGGATGCTCCGGAAGCGCCTCCGCCGCCCCCCGGATCGCCACCTTGGGAGAACTGTGAACGGGCTCCGCAGCTAACTCCACCCTGAAGGCTGAGCCGCTCACCTGCAGAGCCAGGTCAATGTAGTCCTCCAGCGACTCCTTGGGGTCCCAGTATGGCACCAGGGACTTGAAGGTCTCAGCTAGGCCACCCCAGAAAAAGACCATGAGACAGGTCTTTTCAGTAGCTGACCACCGAGCTCCTCCAATGAAGTCCCTGGCATACTCCTCCATGCTCTGGTCTACCTGGCGGATGTTGAGCAACCTCCCTGCTGGACCCATGTCAGCTGGTTGCATTCTGTCACGGAACGGCGAGGGAAGCGCCGTGGAAAAGACGAGGTCAGGGTCCACTTGCAGGTAAGGTGCTCTTTAATCAGAAAACACAAAGCCAACACGGCAAAAAACAAAACAATAACAAATAACAATAACAAATAACTGGGATACAAAACGGCAACACAGTGAAGTGACATACTGCCAAGTATGGTGACCCATACTGGGAATTCGTGCTCCGCATTTAACCCATCCAACGTGCACACACACACCGTGAACACACACCAGGGAGCAGTTGGGGGTTCGGTGTCTTGCTCAAGGGCACCTCAGTCGTGGTATTGAGGGTGGAGAGAGCGCTGAACATTCACTCCCCCCACCTACAATCCCTACCGGCCCGAGACTCGAACCCGCAACCTTTGGATTACAAGTCCGACTCTCTAACCATTAGGCCACGACTTCCCCAAATGTGTATCTACACATTTGGGGAAGTGCATGTATACACAGTGCATGTATCCCAGACCAGAGCAAACACTAGAACTACCATACACATGAAATAACAAATAATGCAACCAGAAAGAGTGATAGGAGAGGGGAGACTATGTAGTCCGTGGCAATGGTGAACAGCTGCGGATGTAATGAGTGTGACAGGTGTGTGTGATGTGGCAGGTGTATGTGATTACGGGAGATGAGTCCGGGAGGAAGGGAGATGGTGACCTCTGGTGGCGACAGGGAGAAGCGCAGGGCCCAGACTCATGACAGTATCGTGATCTTACACCTGTACTGAAAATCACTCTTGATTCTGTTTCCTCACCTTGATGTGTTTAACTGTTTTCTCAAACTCTTCTTTCATGTTTTCTCTCTTTTTAAGTTTCTCCTGTAAGGACTTCCGTGCTGTATTAAGCTCCTCCTAGAATTGAACAAATTAAAAATATACAAAACACCAGATTACAGAGAAGAGAAGAAAATACAGTGATTATATATTGCTGAAAAATTTAATTTAATTTTTATCCTGATTTTATTTTATTATTTTTATTATATCTCTCACACTAAATTGATTCGGAAATAAAAACCTAACATAAAGCAAAGGCAACCTGAATAATTACAAAATACACTTAAATTGAACTTTTTTAACAGGATGAAGTTGATTAAAAGTAACTACACTTTAGTATGACACTATTTAGTGCACAGAAAAACAAGTCAGTATGGGTCAAATACTTTTTTATAGCAGAGTATAAGTCATATGAAGTTGAGTAAAATGACCTACCTTATATGATGGAACAACTTCACTGATGGGTCTGAATGTGTGATTGATGTGTTGTTCTGAAGTAAAGCACACTACACACGCCGGCTGTTTGTCCTCCAGACAGAAGAGTTTGAGTTTCTCTCTGTGTAAACTGCAGATCTCCTCAGATCCTGATGAACACCTCTCATTTCTCTCCTCCAGGAACGACTCACACAAGTTTCGTAATGCAAGATTATATGGAGGATTTTCTTTTGAGGATCTTCTCCTGCAGACAGGACACTCCTGAGTTTTCTTGGTTCTCCAGAACTGTTGAAGACACACTTTACAGAAACTGTGACTACATGTTAAAAGAACAGGAGTCTTGAAGATTTCACAGCACACGGGACAATTATAGTCATGTTCAGCCGATGAAGCCATTTTCAATGTTTGAGCTCCAGCAATCTAAACTTTACTTTTTGAACAATTTCAAAAATTAAAAACCCAGAAAATCACAAAGATCGTCTGTCTGTTCAGAAACAAAATTATCAGAATTAAAATCAGTTTGACAGAAAGGAGAAATAACAAGTCAGTGTCTTCCTGGTAAGTGTTGTAAGAAGGTGGAGTTTCTGATCACCTTTGATCTGATGACAAACATTAGGATTTCTTCAGGTTACATATTAATAAAACGCATTCAAAATCTTCACACACTGAAGTCAGTAATAAACACACATCTTCTTGTGCTGATTTTCAGTATTTGAAGATACAAGCCGAGACAGACAGAGTGACTGAAAACTGTAATTGAGTAAAAATGCACACTTACAGAAATAATTACTCAAGTAGACATAAAAGTAATAATGTTACTACATTTGAGTTTAACATCCATTCACATTTGTTAACTAATGATCATTTAATGAAAATAACTATTCATTTAGTGTCTTTTGAACAAATATTGAAATTGTGATAATGGATTATATATTGAAAATATGATGAGTGTAAAAGATGAAAGCAGGTCAATACAGATCTACAAGTGTAGTGATTCCTGTCTATTGAATGGTAAGATCCTCAGATGATAATAGGTATGAAAGAAAGGGAAGACTGTGTCAGTGAAGGTGGTTGTGAATGTGTGTAGATGTGTGTTAGTTACAGGATCAGAGAACGACACTGTTCCTCTGTCATAGACTCAAGATCCTGTTTAACACGAAAACCAAACCGTTCAGGCCATCCTTACTGTACACTCCAGACATCAGTCAAAGAAATCCTCTCTTTTCCTTTGGTTTGATGCTGTAGTTACTCCAAGACTCCAGCATTGAATCTTTTTAACCTCCACATCCCAGCAGTGTGTTCCTGAGTTAAAACCCTCTGAACCCAGAACACAAGGATAAGAGTCAAATCTCTCTGGATTATCCGGAAGGGCTTGATTCTTCTCGCTGTATCTCACTCTGGTCAGATCATCAGAAAGGACGAGACGTGGATCTGCTGTGTTTGGATCCAGAATCACAGGAGTTGATGAGACACAATCAACAGCTGCTTTTATTCTGATGTTCAGTGGCGGCTGGTGGAAAATTTCCCAGGAAAAAGATCCCAGTATGATTTATCCCAGTATAACAAAAGGAAAAGTATTAAGACTTGAAACATTTTAAATAAAGACAATTATTTTACCAAATTCAAGATTAAGTTGGATGATTCTCACAAAACTCCTTTCTAGAAGATTTTTTCAAGATAATTATTATTATTATAAAAAAAATGTCAGCAGGCGCAATGATATTACGCAGCACCTGAAAGTAGTCCCCGGCTATATCATAACTAGTTTCCTAGCCGGGAACTATTTTCAGGTGCTGCGTAATATCATTGAGCCTGCTGCACTCATGGTATGGCAGCAAAGTTCTTGATTATTACGCCGGAATGAGAGTATAGTTCCTAGCCATATCAGCCCAGAAATTCGCAACTTTTCATTTTCCGGTAGTCTTAGTACACGATTTAACTACAGAAGAGTCAAGCTTTAAATAGAAAAATTATCGAAACTCTTTAGTCATTTTTGAGCAAGATGCTAATGGTCTAATTCGATTCAATTATCTATGCTAAACTAAGCTAAAAGTGCTACCGATGAAAAGTGCTAATGTGACGTGGGATTGACTGGACTCCCTGAGGTTGGAAGTGGAACATTCGAACTCAGGTGTTCCCTTTTCCGACTTTGTCTGGAAAACGGCATAACGCTGTGGCTTTTGCAGTACCCAGGGAACAGCCTGTCCTCCTCCAAAAAACGACCCCATAGGTCGTATGTGCAAGCAGCTTATTACGACCCTATTTTACGTTTTAAAGTCAAGCGCCCTCTAGCGCTCCTGTAAATAATGGCAGTGCCGTGTGTCATGAAATGACGTTTGACCGTCGTTACCAGTTCAAATAAAACATTTTTTTTTACAGTCTATGGCTCAAATACATTTTTTTTATCTTCATATTTACACGATATTACTTAATAAAGAAAACTGAGTTGTTTAATAAAAAAGAAAAATATATATTTTTGCGCCATTTTGGAAAGTAAAGAACCACATTAAAATTGAAATCTTTTCAAATATAATTTTAATTATAATTAGGCTTATATTATTATTATTATTATTATTAATAAATCTTAATTTAAAAAATAACTTTCAATTAAACATTTTCTAAGAAAGCACAACTAAAAAAAAATCGCTGAAAATGTTTAAAAGCACTTCAGATAATTAAAATTATATGTTTTCCTTCTGTCAAATAAAAATAAATAAATAAAAAAGCTAGCAAGCAAGCGCCAAGGGGAAGATCAGATGAAGCAAAGGAAGAAGAAGAACGGGAGTCCTGGGCCAGGCGTTGCACTCACTGATCGTCGTAGCTAAGGTGCGCATTTCAAGTATCCTGTTGTTGTTTTTTTAAATATTAATAAGTATTTATGTTGATTGTCTGAAATTCATGTGGAACTATATAAGTCCAGCTCGACGTTTTGATTATGGCTTGGTTTTATCCATTAATAACACGTTATTATCTTGCTACCTAACGTACTATCCATGATCGCTAGCATCATGTGCTGCTAGTTCACATGCAAACATTGCAGCTAGGTAATTACTTAATTAGTTCGTGCACTTTATGGCATAAAATCCTTGCTTCCCAATTAGCTATAAACCGGAGAAGTTCATTTAGGGGGCCTTCCATAATTTATCCGGTTAAATTATAAATAGACAATAATTTCGGAGGCATTCCCTCCTAATAATAATAATAAAAGGGTTTTGAAAAAACTAATGCCCTTTTTGTAACAAAATACATGTAAATGAATGGCAAATAGTAATTAAGATATGACCTGTAAATTGTCTGATGAATCACATTCTCTGTCCTGAACTAAACTTTATGTAATATTGCCAGAATTTGCCACTATTAACTTTAGCCTAGTCCATAAATTAAGGTAGGGTCACCATTATAAGAATATTTTCTAAATTGCTTAATCTAAATTACTTAATTTCGGCACATTATGGAAAACTATCAATTCCTCTTTAAATTAGGGATATACAATTTTAAAGATTTATTAAAAACATAACAGGTGCAGTATTGGCAAAATAGTTTGGCAGAATCAGGTTCAGGTTGGAAATAAATAAATCCCCATTAGTGCGTTCAGATTTATAGGCACAGTCTGTGGCCACTCTTACCGAGGCCTGGTTCTTCTGATTCGTGCACTCTCAGAAATTTTGTTGACACTCAGCTTATTCCTCTTTGACCTTTGTGGTTATTTCAGAAACAAGTTCAATGCAGAGTTGGTACAACTAATCCTATCACATCTGTTTGTTTTTCAGGTTTTTGTACCCATCTATTCCATCACTGAAATATTATAGAAATCAAACGGTTCTTTTAAGAGCCAATTTCTTTCTTCTCCTCTGTCTCTTTCTTTTTTTTATCTCTCTCCCTTTTGTACTTGTTTGTACTTTGACTTTATTCATTATTTCTCTTAAAAACATCTTCAAATGGCATCTGAGTCATTCAGACAGTATAAGGAATGGCTGGAAGCAGCAAAAACCATGGCAGATGAGTTGGAAGCCCAAAAAGTAAACCTTTTCACATATTATTTCTCTATCATGCCATTTAACTAAATGCAAATGTAAAAGAATAGGGCTTTTCTCATGCCTCCCCCAAATATATAATTTTGTTTTTAATTTTAGACTTCAAAAAAAAGAAAACAAAAGGAAAGTCAAGACTGCAATGTTTCCTGGAGAAAGAGAGATGAGCATGGGAACATCCTACCACAACGCGTTCAGAAGAATAGATCTGGTTAGTAAAATATACTGTTATCCTATTGTTTACGCTTTTGGTCAGCAGTTATGTTTTCAGTATCATTACATTCTGTGTTTGCAGTTAAACCTGCTGGCACTAGGGAGCTTGCAGAAGTTGAGGAGATGCATATAAATGAATGTCCAGAAGAGGTCCCAAGTCTTGGTAAGCATAAATTGACAGTCTAAATAATTTTAGCCTTTATGTTTAAATTGAAAAATGTCACATGGCAACTGACAAAAGTATGTAATAGCCATTTTTCATGATGCATATAAAGTGACAAAGCCATATAAGAAATTAATATGTTGCTTTATAAAAATGCATTAATGCAACTGTAGTTTTCATTGTCATTGTTGTTGTTATTATTTATTTATTTTAATTTTTTTGTAGATCAACATCTTCAGAGATTAAAAAACCTACTAAATTCTGTCTCTGCATCAGATGAAATATTAGAGGCACCCACCATGTCTGTATGGACCAAAAGACAGGTCATGTCTGAAAAAAGGTTTAAGGCTGCATTGCCAGAGATTTTAAACTGCATGCTGGCTGCAGAGACTGTAACCCAGCATTGCTGTCAACAGTGCAAGGCTGCTGACGCTGTTGTCCGGTGTCTAGAGTGTGTTCCATCAGGATGTCAGTTTTTCTGTTCGACGTGTGACTCTGAGATCCATAGTAAACATGTGTTCCATGACAGAGAAGCTATGGTTGATGGTTTTTTCAAGCCTATTCCACCAACATCCTTAGTGGTGATTGATGAAAGGGGCCAATATCAGCTCCGTGAACAAGGTGTGTTCCTCTCACCATGTTTTCATAATGTCAACTACATGTACAATGGTACTATTTAAGCTCTTGTCTGCAGTATCCTTTAATAAATGTGTCGATGTTACTGATATTACTATCTGAAATTTTCAGTGTGTATGCTTCCTATTCCTCCACCAATGCAAATCTGCTCCTGTGGTCCAAGCCAAGCCTTCACAGTTATCCCAGGAAAGCAGACTGTCTTGGTGACTATCAACGGTATGTCTTGTAACTTCCTTCTAAATTTTTATAATCCAGGAGATGAATTCATACATAATAGTGGCTTACTTATTTTTGTGTCTTAATTTTTGTCCTGTGCTGTACAAATTGTCCTTTGCTGTATTGGTGAAATAGTAACCACGTGTTTATTTTAAGGTGCATACAACCTGTGCCTGCCTAGTATATGCTGTCCAATTTGTTCTTGTAAATGGACTCCTGGGATTAGTGACTTGCTTGAATATAAATACTGGCCAGCAACCACCAGCTGCCAAATGCTGTTCAAATTTGATGTGTTCACATCATTTGAGCAGATGAAATTGGCTAGCCCAGCATCATCTCAACAAGCATTTCTCAAAATGCTTGAACATCGATCACTTTGCACTGGTCGGGTAAGGACTGTTTTCATTTGCTACATTTTTGAATTTCTGACTTGAAACACTTTCATTAACCAAAATAATACCATCCTTCTTTCCAGACGGGTAGTATTTGTTGTGATACCTTCCACAGAGTCTTTCGAGAGTTTGCCTTCTGCCGTTTTAAGAAAGAGGATATGTGCCTGATGGAACCCTTTAAATGCCCAGCATGCACGCCAGACATGCTGGCTATATCTGCAGATGGTAATAGAAAACATTACCGGTTCAAGAAGTCCAAAGGGTCAGTGGAATGTTTTATTTTATATATATATATATATATACTGTATATATAGGGTGGCACAGTGGTCATTTTGTGTATCCCTGCGATAGACTGGCTGCCTGTCCACGCTGTACCTCACCTCTCACCCAATTCTAGGTGGAATAGGCTGTAGCCCCCCCCAACAACAACTACTTTAAAGAAATTATTTATTTTTGTACTTTAAACAGTGAGTTTTTAACTTCTCACACAAGCTAATGCCAAATAACAGCATTAATTTCCAATTAAATACATAAAAGCTGATCGCTCAACACGGTGCTCTAGATCAAATGTGATTCACACAGACTAAAACCTTTATGGTTATTTATCACATTAAATGAGGAGAATACAATGTTTATGATTATGCGATTTTGTTGTCAATTCTTATTTAACAGGACAGATGAACCATCTCTTTTTGAAGGATTATTCATCGCACAAGATGCCAAAGTATCTGCCTTTGTTGACCAAATCAGAAGCCAGATGATTAGTGTAAGGATTTATTCAACTCTACAACCCTTCTGTATTTTTAAATTGTCCTGGGATTACATGTAACGCATTGCTTCTACTTTCAGAGGACAGGTCATGACGTCTGTGGGCCGGCAACATTTACAGCAGGCAGAGAAACATCACAGAAGTCCAGGGCCAAGGTGGATGAGGAGGGCCTTGAAATAGCTGTGTGCCGACATGGAATCTTGCTGCAAGGCTTGAATCACTACCGTGGTGAAATATATGCCTACCCAATGTTCCTGCAAAAGGAGCTGGCACAAGCTGCTAATGCAACATTCTTTTGTACAGACATTGCTTGCAGGTAAATAAATAACTACTGCCAAATGAAGTTTTACCGTTACGTCATGGGCATAACACCATGGCTAGCAAAAAAGTACACCTTTATTATATTATGGACTTAGAAATTTAATATGGCTACTGAGTTATCAGTTTAGTTTACTACTACAACAGTTTAGTCCATAAGGTCTAAGGAAATATTATCATTTATATGACTGCATAGTATTCTTTGATTGAATTGTACCAGTCACATAGGTCCTGATTTGACTCCTTACCATTTTGTGCCATGCACATGTGTTTTTCCCGTTACAGGTACTGGCCTTATTTGGAAAGGATGGCAGGGAAGTTGCCTGAGCTCCTCCAACCACTCACCACGATGAAGCCTTTTCTGTCTGTAATGCATGCTAAGGCTCACACTGGCAAATGTGAGGTACAGTGTGCGTGTTAAATGTTTGTGTCATAAGATGTTTTTAGGAACATAACCCTACAGCATCAGGAAAAAAAAGAGTTTCCTTTTTATCTGTAAATACAGGTGTTTCAGAAAAGGTAGTGCACATAAGTAAAATCCTTTAGTGCACTTTAGTGCAGTGGTTGTCAAATCTGTCCTGGAGGACCACCAGTGCTGCACAATTTGTGTGTTTTCCTGACACACCTAATTCAGGTCTTACAGTCTCTACTAATGAGCTTGTGAGTTACAAAATGTGCAGTGCGGGGGGGGGTCCTGACAGACAAGTTTGAAAACCGTTTGAATAAAATGGATTGTTCCGGATTGGTTGAGCCGCATTCTGTATGTTGCTTGGTAATCTATTTTTTTTTTTTTGGAAGCACAACTGTTTCTGAGGAACTACATTGTTTGGAAGAATACTGTTTTTATATCTATATCATTACACTTATTTGCTTTTTTTTATTTTGTGACCTTACTGCGTATATGGAATAACTGTTTTATAAAAGCAATAAGCCCCAAGAAGCCGTGGTGTACAGTGAATTTACAACAGCTAAGGGGGTTTGTAACAATGCTTCTTAGCTGTTACAAATTCACTGTAAACCACGGCTTCTTGGGGCTTATTGCTTTAATTTATATATGCATATATAATTATATAAAACACTTTTATGTACTTATAAAACTCATTTTAATTTTTTTTTTAATTTACTAATTTCTCAAAATCTAATTTAGTATACACAGTCTAAGAAATAGGATGATAGTGATGAATGTCTTGATCTGATGTTTTGGAACAGGTCAGGTGGGGCGGTAGAAGTCAGGATGGTGCAGGAAATACAGTTGGTGAAGAGGTGGAGCAGGTCAATAGCTTCCTTTCAAGGGCAGCTCTTACTACAAAATACATGACCAAGTCAGGTTGGTTAAAAGGGAATACTGTGTTTGAAACACAATACTAGATTGTACAATTGATTTGTCCTTATCTGTTTTATTTTTAAAGGCAGAGCAGATATGATAACTGTGCTTGCCATGGGATGGAACCATAGGAAGGTGGAGAGTCTCCATAAGACACTAGCAAAAAGACTTGTCAAAGTAAGAAGACTACACTGCATGTTTACCCTCTGGGGTCTAAGGTGCTTTCTTGGCTCTGGAGGTGTTTTGACATACATTTGTCTTGTTATGGTCTTGTAGTTCACTTACAGTCAGTCAGTCACATTCAGCGTTACATGAGTTCAGTTCTGACGTGATGTCTCCGTTCTCTCCTTCAGGAAATGAGGGTTACATATATAACCGAGACGTTTTGTATACTGACACATGTCGATTAATTACAAGTAATAATCAAACTGAACATTTTTCTATACTACATAAATGTTCCAAAAATATGTAAGCAGACAAAAGGGAATTTCGACAGCATAATTTATGGTAGTGGGGGACTGTGTTCACGGCCTCCCCTGCATTTTGCACTTGTTGCCTAATTTTGCAGGGATACTATGTTTTCTCAATTTGTTTCTTTTTTAAATAGACTTCACAGAGAGCAGAAATGGAAGCAGCCAATCTTGAGACTCTCAAGCAGGAGTTCAGCATCTCTGTGGAAGATGTGGATCGGTGGGTGAAAGATGTCAAGCTCTGGGCTGCCACTGGTATGTCATATTGTATGGTATTGTCTATATTGGTACTTTATTTTCCATACATTTGGCTAAACTTTAGCAGTGATACTGTGTTTTTTGTAATGGTCAACTTTGCTTATTTCTGTTTTTCAAGAGAAACCCAGTACTCACAGTAGCCAGGAAGAGCTCCAGAGAGAAATTGATGAAATTATTTATTCCATCCGAAGAAAGAAGCATGATCTATATCGACAAAATGGTATTTGCTATTACGTCACTCAACTTTTTTTCTTTTTTTTTTTAATTCTAATTAAATTTTCTGAACCTTACAGACAGCAGCCAAACAAGGCAACGCAAAAGAAGGAGACTTGGTGAGCTGAAAAAGACTCTCAGAGAGAAGATTGTGCAGTACAACGGCATTCCTGACACTGAAGAGAAAATTGACCCAGAAGCAGCATGCAGTCTCTGTGATGATGTCATTCTGCCTTGGGAAGCACAAGGAGATGGTAAGTAATGTGTTGTATAATTGTGCTTTTATTAATTCACAAAATTATGTTGATTGTAAATATAAGTAATAACAGTCAGCATTTTAATACTGGGTGGTGAAAAAGGTGCAACATCAGAATCAGAATCAGAATGAGCTTTATTGGCCAGGTATGTTTACACATACAAGGAATTTGTTGTAGTGACAGAAGCTCCACAGTGCAACAGAAAGACAGTAACAGGACAGGACACAGGTAATGAAACAAAATAACAGGAAATAGCCAATAACCAACATACAGTAAAGAATGACATGTTATATATTGCTGTCATCTGTAATGTTTTTAAATAAAAGTTGACACATCTTAATACTGGGATGAGCATTTAAATACCTTTCGGTGTTATTTTGTAGTTAGGGTTGGGCGATGTCTACTAAATTGGCATCAGCCGATGTCTACAGTGAAACATTGCGATGGACGATGACATCAGGGGGCGGGGCCAGGGTATGATGATTAAAGCAACAAAATCATTTAAAACAGGAACCAGAACAAATACTGTACATTGTATCACATTTTTATATGCACAAATACACTATCTGTAAAATCAGATACTATAACGTTTCTGCAGATATTGTCAATCATGGCAAGTGTATCAAATGAAAAAAAATAAATGCTGAAGTGCTCACAAACACTCAAAGACAGGCGTTTTCTGCAGAGCACCTGTTGTTTGCAGCTACAACACGCTTTGGTGGACACCACCTAAGTGATTAGAGAAAGGTCAGATGCCATCCTTTCAGCAGGTTTTAGCGTCTTTCCATTGTTCTAATACTTAATTGTAGTGTGATGTTTCAGTTGTAAATTATGCATATTGGCTGCATTATAAATTATAAGCATAGTTATGGATGATATAGTTAGTATATTATCTATATTATTTCCAGTATAAATTGTTCTTGTTGGACAAGTTCTTTATCAGTATTACTCTGAAGACCCACAAAATGCCTAGTGAAGACCACTGTGCTAGACGTAAAGCTGAAATAAGTGTTTTTTTTCCCCTCCACTTTTATTTTCAAAAATAGTGGTGAGTCTCCGCTTGAAGAGGCGACTGTTTGATCAAGTCATGCTGGTCAGCCGATTGGAGGAGGAGAAGATCATAATTGTAAAGGAAATGACTCAGCACTATCAACACCTAAAAAAAGCACTGGACAAACTGGACAGCCTCCTTGGGGAGACTAAGGAGGAAATGAAGATCCATAGTATGTACCACATTTTTTTTAACATTCAGTAATATGTAATAACATATTGATACCGCTAAGGAAGATGTCATAGTTTTCTATAAATATTGGTTCCAATCCAAAAAAATAATTTTAAATGACCATTTAAAACTGCAGCTTGTTAGCTATTTAGTTTGTTTTTGTTCGTTTGTTGTGTTTTTTCACATAAATGTACAGTACAGACCCAGAGTTCGTCATTCAAGCTGCAGTGCATGTTTCCAACGATATAATTCATGAAATGCTGCCTAATTATCAATGTCAATTTTCTACATTTTGTTTTACTTTAGATTCAACCAGAGAGCTGACCGAAGAGGGGCACAGGGGGCTGTACTGCTGTATCTTACACAAGCGGCACATTCTGCTGCAAAAACTTACAGCAGTCACCAGCACCTATGCCAGTGTCAACACTGACCCTTCTTTCTTCATGCTGGAGGAAGATGTTGAAGAAGAAAGTGAGGACAACAACAGTCCAGAACTTTCTGAAGAAGAGTTTTAAAATGTTAGCACAAACTTTGGAAGCATTGCATTCAGCATCTTCCCAAAAGACCCTTGAGTTTCATGAAATTATTTTCAGATTTATTAATAAATAAATGTCATTCTAACCCTGATCTATTGTGTCTGTTGTTTTTTCTTACACCAACCTGTTCTAAATTTTCTCAGATTTGGATAGCAGAAAGCTCTAAATTACCCATGAGCCTCTGTCACCATTGCTGGACAGCTTTTCTTTCCTGTTACTTTTGTATTTTATGAAATTGGGTTTTACATGGGACATTACATTACATCTCAACTTTTACACAATTATTATTTAATTCCCATTTAAAATTTAGATTCACATATACATTTTTGGTTTTTATAGTTAGTATTAATTTGAATGCCCACCTTTACTATTTAATCTCAGCTATTACAGCTCTGTATAATCTTGGCATCCGAGCTGTCAGATTATTCAAACATTCACTTGATATATTAATATATTATATAATATATTAATCTTTTAAAAACCTGGGCCAAGTTTAAACCAGTAACCAGGCATCACAGCTGGCGAAGGGGCATGTCTGACTTTGACATGCATATATTGACATTATTATGTAATCAAAATGAAAATTATTATTGCTGGTCTTCAATGATAATGTCAAGTTACTTTAAAGTGACATGAAAGTGACGTGACATACAGCCAAGTATAGTGACCCATACTTGAAATTCGTGCTCTGCATTTAACCCATCCATAGTACACACACAAGAGTGAACACACACCCGGAGCAGTGGGCAGCCATTTATGCTGTGGCGCCCGGGGAGCAGCTGGGGGTTCAGTGCCTTGCTCAAGGGCAACTCAGTCGTGGTATTGGGAGAGAGCGCTGTACATTCACTACCCCCACCTACAATTCGAACTCATAACCTTTTGGATTACAAGTCCAGCTCTCTATCCATTAGGCCAATACATTAATACTTTAATGTATTGGCCCCAAACATTTATAAGGATTTATGCTGATATCGTCCAAACCATACTTTGCCAATATATACACTACAATTCTACTAAACCTACCCATCACAGATACAATTGAGGCAGTTTTCAGTGTTGGGTGGGTTTAGGGATATGTTTATTGTAGGGGTATTGTCTTTTGGGGGCCCAACTAATGTCATACTTTTAACATTTGACTATCTTTAGGGGACATTTGCACCCCACAAATGTAGCTAGGACATTTGCACCCCACAAATGTAGCTAAAACAAGTGTGTGTGTGTGTGTGTGTGATTTTCAGTTAAATAAAGGGAAGGATTGTGAATTGCAAGAGGCTGCAGTGGGCTATATTGCTACAAACACTTAATGCATAACTGAGGATGATGTACAGTATCAATGAATGAACAACATATAACTTATATTGCATTAAAACTAGAGCATGCACATCACTGATGTCCAGCACATGAGGAGTAAGAAAATGGGAATGAAGAAGAAAATTTGGCACTGATTTTGTAGTTTAATTACATATGAAGTGCCACAATGTGTGTGTAACTTGTTATTCTTGGAAAAAGAAAAAGTACTCAGACATAAAAGTGACTCAACACAGTTTATTGTCCATGACGAGGAGAATACATATGTGTACAATTTACTGCCATTCCACCCCCAGGGGCCCAGTAGCAGCCCAATGGAAGAGCAAAAAAATACACATTTCAAACGGCCATAACTCAAATTCCTTTAAGAATATCAAAGAGAAAATTGACAGGATAATTGCTTATGCTCTGTTTTCTAAATAATGTTGGGCAAAATGTTCAGACATATATGGAAAGGTGGCTTAAGGGTGTTTTTTAAAATGCTCACAGTAATGCACCAAATTTCAACCTGCCTCTCAGATATGTCATAGAGGTTTTCATAATGAATATACTTACATATCCACTTGTCCAGTAAAGATAGTAATTATATTGTTTATATACTAAATGTTTTAAACTACATTACCCTTAACACTCCGTTATTCTATCAATGGAACGGGAAATCATGCCGCTGTTATTTGTAGTTCATTGAAGTGTCTAGGAAGGCTTAGAGTAGGGTTAAGATCTCTGAAAAGGTGTGATTTCTCAAAGCATAGTGCTACTTTATCGTTAACTTAATGTATTACTAACGTAATAAAACCATCAAAACACACGTTGGAACATAGAACGCTGTTTTATATTGTTTAAAAGATAGTCCAATCACAGCGAGCGCGGCTCCACACTTACTTGTCCATGTATGGTAAATTACGTCACATTTTTTTCCGGTTCCGGCCGAAAGAGTGCATCCACATGGGCAGTTAAAAGTACTTCTACTTAAATAACACAACTCATATTTTACAATGACAGACTCCTTTGAGTGGTTAACCTGACGCATAAATACATTTAAAAGATCATTTTTTCCCCTAAGCAAAGGCCTACAGCAGTAACTAAATATGCACCTGCTAAGTGCTTCTAACATTTACTTTATTGTGTACATAGAGCATAATGTATATATTATATAAATGTAATAACTTCTCCATGCTATTCTCCACCGTTTTACAAGACGTATTGTTCTGGTATTTTGTAGTGTAGTATGTAGTATTGTAGTACATGTAGTATTTCATCACTGTCTTCCTTGTGTTCTTATCTGCATCAACATCTGGGCTAATAGGTGCTTTACAGTAATGAATAATAATAATGAATAACAATTATAACAACAACAACGTGGCTTTATCAAAATGTTTCAGCACTAAATGCTTTCAGTTAAAGTGCATGTATTTATGCTCTTAAATGACAAACTAACAATTATAAACAATTTTAAAAATCAAGTGTATATAAAAGAACAAAGCCACTGACAGATATTTCAAAACATTTTATCTATACAGTCACCAAACACAGAAAACTGAGGCAACATGCTTTACAAAGCAGTTACAGAACACAGGAATAAATCTGAACTGATGTGCAATAACACTGAAAAACAAAATCTGATTTCAGTCTCTGCAACTGTGAAGCATCATTGATACAACCTAACAACAAACAATACACTGGACCACACAGATCTTCAGGATGAACTTTGAATATTTTCTTGTGGCTCCCAGGAGTTTTTCCACTTCGTCCCACTGTTAGACAGAAAGACAGCAAAATAAATACTATATAAATACTAATAAACTAAACTAATAATAACAACTATATATAAATACTAATAAATCTTGACACTGCAATGATGTAGTTTTCAAGTATGGATTTATTATTTTTTATTATACCAGGGAATAATGATGGTCTCAGTTTCAAAACATAACCCACATTATTTATTTTGTATGTAATTTGTGTGTGTATTATGTAATTATGTAAATTTAAGTGTTTGAATGTTTATGCACAGTTTATATAAATGTTGTTTTTTGTTGTTCTGTTCTGTCAATTAACTACAGTGCACTAAACTAAAGATAACATGCATACCATCCAGAGCAAGGATGCCACTGCACCAAAACCTCCACATGGCCCTTAGAAAAAAACAAAACAGAAAGAAACATGGTGAAATGAATGACATTCTCTTTCTACGCAAAAAGCTACAATCATATATCTGCTGAATGGTATATATAACATAAAATCCAGGTGAAATAAACAAAGTGAAATTAAAAGTCAATGGGACTAAGTCTAACGTTAGAAGCATAATGAAACTTTAATTATTAATTCAAGTCACCTTTATTTATATTGCACTTTTTACAACAGATTCTTTCAAACCAGCTTTACAGTAGTATCAGGACTATTATGCATTGCTTGTCAATTTTATCATTGTTCAATAGTGATTCAGTAGATTCAGTTCACTTGCTAATCCTCAGATATAAATTTCGTTCATCTCATTTGTACAACATCTCTGTTGAAAACACTGATGCCATCATCTAGCTCTGTTGAGTTCTCATATAATAGTGTCAATGAGGCCAGAGCAATAATATTAGCATAATTACATTTATTACTCTATTATCAATTCAATTTTGAAAAATATGGAACTTCAGATTTTATTTTTGTCAAATTACAACCGCTACTGAAAAGATTTTAAATTTGTAAAACTTAAATTGTGCTGTAAAACTTACATTAAAATTGATAACATGAATGTTATGAATACCTAAACATTAATTTATTATATGTGGCCCTGGAGCACAAAAGCAGTCATGAGTAGCACAGGTATATTTGTAGCAATATATCCAACAATACATTGTATGGGTCAAAATTATAAATTTTTCTTTTATGTCAAAAATCATTAGGATATTAAGTGGATGCCAAAAATCGCAGAGAAAAAAATGGCCTGAAACATGCCTTCAAACTTGGCTCACTGCTGCCAAATCTTTGGGGATTACCCAGTCAAGTTTGGTATCAATGTAAAGCTTCGAATTTCCACTTTCGCTTTCATCTACTCTCCACAACGTCATTACAGCAGTTAAATCAATGGTGTAAATTAGTAATATGTGTTGCTAAGGAGTTCATTTGGACAACTTTAAAGGTGACTTTCTCAATTATTTTCATTTTTGTCACCCTCAGATTCCAGATTTTCAAAAAGGTTGCATGTCGGCCAAACATTGTGCATACAAACCATACACCAAGGGAAGATTATTTATTCAGGTTTCAGATGATGTATAAATCTCAATTTCGAAATATTTACTTATGACTGGTTTTGTGGTCCAGGGTCACATTATATTATCATTAATTAATTATCAATATATGATCATTAATGAAGTAATATATTTGTTATTTTTCTTTTTTCCCCATAGACGCATTGTAATTACAGCATACAAAATAGCAAATTAGTATTGTTATTCATTCTTTTTATTAATATTACTTTTATCAGTACCTACATTTTTTATTTATTTTTTTACAAACCTCCCTGATTCTTTTCCTCAAAACTTTTTGGTAGGGGAAACTGGTGGAGTCTTTATGAATGGGGCATTCTGAAACAAATTAGAAAATGGTTATAATTTGTACCAGACATAAGTAAAAGAAAAAGTTGAACAGATATCTTCTACCCATTGATGGATCATGGATAAAGAGAATTTTTAAAAGGAAACTGAGAATTGAAAGTCAACTGAACAGGACCCTTTTCATAGATGTTACAGTAATATGGAATGTAAAAAGTGATAATTCATGATATTCTAGGGAATTGTGTGTTTCTAATTTTATAGCAACAGTTTGGACAGGACCCTTTTCTATTCTAACATGACAGTGTCTCTGTGTATAAGACACGGTTCAAAAAGACATGATTGATTGAGTCAGTGTGGGAGAACTTGACTGGTCTGCAGAAAGACAAGTCCTGATCCCAGCTGAACACCTCCGGTGTGACTTTATATGCAGACCTTGAGCCAGAAACTCATCATCAAACACCAATGACTTGTATTGACACTATATTGGCAAAACAGAAAAAGCACTTCCAAAACTGTGGCAACAAAGATGGAAACATAATTCATTTATTTACAAACTGTATTTCCATCTTTGTTGCAACAGTTTTGGACGTGTCTAAAATGACAGCACCCTTATGTACCAGTCACTGGTGTTTGGCCAGTGTAGTACTCCAGTGTTGGAGTTTTTAGCTCAAGGTCTGCATTTAAAGTCACACCAGAGAAGTTCAGCTGGGATCAGGACTTGTCTTCCTGCAGACCAGTCAAGTTGTTCCACACTGACTGAATCAATCATGTCTTTTTGAACCGTGTCTTATACACAGAGACACTGTCATGTTAGAATAGAAAAGGGTCCTGTCCAAACTGTTGCAATAAAATTAGAAACACACAATTCCCTAGAATATCATTATATGCTTAAACATTAAGATTTGTACTCATAGAAATTACTAAAGCAGTCAAACCTGTTCATAAGAAGGGGGTGACCCAATACTTTTGGCAATATAGTATATATATAAATATACATATATATATATATATATATATATATAATTTTTTCACAAAAAGGACTACACTTGGGTTGTATATACTCATAACATTAAATAACTTGCAAACCAAAAAATAAAAATAAAAAAATAAATAAAAGATGCATATTACAATATGTATCTTTGTAGAATTCTAACCTAGACCTTTTAAAAAACAATGAGAAAGGCCCTGTTCCTTCAGGTGACTAAAACGGTTTCACACTGCAAAAACTAAGAACAGTTTTGATTCATATATCAAAACAAATCCACAAATACATAAATACCTCTAGGTTCTGCTTTCCTCTTTATTTGTCTTTTTTTTCCTGAGGAAGATACTGAGTCTGGACTGCCTAGCTCAGTGGGCACAGGAGTGAGTTTAGAAGCAGCAGAAAGAGTAGAGGCTGGTGGCAGAGGAGAATCCACGGAAGAAGATATAGGACTGGGTTGAGAGACCTTGAAAACAGGCTGAGTCAGGGGGGAGACTTGAGAAGCAACGGATAACGACATATGTGAAGACAAGGAGGTCGTGAAAGAAATAGGAGACGTTAAGGAGGAAGATGCAGGGGTAAGTAAAAGAGTTTCAGAATCAGGGGGGAGCAGAGGTGTTGACTCTGGTGCCGGGTCTGCTGTGTCTAATGGTGGCGTCTCTGTCTGTGTGCCGTTTGTTGCTGGAGTCTCTTCCATGCTGCTTGCTGCTTTATCTGTATTAAAAATAATAATTGTGATATGAACCTAATAATCTGCTGTAATCAACACATTTAAAACAAATCTTTTTAAACGCTGAAATACACTATGCAACTTTTTTAACTCTGTATTGGCATAATAAACTAAAATACATGTGCCTCATTGCTTAGAAGATGCATGATATATGAAAAAGCTATGTTATAAAACTGTCTAAAATTGTCAAAAATGTTTGATATCCTCCATCTGGATGGAATCACAGCTAGAAGCTAAGCAAAAAAAATAAAAAATGTAGTATGTGATTTTAAACATGATTTTCTGTAAACTCTTACTGCCCAGAATGTGAAGGCTGGCTTTGACTTTCAGCAACTAGCATCAAAACATGATGTGAAATTAAATGACCAAGTATACACTGCTATGTACATTTGCAGTTCATACACTATGCTCATCTTATTCTAGCATAAAGTAGAGCAGAATAAATTGAAGTAACAGTAATCTATGAGAAAAATGCTAAAAGTAAACATATATATAGTTCTGGACAATAATTCGACATAAATATATATCATGACATAATTTTTTTCAATAACAGTGATATGATTTTTATACACAATTTCAATATTTCAATATAGGCTACATTGCAGCATTTGTCACTGACTGACGTTGAGGGCACAGCTGTCAGAAAGAGCAGAACACTGAGTGATACAACAGCAACAGCAGCAGTGCTGATCACACACAATTAGACCTCACACACAAATGAATAAACAAATAAGGATTTTGCAGTGTACTTATCTAGCTCATTCGTGCATGATTGCATTTAAGTGTCATTGTTTAAATAACGACAGCCTCAAGAAAGCCCGTTAGGATGTGGGACGCAGCATATGGTAAAGCTGTGCAAACTTATTTAGATTAAAAAATGGGACAAATAATTACATTATGGTGTCATAATTTAAGTAAATGAATTAAAATTAAAAATTCATCCCATTCAGGTAACAGCTGCAACATTATCAAAAAAAAGAAGAAGAAAAGATTACACACCAACATAATGAGGAGCTCTTTATAAATAAATAAGATAATCAACTGTACAGTGATAATATAATGTGTTCTGTTGCGAGTACAGATCTCATGTTTTCTCATGGTTTATTGTAAAGCTGTCAAGTTGTCATATGTTGAAATAATGTTTCTGGTTGATTCTGTTTTTGTGTCCTTAAAGCCCTTGATGGTTCTTTTTGATATCTTGTTTTGCCTCACTGAAGGTTGCAAACCTAGGCTCGGTACAAATAAAAGGTGAACATTTATTTATTATTTTCTGTTTTTATTTCTAAAATAGTATATAGTTTTACAGGAGGAGGTTTAATAGACTTGTCAAGTGCATTTTTCAGAAGTTTGTAAGTACAGACACCCATTGTGGGCATTCTTGGCAGTTTTTTGGCCATATCATCCAATCCTAACTTAATTTAATTATTTTGTTGTTGTTTTCACTGATTAAACATTTGAGCCTAATGAGTATTTTATGAATGTAACTCTTAGGGTCTGCATTTGGACAGATACTATTATTTGGTGTGTGACTGACGATTACACACAAAACTGTTTGCTGTCAGTTCTATTCAATGAGACATTTTACCATTACTGGGGAGCAGAGGTGTTGACTCTGGTGCCGGGTCTGCTGTGTCTAATGGTGGAGTCTCTGTCTGTGTGCCGTTTGTTGCTGGAGTCTCTCCCATGCTGCTTGCTGCTTTATCTGCAATAGCCACTGTTAAAAAAAGAAACATGAGAATAATAATAATAATTCAACAATAATTCAGCAAAAATAAATAAATAAATAAAGTTTTATTATTGAGTCTATTATTATTTTACTGTTAAGTCTTCCTATGGGTTGTACTTTACATAATATCAATTTGACATGATCAAAATAATACATGGCAGGCCTCAAGTTCTTATATAATTTGAACTACATAAGAAGGAGGCTTCAAGGTCAAAGACCTCAGAGGCTTCAAAGGTTTGGAACCATAGCACTATAACTGAGGATCAGACACTAACAAACTTTCAAATGAAAAGAAAATACATATTAACATTTGTGCAAGGAGACATGATAAATAAAAACAATGTGTGTTCTAAAATGATAGTCCTATTGAATGAGACATTTTCAAATAATAAATCAAGAATATATATCATGCTGTTCACGTTAAAGCAAAAACAAATTCTGCTTAGCAAATGTATGTACTGTTGGTAAAACATTACTGCTGTTTTTTCAAATTATTTCTCAAATAAATCAAGGATGCACTAATAAACAATGAAATATGTGAAAATATAGCATGCACATTTGTGTTTATTACCATTCAGAAGACTTTCATACAATCTCTTTATCGTGACAAATGCATCCTGAACATCTTCTGTGTCCATCTTCCATGGACAGAAGCACTCAGCAGAAAAACCATTTGAGGTTCTCCTGGCAAGGAAAAGGACTGGATACCTTTCCAAAAGTTCCCATTTGTGGAGCTGGAATAAAATTGAGACTATAAATTTAAATAAATAAAATTGAGAGAAAAAAATAAGACACACGCTTGACAACTATTTGAATTCACTGAGCGATCAGAGATAAATAACATTTTTATATTAGGGCTGTGATATCAAATAACAACACACACATATATGTATATTTAGATATAGATATCTAAGTGTATACAGTATGTACACACACACACACACATATATATATATATATGGGCATACTAGGGTTGAGGTAAGTTGGAGCTAAACTCTGCAGGACAGTGGCCCTCCAGGACTGAGTTTGGACACCCCTGTTCTATATGATTTTTTATTTTACTTTCTAATGATAAGCACAACAACAAGCAGTTCTTTATCAGACCTGAGCACAGTCAGCGGAAAAATACAGATGTAATGCTTCAGTCAATGTACACACTGAAGAATGAATTGTTGAAATATATATATATTAGTGCTGTCAAATGATTAATCGCATCCAAAATAAAAGTTTTTGTTTACATAATATGTGTGTGAATTATGTATATATAATTATGTCAATTCTTATCCTCCTCAATTATGTATATATAAATACACACACACATGCAAGTATATTGAAAATATTTACATGTATATACATTTATATTTTTATATTATACATATATTATACATTAACATATTTAATATATAAACATAACAATTTTTTCTTAAATCTATACATGCATGTGTGTGTACTTATATGTACATAATAAATATACACAGTATACACACATATATTATGTAAACAAAAACTTTTAGTTTGGATGCGATTAATCACGAATATAGAAATGCATATATAAAAGTAAAAAACTGTTTACTTAATTACTTAATATTTTACAATTAAGGTCTGAAAGATAAACATACCAGTACATTGGTTGCATCATATACTTTGTTCACACTGCTGTTTTTTTTTTGACGGTCTTTCCATTCTTGGGAAAGCTGTTTCTTTTTTTCCTCAAGCTTTTGCTTGTATGGCTGCTTGGCACTACAGTGTAAACACGTTTTGCTTGCTACTCCAATTTTTTTCCTGCATATGTAGCAGTCCTTTAGAGTAGGCATCTGAAAAAAGAAACAAACGATAATTAAAAAACATATTTAAGAAATATTAAATATTTTGTCACCCTGACTATGTTGACGAGAGTCACAGTCTCCGAAAATATTGTCACCACACTGACCTAACTTGCAAAGCTTTTAAAGAAAACTGCAACTGTATAATGCTACAGTACAATAGAGTTATTAAATACCTACTGAGAATGACACGTGTGAGTTATGTAGTATAACAGATGCACTCATCCTAAAAGAATGCCCACATGGACACCTGTAATCGACTGGTGTATGATGTTGAACAAACTTCTGTTAACAAAAAGGTTTATTTATGTACTACAATTTGATAAATCTGTGGCCAAACATAATACAGTACCAAGTTTTAAGTACTGATGTTGTTTTTTGTTTTACAGTGGTTTAATGACCATATATAATTATTTCTCAGTCTCTTTATTAGAATATAACCACAATATACAGGAAATTTGTATGCAGTATTAAAGAACAGAAAGAAAAAAACCCAGCTTCTATAAACTAAAGTGTCAATTATTTAGTGACATACTTGAGCAATAGCGGGACCCTGGCTCTCTTAAACCTAAATGCAATAGAAAAGGACTAGTATAGCCAGGAAAACTTTAAAGTTTACACTATCTATTGTTATCCTGCTAATCCCGAGGAGCTGCTAAACAATTTTTCTTTGTTACTTTTAACAATGACAGTAAATATCTATTCCATATTTATATTCCATTGTATTTCTTAAAAACAATTACTTTATTTGAAATAAATTATTACAAACATTTTATTTAAAATATCAATGTGTATTATTACTACTACTAATAATAGCCTAATTATTATGATGACAGCATTTGCACTTTATTACACAGTTATAGAAAATAATTGGATATTTCTGTAAAACATGATCTGAAATATGATACGAATCATAATTTAGAACATCAAATGGACGTCATTAGGAATTAACTTAAATGTAGTTTGCATGTGAAATATTTTAATTGTTTTCATGATAGAACGAGTCAGATGAACGAAATCTGGAAACCATGTTCGTTTTAACAAAATGTCTGGACTTTTTACATGGTCCCTTACCAAAACTTTTACAATTTCCAATTAATATCACACTAAATTCTAACTTTACAATGCTGACGTGTTCTGCTCAATTTATTTGACCGCCAAACATGTTAAAATAATTTGTAAATAGCGTCCCGTACAGATTTAACACGAGAAGCATAACGTAAATTAATTCTGAATAGACGACAGAATTATAGGTAACTTAATAAGTTACTTATTCAACAATAATCGATCTTTTTCGAATATCTGAAATATTGTGACGACGGATATTAATAAAAGGAAAGTTTAAGGTCACTATGATGTTCACACTGGCTAACTTTTCCATTTCACGTTAGCCTAACTTACTTGTGGATTGGATATTTCATAATGACATTTAACGTTTTCCCAAGTAATTAAATAAGTTACAGCTAAACATCACAAACGAAGTAAAAATAACGCCTTGATTACATATTATTTTGTTCTCACGTTTATATTATCAAGGTTCGCTAATAACATACCTCTAATTAGCCTCGATTATCCAGCAGAAAATCCACAATGCATCGAGGCGAAATGTGTGTGGTTTCCAGCTGCCTTTAGGGGCGCTATTTTCAGGAACGCTCCACTGGGTCGTATTTGAGGAAAGTTGCAAACGACCTATACGGTCGTATGGGTTGGAGGACTTGTTGCATTGTTGCCAGGGAAGGAGACCAAAGTCTGTTTTTTATTTAATGGATGTCAATCGAGGAGAGACTTTGGAACGCTCAATAAAAATCTTTTGTGATCAGAGGTGTCATGCCCATTCAAATGGAGGGGGCACGTGCCCCCTCAGATTTTTGAGCCAAGTGGATTTCGAATGCAAAAGACAAAAAATACCTAAATAATACTTGTTATATTTGATACGATCACACTGTGTGTTTAGAACGTTCAGTGCAGCACAGCACCAGCTGCTAAAGTCAGATCTGCGTTTGCACTTTGGCTGGCGGAGCCAGAGAGAGGCGCATTTTTACAGCGCTACGCATTATAACCAATCACACACACGATTCTGTTGAGCTCATGAAAGCAATGGCCAATCAGAGGCGTTCAGATGAGTCATCGCTGAAACGCTGGGGTTTTGTTCAGTGTGCGCACTCGCTGCCTGAATTCTGCTCTCTTTCTCTCATCAGAAACAACAAAGTGCAGATTTGCGTACGATGGAAGTAAGAGATTCAATTCACAGTGTAAACAGTTTTAGTGATTATAAAGGGAGATTTTGAGAGTGCTTGAACTCTGGCTAAACTGAAGTCAATGATAATGTTCTTTGATAATGTAAAGGTTCTTTGCTATATTTATGTACATTGAAAGTGTTATAATTAGTAACTATTAAATTAAGTTAAATACAATGTCAGTCGTTGTGACGAGTCGGCTGCCTCCCCCCTTATTATCATCACCACCCCGTCCCGTATTCGCCGCCCTTCACCAGGCTCCCGACTGGACTGCGTGTGCGAGAGAGGAGGGGTGCTGAATAGCCACGGCTGGCGGCGTGTGATGAGGCGCACCTGATGTGAACGGAGCCTCATCACCGCCGCTGCTTAAAGGCCGAGCGCGCCTCTCCTCGAGAGACCGGTCTCTTCCCCGTGCATGCACGCTGGTGTCCTCGTGGGTCCAGGAAGGGAGAGTCGAGGGAGCCCTGCACCTCCAGAGACGTGAGTTGCCGGACCCGCAGTCCGGGAGGCAGCCAGCACCCGTTAGACGGCTGACGGGCCAGGATGAAGAGTCCCCCGGAGGAGCCGCAGCCAGCAGAGGGACTACGCCGCTCAGAAGAAGCCGCCGCCACTCGCGCCCCGGCCCCCGAGATGGGAGCGCGTGCGGCCACCGGACTCCGCCCCTTGCCTGGACCCTTCCCTCCTGAACACTGCCTTCCTTCACAAGCCCCGCAGCACGACGAGGACACTAGATCCCCCTGTTTATTTTGGACACTTGTTCCCCCTTTGGACACTTTATTTGATTATTTTTGTTTAATAAAAACCTCTCCGAGGCCTGACGCCACTCCCACTGTGTCTGTCGTTTGCTCCTCCCGCCACAGTGGTGGAGAATGCGGGCAGGCGGTGCTAGACAGCACAGTTGGGCAACACCTGATGTGTTGCTGCATAAACAGAAGAGTTCAGCTGAATAAACAGTTTAGTCTTAAAGTCATTCTTTTTTTTTTTTTTTCTTCAAGACTGGTCATAACTTTTCTAATTCAAGCAACTGTTAGTTGGTCAAACTAGTTCTTAAGACACAGTCTGAACATGCAGCAGCTGGCCCCGGGCCCTAAAGTTGATTCACATTTATACTGGCTCTGAGTTACACAGATATCTGTGATTTGTAGGGCAAAATATAGCCTATGGATTTATTTTTCTTGAGTGGAAGTTAAATTTAGACGCTTTGATCAAAGACTATAGAATACCTTAAAGTGATTTTGTAAAACGAATCCCTCAGAATTGGGACAAAAGGCTGCTGTGATTATATAAATTAATTATAATTCATGGAGTTATGTAATAATTGTATGAATTAAAAGCACATTTCAAACTTGTTCATTATTCATCATAGCCTTTTATTTCTATTATTAAATCTCTTAAATTAAAAATATAGACCTGTATATAATCCATAGTGTAATTTAGATGTATCAACTAAATTATTGAAGTGCATTTCTGAATATTTATTTTAGTATTTGACATTACTGAAACCCTTTCAGATAAATAAATAAATAAATCCTCCACCTGAGAAACATGTGAATGCTGAGCAAATATTTGGAGTCATGAAGCTCTTTACATTAATATTTACATTCAGCAGATGCTTTTATCCAAAGCGACTTACAAATGAGGACAAAACCAACAAAACAGCAATGATATGCTTATAGTCTCAGATAGATTCACGCAGTACACGGAGAAATTATTATTATTATTATTAATTATGTAATAAAAAGAAAACAGATAGAATAGAAAAAGAATAGCTCAAGCTAGTGTTAGAGGCCTTTTTGCTTTTGTTAACCGTATAATAAATAAAAAGAAAACTAATTTTGGCTCATTAACATGTATCTCGCTGTGTTCTGGATTAATTGTAAGCGTTTGATAGAACATTTAAATTCTGAATCAGTTGCACAATTTCAGTAAAAGTCAGTATAAAGCTGTTGACAGGAGCGGAGACGGAGTTAAACGAGTCAATTACATTCATTTATTCATTCATTAATTCAAACAGAAATAAACTCAATTCAGGATTCACCATTTTAGACCAATGCATTTTCATGACTTACAAACTAGATATCTTGCCCAAACATTTAACCTTTCGTTACTAAAATCATATCATCACAGCTTTTAATGTAAAAAAAAACACACAAAAAACTACTTTAATCAAGTATTTCCATAGTATTTATATTTCATTTAATTCTACACCGACGTCAAGGAGCCCGACATATATTCAGTGTTCCATGTGGATTACATCATTTACGTTAATTAAAGAGAGTAGGGCTGCCACTAACGACTATTTTTATTTTGACTAATCTATCGACTAATTTGTCGATTAATCGATTAATCTAAATGATTAATTTCCTGCAAAAAAAATGAACAGTTTTACTTAAAAATATTGTATTAAACCAAATGAAATATAAATTTTTATGAAATGCTTTTTTTAAGCAGAAGTGAAGTGCAGCATAGAGTTAAAGTAGCAGGTGTCCATCTCATAATCACAGAAATCAGTTCAGTATTATAGTGAGAGAATGACATCATATCCACCTGATCTAGTCCAATAATAACACAATTATCATCAGAAAACACTTTTTAAAGGAGTATTTACCAGAATGTTTAGGTGAAAAATATAAATGTGCAGCATTTCTGAAAAATATATTTTTTTAATATAATATCAATTAATTGGAGATGCTTTTTATTATTAAAATGTAATGGAACAATTCAAATGGAATCCAGAAAATAATGGAAAACAGAATTTGGTACAGATGAAACGGTCAAACTCAATTAATTAGACAGGCTTTTTGATTAATACAATTTAAGAAATTGAATTTGATAATAAAACGGATTTCATAGGGCCCTATAATTATAATATTTTTTGTGGTAATAAAAATGGATTTAAGTGAACAATAGCTTTTAAAATGACTTAAAGTACATATATAATAGCAATGATGCAATAATAATTACTTTAAATAAAGTATCAAAAGAGAGAAATCATATGGTTTTATTGAACAAAACTGTTAAAATACATAATGTATTATAAACAATAGAGCTAAAGTAGATTATGCATCACAACAAAGCCCTGCAGGAGCGCCGACGGCCTGATGATTATTATTACACATTACTGTTTCATATTGACCAAGCACCATTTCATTCACCCATACACTTAATCCTTAATATTTGGCCATTTCTTTAGGACAGAAATGCTACAGCTGCTGTAATTATATGAATATGTGGAGATCTATCCGTGTAGCTCAGAGTGAGGGTTTGAGCTTTTATTTTGTAATCGTGATGTATTCTCCTGTGTTTGTGTAAATTTATTAATGATTTGTGTTACAAATCTGATGAAATGGGGCACGTTGCATTCCCAGATGAAGGTTATAATAAACACAAACTCAGAACAGCATGCAGAGATTAGTTTGAGACGCTCCACATGTAAATAATAACAGTTTCTGTGGAGCTCGTGCTTAACTACACACATGGAAATAATTAAAGACCATATACTGTGTGAACTGCATCGCATATAATTATTTAATTAAATCATAGCGTTTGTGAATTCACATTTTTAAATGGGTTTAATATATTGTGCAGCATTGGGAAATAGTCTAATAATTTGTTTTATGGATTCGCGTCCGTGAAATGCGTCACTTCCGGTATTTTGGCGGTTAGTCGACGCGAGCAAAATGAAGTCCACGATTTTTAAAAATCGACTAGTCGCGATATAATTTAACATATATAACTGAAATAAACCATTATTATTTTAGTCTCATTTAGAGCAAATATTGAAATTGTGATATGGATTAAATATCGGAGACAGGATGAGAGTAAAAGATGAAAGCAGGTCGATCAGATCTACAGGTGTAACGTTTACTGATTATTGAACGGTAAGATCCTCAGATGAGAAAAAGTAAAGAAGAAAGGAAAGAGTGTATCAGTGAAGGTGGTTGTGAATGTGTGTAGATGTGTGTTAGTTACAGGATCAGAGAATGACACTGTTCCTCTGTCATAGTCCAGATCAACTCTCACACGCTCAAGATCCTGTTTAACAGTAAAACCAAACTGATCAGACCATCCGTGCTGCACACTCCAGACATCAGTGCTAAAGAAAACACGTCCCTTCCTCTGGTTTGATGCTGTAGTTACTCCAAGAATCCAGACTGGACTCTGTTTAAGCTCCACATCCCAGCAGTGTGTTCCTGAGTTAAAACCCTCTGAACCCAGAACACATGGAAAGATATCAAATCTCTCTGGATTATCAGGAAGCAGTTGTTTGTTCCTGCTGTATCTCACACTGGTCAGATCATCAGATAGGAGGAGATATGGAAATGCAGTGTTTGGATCCAGAATCACAGGAGCTGATGAGACACAATCAACAGCTGCTTTTATTCTGATGATCATATAATGATAAAAGTGAACCATACACAGATTATTATGAATTATGACACTCGTCCTATCGATCAAACACATCAGACATTTTCCTCTGATCACTGTCAGTTAGAGCTGCACGATTAATCGTTAAAAGATTCAAACACCCTCACAATCTATTTTCTAAATCACCATGATTCGCCCGTGTTTATTAAACCTCTGAAAAAATCATCCTGGAACCAGGGTTTGAAATGAACACAAATCACTAGACAATTTAGCGGGTTACTTTTCTTAAGTTATGTTCACTCATTCATTTCTTGGGGAAGTTGATGCAAGCCAAATCTACACAGGTTTACAGCAAAAAACTGAACACATCATGACATTATCGAGCATGCTGCAAAAACCAAACAAAACACACGTACAGAGTTATGGCAAGCCGTTTTGACTATATCCTGAGAATGAATAAAAGTCAAAACGGCTTGCCATACAGAGTGCACTCATACGTGATTACGTGATGAAGTCTGGTTAGACTAACTTCAGACTGCTTTCACTGCATGATTCAGTCTATTAATATGCATTAATGATCATAATTCAAGATAAGGGGGCAGAAAATGTATCTATATCATTCATATAGTTAATCAATTTCACACGAAGCTTCTTAAAGAATCAGCATGGTTACAAATGCGATATTGATTTTATTCAACAGTTCAATAAACAATAAGTTAATATCAAGATACTTATGTTTTAAACACAATATTGCCTGTTTTTGTGCTATTTCTACAACAAAAAATATTCCAAACACAACCACAGCGCTGTTCTGAGTCTCTGAGAAACATGACATTCGTTCCTGAATGAATCAATCGTTTAAATGATTCGGTTCAGTCGCAACGACTCATTTATTAACAGTGACTTAATGCAACTTAATTTCACATTTACAGTATCTTTTCATTTTTTAAATAATTTTAAATATCAGTATTCAAAACATTATTATGCATTTGTAACGGCAGGTTAAAGCACTCCAGGTCCCTCTGAGCTGAATGTGTAAATACATCTAAATGCACTTCATATGCATCTTCCGTAAAGATCAGTTTTATTGATACTGATTTCATTTGTTTAGTAACAGCCTAAATGTATTATTATAATTGACTGATTAAATGTACGAATTTGACTCAGAAGATTATGCACACTTTTAGAAAAAAAAAAGGTTTTATAAAGGTAAAAATGCCCATAAAAGGTAAAAAATCTATTTAATTTCAATCCCTGACTGGAACATAAAAATCTGTTTTGCTGCTGATACAGAGAGAGCAGTTATCATGTTTGGGTAAGAAACAGCTTCACAAACAGTCTTTTCAACCAAAAAGTATTATTTATGTCCTACATTTCATATTATCACAGAAATACTGGGTTATGGTTTGGATATAAACACTGATGTCTATGGCTGCGATCAAAATAAGGTTTGTGTTGATTACAGTGTTTCTCCAGATGACCACAAGTGACTGTTAAACATGTATCTGTCATTGAATCATTCATTCAAGCCACTTTTTCATCATTTTAATATAACAAATCGGTTCATTATATATATATATATGTATATTAGATATTAAAATGTTTAATAATTCTTTCAAATTAATTAAACCCTGTTAAATAGATTGCAGAAATTCATATTTTGTCACAAATTATTTAGTTTTGTTCAGAATTGTAAGATAATCCTGATCTCTTTTTGAGACAACAACAAAAAAACATGTTTCCCAATTTATCCAGAATCGTGCAGCTCTACTCTTTGTTGTTACAGTAAATATATCAAATTTTAGATTTAATAATGAATCAAACTGAGCTGAGATCTGCTGAATCACTGTAACTGTGAATATCATGTGGAGCAAAGTTGTTCTTCTCTTGTTTACGGCTCATTTTGGTGTAGTAGCTCATCTGGTTATTCACACATAATGCTGAAATCTGTAAATATTCCCTCATGCTTCATTTCCAGTGTATGTGTAACAGCACAGATCTTCTCCAGACTCACTGTTTTGGACGATGTCCTGCATCTTCTTCCAGACTCTGAAGGGCAGGTTGCCCAAGTATCGTGGCACATGAATCAAAGCTCCAGAAGGCGTCTGTGGATCCGGCTGTGAGATCTGGACTCTGGAAGAACATTCAGGATCAGAACTGCAGTGGCTTTGGCTTCAGAAGCACAGAGACCAGAGACACCAGCAGATCACTTACCTTTCCATCGTGACTGGAAACTCCTGCAGAACAAACACACCATTTATCATCAAGAACTCAATCAGTCATCAATCAATCAATCAATCGATGGATGATCTGAAATCAGACCTTTAGAAAGCAGACGTCATTGGCTTTCATCATCTCCTCCGTGTCTTTGATTGTGTGTGAAAGAGCTGAGATGTGTCTGTTCATCTCCTCCAGCTTCTCCTTCATCATCTGCTTCTTCTGCTCCTCTTCCTCTCTCAGTGCAGTGATTGTAGCTTCTTCTTCATCTCTGAGAAACTGATGAAGCTTCTCAAACTGCTGTTTAATCTGACGCTCTGTGTGCTCAGCTTGAGACTGAAATCAAATCACATTCACTTCAATCATCTCCATCAACACACATCAACACATCACATCATTCAGATCCAAGAGAAACTCCGACACCAGACATATAACAGATCCAGAAGCAGATTGCTGCAATAAATCATAATTGTGTATATTGATCCTACACCTGTACTGAAAATGACTCTTGGTTTTGTTTCCTCACCTTGATGTGTTGATCTGTTTTCTCAAACTCTTCTTTCATGTTTTCTCTCTTTTTAAGTTTCTCCTGTAAGGACTTCAGTGCTGTATTGAGCTCCTCCTAGAATTGAATAAAAATAAAAATATATACAACAGTAGATTACAGTGAAAAGATGAAAATTCACTGATCTTACATTGCTGTGAAATAACACTAAATTAATTCAGACTTCAAATTAAAACCTAACATAAAGCAAAGGTAACCTGTCAAAATACTCTTCAACTTTTCAACAGCATGATATCTTACCCAATAACTACACTTTAGTATGACACTATTTAGTTTACACAAAAAAACAAAAACAAAGAAAAAAAAACCTAGAAGAAACCAGTATGGGGGCAAATACTATTTCCACAGTAAAGTTAAAAAAATAAAGTTGAGCAAAATGACAGAGAGATATACCTACCTTATATGATGGAACAACTTCTCTGATAGGTCTGAATTTGTGATTGTCGTGTTGTTGTGAGTTAATACACACTACACACACCGGCTGTTTGTCCTCCAGACAGAAGAGTTTGAGTTTCTCTCTGTGTAAACTGCAGATCTCCTCAGATCCTGATGAACGCCTCTCATTTCTCTCCTTCAGGAACGACTCACACAAGTTTTGTAATGCTAGATTATATGGAGGATGTTCTTTTGAGGATCTTCTCCTGCAGACAGGACACTCCTGAGTTTTCTTGGTTCTCCAGAACTGTTGAAGACACTCTTTACAGACACTGTGACTACATGATAAAAGAACAGGAGTCTTGAAGATTTCACAGCACACGGGACAATTATAGTCATATTCAGCCGATGAAGCCATTTTCTCTGTTTGAGCTCCAGCAATCTAAACTTTACTTTCACTTTCTGACCGACTGTTTCAAACATGAATATCTACAAGAATCACAAAGATCTGCTGTCTGTTCAGAAACAAATGTCTCCAATGTTGTTCTCTTCGTTGTTCACTGATGCCTGATTCTTTGTTGCTTTTGTTAAAGAGAAGAAAATCAGTTTGACAGAAAGGAGAAATAACAAGTCAGTCTCTTCCTGGTTAGTGCTGTAAGAGGGTGGAGTTTCTGATCATCTTTGAGTGCTTAACCCTTTAACTTTCAACCCTGAAAGGGTTTATTTATTATTTTTAAGCATTTAAAAAAGTATTTATTTTTTAAAATTTGGTAACACTTTATTTTAAGGACCTATTGTTGCTATTCAAGTTCTTAGCATGCATATTACTAGCATATTGGCTCTTTATTAATATTTATAAATCACATATTAATGCATTATTCTGCATGTCCATATTTTAGATCCCTTAATCCGACTCATACCTAAACATAACAACTACCTTTTAGTTAATAGTGAATATGTGTTTCCTATTCTAATGTGTTACCAAAAATTCTTATAATTGGACATTTTAAAAATTACCTCAAGCAGTTTTGTCAAAATTTATGTTAAACTAAATGCTATAAAATTATTATTTTTTTATAATAAACATACCTGTCACATGTAACCTGTAACAATTCAAAAGTGATGTTTAGAAATAAATAATGCATATACTGGTATATGGTGGTCAATATAATATCTAGGCCATTTTCAGTGATTTTAATTCATATCATTTTTGATAAATTCTGATAATTTCAATAAATTCAGTTAATTCGGTAATTAAAAATATTTTACTCAACAGGAACATTTTTTATTTTTACAACAGGAATATTGCAAGCTTTGTAAAACATCTTAGTCTATTTATAGCCCATGAATTATTTTGAGCTATTTTACTTGATACACTGGATGTTCAAACCAGAATGTTTCTACTTTTTGATTTTGCTGACTGAGTCAATGCTCCATTTTAAGAAGAACTTAGTTCACGAGCAATAAAAAAATATATTTCCTATAATAGTATGGATTCAATCCAGACATGCTGCTTCTGTCATGTTGGCACTTTCATGAGACCTACAATGTAACTTGTTTTGCTTCCACGTCATTTATGAATCCTCTCCCAAAGCCTCATGGGATAGCAAATTATCCTTTGTATGCATACCTCAAAATATTACAGGTAGTAGTATGTCATCCAGGTACCTTTCAACTACTATAGAATTCTGTGAATACTTATGAATTCTGTGAATTCAGACAAACTAATTCTTTGTGTGAGAATACTGGTGGATCTAGGGGCGGAGCCAGAGGGGCCCCAGCTGGAATCTGATTGGCTCCTGAAGTGACCCTGTCCTTTCACTCATGGAACACAACTTCCACACGCATCTGATTGAAAGATAAACCGCACGCTCTTATTTTAGCAGAAAGTTTGCTTTGTAAAGTAAGTTCAGCTGCAAATGTTAACATTCAACTGAACTGTGTACATTCATTTTAGACACCTACGTTATGCTCTTGCGCCGGAAATGAAAATGATCAAAAACTGTATTTTTTAGCGTCTGGTAATGTCAGTGATGTGAATTATTTCAGGAGTGGCCAAAATGAGTTAGTGCTACATGTGCCTTCAGATTCACAAGTAAAGCTTTGTATTAAGATGCGGTAGAAAGTTTGACGTTCTACTTTGACGTAGATCAGCGATGAGTGAAAGGACAGGGTCACTTCAGGAGCCAATCAGATTTCAGCTGGGGCCCCTCTGGCTCCGCCCCTAGATCCACCAGTATTCTCACACAAACCTGTTTGATGTTTCTCTGTCATTTTTAATGCTTTATTTAGTGCACAGTACTCCAGTCTTAACCTTCTCAACTCAATTTCCTCTCTTCTGTTTCCACTACCTACCCTACTTACTCTGATACTCTTTTGAATATGATATAGAGGTCGCTCTTTCAGTAAAGTTAAGTCAGTAAAGCTGCAATTAAGTTTCCACTGCTGACAGGAGAAGAGACTGGTTTAAACAAGCGAGTCAATTACATTCATTTATTGAGGAAACATAAACACACACAATTCAGGGTTCTCACTTTTAGACCAATGCATTTCTAAAACTTAAAAACTAACTATCATGACCAAACATTTAACCTTCCCTTACTGAAATCATATAATCACATTTTTAATGCAAAAAACATGGTTGAAGGGATTTTCAAAATTTGTTCTGTTTCCAGTAACTCACAGAGACACTGAGAATTTGTTCTGAAAATCACATTTCTATAGTGAATATTTATATTTAATTTAACACTGATTTGGATTAGATATAACTTTTCTTCGAAGAAACAATTATTCATATAGTTTCATGTTCAAGAAATATTAAAATTGTGATATGGTTTAAATATTGGAAACATGATTAGTGTAAAAGATGAAAGCAGGTCTATCCAGAGATACAGGTGTAATGTTTACTGGCTGTTAAACATAAGATCCTCAGAGAGGAACGTGTACTGAAGAAAGGAAAGAGTGTGTGAGTGAATGTGTGTAGATGTGTGTTAGTTACAGGATCAGAGAATGAGGTCTTTTCCTAGTAAATGTTGTAAGAGGGTGGAGTTTCTCACCTTGGGGTGTTTAAACAGCTCTAATGACAACATCAGGATTTCTTCAGGTTACGTTTAAATAACGTATTCAAAATTCACTTGCATTGAAACTTTCTCAAGTATAATGCTAGAAAACTTTAAATTGCACACAAGAGAATAATGGAAAACACATATTGATGTTAAAAAGACTCAAGACACTTTATTTGTGTTTTATTTATTGATCTTTATTTGTCTCAGACTTTCTTGAGAAGAAGAGGGTAGAGCAACCAACAACTACTCAATAAAAGTATTTCTAGAAATGGATCTTCCTTTAATTCTCTGTCGGTGATAGTAGCACATTTTAATGTCTCAAAACATGGTAATACTATAGTTTGTAGTGGCCTATTTAAATCTTTTTGGTTTGAACTATTCATGAACCAATTCAGACTGGCTTGCCAATTGTTTTATCAACTCTTCTTGTGAAGACAAAGAAAGTCATGCAGAGGTTTGAAATGACAGGAGTAGGTGATGACAGATGTTTAAGTTTTAGGTGAAATATTCCTTTAAGTGGTTAGTGAAATTTAAGATGTATATTTGACCTGTATGAACAGATTGTGTTAACAGTACAGCAGAAACAGCAGCACATCTTCAGATGAAAGGAAAGATTCAAATCAAATCTCTTCATGCATTTGTTCTCCAAACATATTTAGCTGCCGTGTGTCTACAGTAGGCTATGTATGAATCAAATAACGAAGATAAAATTATCACACATACAGTTTACTGTATCTCAAAACAGTACAGTATATTTCCATGTTAAACAATAACATTGGAAGAATCTGAGAAGCTTGAATGAACCATTGCATTGATGATGGCTGCATCCGGAAACTGAAAAATGCTGCCTTCGGAGGACGCATATTTAATTTTTGACTGTGATCTCTGTAAACCCATGAATCAGTGTTCATCCCACAAAGGCGATCCATTTAACCGGTGTCAGGGGTCTTTACCTGATCTCAGTTCAGTTTTAGAAATTTGCAGACATTTTTAATGAGACATTTGTTTAATTAAAAGGAAGAGTAGTAGTTAATAGTCTCTTAATAGTTCTGTTTTGACAAGCAAACAAAACACTTTGAGACACGTCATTTTTAATGGTAGTTGATGATTTGTCAATTGCATTTTTTATACTTTCAATAAAACATTTGCAATGGGTTAGTAAACGCTGTTTTTTTGCAATATGTTTTTGGTCTGAGTTTTCATTGCATTTACTCAGTTTTGACCATCAGGCATCACCAGACTGAGGACTCGAGCACTTCGAAACACACAATCCTTTTATCAAGCAGTTGGTTCAATTGAGTCAAAGCTTCGAAACAGTCTGTTTCTCTCATTAATATGTAAATCTATCCCTCACAGCCTTGTTAAATTCAAGGACTGAGAAGGTTTATACTTCATTGCCAAATATCCATTTATTTATATAGAAAATAAACAGGATTCTGTCCTCTTAACAATGAGTGTTGGCAGAGTTATTGATTTGAAATTATGTATTACTAAAGAATTCTGAACAGAAAAGTAAAATTGGTAAATCTATTAAAATATTTTAATGTAAAGCAAAATTTACAGCCATTATAATGTTACAATGTTTATATAATCATACAAATATTGACTGATATCTACCTACAAAGTATCAATAACACTGACTTACATAAATGTAATTCTCCTTATTTCATGCAGGTTTGTACCTGTTTATTATGAAAGCTGAGCAACAGCTGAAACTGTCTTTTGTTGTTTTTGTTGAGATGGTTAAAAAGTAATGATGTCCTTTGTGTCACCGTTAAAAGATGTCAGATTTATCATCCGAACAGGGTCCAGAGATCAGAACCACGTGATCCAGACCGATCTCTCCGCTTCCTGACTTCCCACGCTCAGCTTCAAAGATGATCTGAAGAAACAGTCAACTATTAATAAATATACTGTAATAAGCTGGAGAACAATACAAGATCTAGTTCAAACAATTAGACACATTTCAACATCCAATCAATTAAGTTTTTTTCCCTGTATTGTTTGTAACTTGTTAAAAAATCAGTCAGTATTTGCTAATATTTTCTTAGTAACAATATCTGTAAAAAAATATGGCATAATGTACTGTATTGATATACAGGTATTTTTGTATTGATTTCTTTTTATTTAGAAATTGATTTATGCACTGCATTACGTTTTGTTAACAGAAATTTCTGTAAAATGTATGAATAATGCCCTGGCAGAATGTTTTGCTTCTTTCTTTACAGTGTAGTTGTAATATGTAAATAATAAAAACATAAACATACATTTAAATATATAGCTGTTACATGTCGGGTTTTCTGTTTTCCCCTGTGACTGTTCCGTGTCGGGTTTTCTGTTTTCCCCTTTGACCTAGTTCAGTTTGATTAGTCATTGTGTTCACCTGTCCTCCCCAATTATCTGCCCCTTTATAAGTTCCTGTGTTTGTTAGTCTGCCCGTCGGTTATTGTTGCTATCATTGATGTGTGTGCACTCCCCTGTTTGTATCTGCTCCTGGAATCCTGATTAAAGGAAAAACTATTGTATATCCTCGTCGTGCGCTCCTTGTTCCGCACAGCATCGTAACAGAATAACCGACCGAAACAGTAAGATTGTGGCGTGTTTTTTCCCCGTTTTGTTTCCCGTTTTTTGTCAAGTTTTTTTATTTTTTATGGATCCCGCTGTCCTCGTCATCCTGCTGGAGCAGGGGGACCGCTCTCTCGAGGACCACACAGAGGATTTTTTGTTCCTGGCCAACTTAACACACTTCCCGGACTACTGCCTCTGCACGTTCTACAAAGCTGGACTGAACAACACCACACGTGGGCAGTTGTCCGGGGACGGTCCTCGAGAGAGCCTCGCCGCATTTATCGAGTGGGTGCTGGTGTCTTGCAGATCACAACTCACCGTGGACATCGCAGATAATGACACCAGCCCCACTCGGGACCCAGTGCCCAGTCCGCTACCACCCCGCAGCGCGGAGCTGCCCGAGCCCACCGCAGACGGAGAGCCAGAGCCTGCCGCGGTCGTTGAGCCATCTCCATCTGGAGCGACAGAGCTACCGATCGTCCCGGAGCCCGAGCCCCAAGTGTCTGACCAGGTGCGAGAGCCGGCAGTTCAACCGACGGTGGATGAAGCTGTGGAGATTGCGAGGGCGATGGAACGCCCCGCCCACGGCGCCACCGCTGAGGGTGAGCATGAACTGGACCTGGGAAACCTCATTGACTTTCACACTGACACAATCATCCTGAAGCCAGCTCCGGTGTTAGATTTCTGGGAAGTTATCCCACCCAACCTCCCTCTCCCACCGCCTCTCATTGACCTGGTCCCTACTCCATCACCCTCATCACTGGAGTTCGTCAGCCCCTCTGCTCACCCTCAGCTCACCATCTGTGGCGTGGGCTCGCCGCTGGTCTGCCGATCTCCAGTGCTGTTGGCGTTGAGTCTGGAGGATCCCTCGTCTCCGCCCTCAGCCTCCGAGACCCAGACTCCGCCTCAGTCCGGCGACCCTGCGGCTCCACCATGCCTTCAAGCTCCCTCGGCTCCACCGGATCCCGTCTGCCCACCAGCTCCACCGGGCTCCCTCGTCCTTCCGGCTCCGCATTGGTCAGTCGTCCCCCTACCTGCACCTCAGGACTACTCTCCTTGGGCTGCGCCCCGTCCCTTCGTCCCTCCGGCTCCGTTGGGCTCCTCCTTCCCTCCTGCTCCACCTATGTCCTCTGTCGCTCCGGCTCCGCCGCGGCCATCCGGATCTCCGCCTGCGCCGAGGTCGCCGAAGACATCTGCTCCGCCTTGGACCTCCGGATCTTCGGCGTCACCCTGGCTCTTCGGCTCTCTGTCTCCACCTCGGGCTCCACCACCACCTGCTCCGCCGCCGTTGGTCGGCCCCATGGAGTCGGCGGTCACTCCTCCACCATGGCTCCTCCCTCCGTCGGCTCCCCCGTGGACCACCATCTGGATTGTGGCCTGGGTGTTCATCTGGCCCCTCCTGTTCCTGGCTCCCCCTTGGCTCCTCCCACCCTCCACTCCCCCATGGACTTATTGTTTGGATTCTATGTTTTTTTTTTTTTTTCTGCCACCCTCCTGTTCCACATCCTCCTCCAGAGCCCCCACCCTCCCTCCTCAGTTGTTATGTTACGGCGTGAGGTCACGCCTTGCCGGGAGGGGGCGAAATGTTACATGTCGGGTTTTCTGTTTTCCCCTGTGACTGTTCCGTGTCGGGTTTTCTGTTTTCCCCTTTGACCTAGTTCAGTTTGATTAGTCATTGTGTTCACCTGTCCTCCCCAATTATCTGCCCCTTTATAAGTTCCTGTGTTTGTTAGTCTGCCCGTCGGTTATTGTTGCTATCATTGATGTGTGTGCACTCCCCTGTTTGTATCTGCTCCTGGAATCCTGATTAAAGGAAAAACTATTGTATATCCTCGTCGTGCGCTCCTTGTTCCGCACAGCATCGTAACAATAGCATAGATTTAAACTTAAATATTAAAGCGAGTAATATAACAGTGTAATTAAAAATAACCTTATCTTACATAAATATTAATATTTGTGTGTCCACGCGTTAAATATATTACTTACTTTTACTTTATATACATACATATATAGAGACACAATCTACAGTAAATCAAACAATAAGACACTTTTTGTTACCAACCAGTCAATTCAATAAAATAGTGTGACGTGTGACATCAGGGGTTCAACCCTAATTTTACGAAGCTATGAGAATACTTTATGTGCGGAAAGAAAACAATAAAAACTATTTATTCAACAACTCTTCTCCCCGAGTTACCGTCTTCCACCAGTTTGGAGAGTACCCCAGAACATAATCAGCGTAATCAGTGTAGTTTATGTCCAGCATGTGCATGCATTCTACTGAACGTAAGCAACGCTGATTAATCTGATCACGTTCTGGGGTACTCTCCAAACTCTGGGAGAAGAATTAGCCTTTTTCACACTTCCGTGCTTCTGGATTGGTGCTTGCAGGGTAAAAGTTTTTCTGTTGACAACAGCGGCCGTACTTAACAAGGATGAATTCGAGGATCAAAGTCATGTTTCTAGCATTTGTAAAACTGCATTTTTCCATCTTAAAAATATATCTAAATTACGACCTATGCTCTCAATGTCAAATGCAGAAACATTAATTCATGCATTCATGACCTCAAGGTTAGATTATTGTAATGCTTTATTGGGTGGTTGTTCTGCATGTTTAATAAACAAACTCCAGATGGTTCAAAATGCAGCAGCTAGAGTTCTTACTAGAACCAGGAAGTATGACCATATTAGCCGGTTCTGTCAACACTGCACTGGCTCTCTATTAAACATCGTATATATTTTCTGATCTTGCTAATTACCTATAAAGCCCTGAATGGTTTGGCAGCTCAGTATTTGAGTGAGCTCTTATCGCATTATAGTCCTCCATGTCCGCAGCGATCTCAAAACTCTGGCCATTTGATAACACCTAGAATATCAAAATCAACTGCCGGCGGCAGATCCTTTTCCTATTTAGCTCCCAAACTCTGGAACAATCTACCTAACACTGTTCGGGAAGCAGACACACTCTGTCAGTTTAAATCTAGATTAAAGACCCATCTCTTTAACCTGGTTTACACATAACACACTATCACATTTCTGTAATTCAAATCCGTTAAAGGATCGTTAGGCTGCATTAATTAGATCAACCGGAACACCTGATGTACTTGTTATATTGCTAGAAGAATGGCATCTACGCTAATATTAGTCTGTTTCTTTCTTTTTCTGAGGTCACCGTAGCCACCCAGATCCAGACTGTATCCAGATCAGATGGTCACTGTGTCCACCCGGATCCAGTCCGGTTTAATATGCTCCAACCGGACTGAGAATTGTTTAATGTATTCTTGGAAAAATGTGCATCTGGTCATAAATGTTGTCATTTTGAAGTAATTTATCATGAGTTGGTGATTCGAGGGAAATGAGTAAATTACGATAATACTCTCAAATGTCCCGGAAATCAAAGACTATTTAAAAAAGGGACTTTGCCGGAGAATAGAAACCATCCAGCGCATTATCTCACGAGTCAGCGGTCTGAGTGGCCATATAAAGTTACAAACGAGTAAAATGTTATTTCTTTATAGATAATTAATGACATAATTTTCATTTTTGGGTGAACTATCCCTTTAAGAATGTTTACATAGTTTTACTGGAAAACAAGACATAAATACTGAGGAAGAAATATTTTTTTGCAGTGTGGCTCAGATATTACACCCTTCAAGTTTAAGGACTTTTAGAAAAGTGAATAACTGTAACTCACGGCCTCTGGAGTGTTTTCTGTCCAGGTGATGGTGATCTGCTCTGACTGCCAGCTGCGGTCGAGAGGGTTTCGTTTCTCCCAGACGGCCACGGCGCTGTTGTCCAGCATCACCCGTAAGACGCCCATGTTCTGACCCAAAATACGATAATCAAATTTCAGACAGAAGCTGCTCTGACGCATGTAATCATCCAGCAGCAGCTTCATCCGTGCCTGTTCCTTCCGGTTCCCCACAGGACCGTCCAGAGCCAAGTAATATTCCCTTCCTGAAAAACCAAAGAGCCAGGATCGAGATTCATGAATTTATTGGGATTTTTTTCTTTATAATGTTTTTAGACTGTAACACAGCATAAATAGTATAAAACAGTATAAACAGTATATAAAAATAAGAATATAAGTATAATAAAAATATAAGTTTTTACAATAACAAGACCCAGGAGGAAATGCAATATGTAACTATTTATAAAAAAAAATCAGTATTAGTGATAAGTGACACAAATAACAAAATTAATAAAATAACTGTAAATAATTATTAAAATCAAAGATTCTAATTGTTTAATATTATGATATGTATTACACTATTATAGTAATATTACTATAGTTCTATATAATATATAAAGTACTATTAAACAGTAAATATAAATGTGTAAATTATTTAAATTATAGCATTATTAATTATAGTACTTTCAGTATTTAATATTTAGCAAAAAAATAATCTTACAGTAACTAAAATAACATTATAATTATAAATGAGTTAAAAATGTTAAAGTAAATATTTATATCTTTGCATTGTTTAATTACTCTCTCTCTCTCTCTCTATATATATATATATATATATTTTTTTTTTTTTTTTTTTTTTTGAATAAATTATTCATTTTGGATTATATTATTATATTATGATATTTTAGTCACTAATATTATATTTCTATAAAAAATATTAAAATGGTTACACAAAAAATATATATTTGTTAATCGGTTTTCAGAAATATGGAAAATGTTTATACACTCAAACATTGGCTAAGCTTTTAGTAAATTTGAAATCTGACACAAGGGGGACCTATGTGTTCATTTTCAGTGGACACATTTATTAATGTATGCTTGAGTCTGTACCGTTTTCATGATATTTGATAGTCCAGTCCAGATCGTCTTCATTATCCTGCACCCATTCACACGCACCGCGATCAAAGTCACAGTCCGTCAGGAATCCTGCTCAAATAAACACATACAGCACCTCCTCAAATCATCTGACTGCTGGGAAGATAAAAGCCTTATTCAGATAATCTGAAAGAGTTTGCTTACTTTCCTTCAGCGGCGCTGCCTGGATCTCCTTCGGCTCGGATTCTGGACTGTAAACAGGCACAAAATCATCTGGAGCTGCAAACGGAAAAACACACAGATCATAAACAGCATTTCCAACATTTGTCTTCAGCCTCTGTCAAACCAGAATGACGCTAAACAGGGGGCGTCACAACAGAGAACTGAGCTTCAGATGTGCTTCTACTGAAGGAAATATCAGTGCTGGCAATACAGCACCAGAATGGTTGAACTTTATTTAGAATAATGTTTTCATGAATCTCTTGAATGAATAATGCACAATAAGTAAAGTACATAAGCTTAATTATGATTTCATTAAATGATTTGAAGATGGCAAAAGGATTTGCTAATTATGTTTATATGTTTAGAACAAACCTTTTTGAAGAGCATCAATACGGTACTGGACTCTAAGAAAAGTTCATAAAAACAGGACTGAATATGAAGGAATTGTGCATTGTGTTTAGGGCTGAAGAAAATCTCTGTAAACTTACTTTAATAGCTCATTTTGTTAATAAAATCTGCTTTCCTATGGATTTTAAAATAAAAAGTTTAAAAGTAATATTACACAATTAATATATTTGTGTATATAACATTTAATATTATTTTATTTGTTTCATATTGTACTATTATTTTAATCACTTTAATTTTATTTGTAATAAATATAAACAATAATTCTAACGTATTTATTTATTACTAATTTATTATTATTATTACATATGTATTATTATTTTATTTATTTCAATTAGAGGTCAGTATTTCGTACACTACTGCATACAAAGACATTAATATTCATGATTATTTTATTAATTTCTGAGTATAGCAGTCAGCCACTTTAATATTTTAATGTTTAATTTTTTAAATATATAAAAATAATATTATTGTAATTACTTTAATATTTATTTTGCACTACCAATATTTAACTTAAATTAGAGGTCTGTTTATTCTATGGATTTTGACTAGCAAAGTATTTGAGCTTCTCTTGGTAAATCAGGGAAAGCCCCCACTAGAAATAATAAAGTGAATATCTGTAGAAGAGAAGGATCCTGCAAGTGGACACTTGCCTGCGCTTTCAGACCCTCGTGTGCTGTTAGAAGAGCAGACATGCAGTCAGACTAATGGAGAGAGAGAGAGAGCTGATGATGAAAGACTGTCAAACAGCTGATCTGACGAGGATAATAAAAGGCTTGAGCTCTAGGAAAACAGCACTGGAAGATGTTTCTCAAGCAGAGGGGAATTTTCTCATCTGTGTCTCGGGCTTGTCTCGTCCTGTCGGATCTCCAACATGAGATTCTGTCGGGTTTATGTCTTGTCGAGAGATTTAGAGTTTCTCAGACATGTCTTTCCATTGTGTTAAACAAAGCTATTTTTTCAGTTTTAGCAATTTTAGTTCTTTACTTCATTTCAGTTTGTCTTTAATTTAACATTTAGATTTTTTTAATTTATTTCAGATTTCAATGAACAAAATAAATATATATAGTTTTAGTTTTAGTTAACAGTCACAACATAGCAAAAATAAAAAAAGTCCTATTCTTAAAACAGTTTATTTAAAATAAAGTAAATAGTCTTCCAAGTTTTTTTTTTCTCTTCTTCTCTCTTCTGTGACCGATGGAGTTTGTGTGTCTTCTCCTGCGGGTCACAGAGGTTCAGTGATTGATCGCTCTACGCCTCGGCTCTTCACTCATCTATTGTGAGCTGGACTCTATAGAAGACACTGCTGTTCCTCCATTAGTCAACAGCCTGTCTTTGCCACCAAATCCAGTGTAAACAGAGTGTTTTGGGACAGTCATACTACACTTGCGTTTCATTAATATGCATGTGAACGAAGAAGATCAGGTTCACCAGAAAACTCTGACCTGTGAGTCACAGACTGACCCATTCAGATCAAGACAAAACATACAAATTCTACATGAAAGTGGATCATTTAAATTAATTTAATTGAATTTAAGAACAGAAGACCTGTATATCTTTGTCTTTAAAACAGGGTTATTATTGTTAACTAAAACCATTAAAAAATCACTTGAAAATTATTTTACATGAAATAGACATTGCTGGAAAGTGAAAATTAATGTATAATTTCCATTTCATAAAAATTAATAATATATATATATATAAAAATATATATATATTTAAATAACACATGAAGTTTTGCCCTAAATTCCTGACTCTCCATATTCATTCTGTCATATAAAATACAATAATACCAATCTTTCAGTACCAGCAATATCTTGCAAATGTATTTATGGTGATTCTCATTTTAGTCATACAATGCATCCAATCTGTGTGCGGTTAATAATGCCTAGTTCAGTTTCTCCTGCATGTATATGAACCGTATATATCTGTATCTGTGAGTGGACTCAGCACATTACTCAGTATATGTGTTCTTTAAATAGGACGGCGTGGGTCAACAGAGTAAAGAGGAGTATTTTTAGTGCATCACTCACAGAAAGCGTCTCCTCTGGGGTTCAGTTCCTCGCCCTCCAGCTGGTTTCCAGTGTCGTCTTCCTCTTCCTCCTCTTCGTCTTCCTCATCATAAACCTTCTCCTCCTCTGGAAACACAGGTTTCTGCTCCGGAGGGCCGATGTAGGCCTCGCCATCGTAGTCGAAGGGTTGCAGGTGGAATCGTGGAGATCCGGTCACGGCAGGCTCGGGGATGGTGTTGTCAAACTTTCCTCCCAAAATACGAGTTTTGGAGGGGAAATCAGGAATAGCTGCAGGACACAGAAGTTGGAATTAAATGCATGAGAAAACTGGGATGAAATCTTGTATGCTGATGTTGAATGATGTTCTGAAGCCAATAAAAGTAAAAAAATGCACGTATGGAGCCTGTTCATTTGATTCATGCAATCGCAGCATTATTGCATTAATTATTTAATGTTTTATATACGTCATAAATGCATGTTTGGATATGCATGAGGCTTTTCCATGCAAAGTGCATCTGTTGTGCATGAAGCCATTCGCAAAGGTCAATGATTCCGTTGCATGGTAACACTTTATTTAAGGTTTCAACATTAGTTAACTAAATGATTAACATTAGTGCATTATATAGTAACAAGTTCAGTCCTAGATATTGCATTAAATATTGCATTAACAAATGAGACTTTATTGTAAAGTGTTACCAGTTGCATTTGCAAAGCATTAAATAGGTTTCTCTAGCAGAAGTTCCCTCTAAATGCTGATGTTTGCATGGTGTTTTGCACCACAAAACAGTGTTTTCAGAAATCACATCAAAGATCAGCGCTTGGAGGAAACGTCCTTCTGCACATACAGCCATTAAACATTTGCTCTGCATTGCTGCATCGCTGGACTTTCTCACCGTTGAGAATCGCATGTGCATTTCCTTTCTCACCTTCCCAGGATCTGTGATAAAAAGGCTTGACTACAAAAACACAAAGGATTCGATTCACATGAGTTAAATGATGTTGCTCAGAGGTCAAAGTTCAGGAGACTTACTGAGATCTCAGTTCAGTTTATAGGAATTATTTACCCCAAAATGAAAATTTGCTGAAAATGTGCTCACCCTCGGACTATCCAAGATAAGTTTGTTTCTTCATCAGATTTGGAAAAATGTAGCATTCCATAATTTGCTCAGCAATGGATCCTCTGCAGTGAATGGGTGCCGTCTTGAGAAGACAAAAGCTATGTGTTTGTGAGAAACAAATACATTTTTAACTTGAAACCATAATCCATAATAACGCTTCCTCCAGTGTAAAAGTCCATCTCCTGTTGTCTCTCACACCAAATTCCAGCCACATATTTGTCTGAAGCTGTTTTGGCTTGTAATCAGTGCTTGATCTGTGCAGATTTCTCTCCTGATCCAGACCAGAAGACCTTTTCACTGGGGGAAGCGTTATTATGGATTATGTATATTTTAGCCAGAAACAATGGTTTAAAGTTACAATGTTTCAATGATGGATTTGTTTCTTTTGTCTTCTCCAGATGTTAACTGATGGACTGGAGTGGTGTGGATTATTGTGGTGTTTTTATCAGCTGTTTGGACTCTCATTCTGACGGCACCCATTCACTGCAGAGCATCCATTGCTGAGACACTGATGCAGAGACACATTTATACAAACCTTCTTGGATGGAAAATTTCATTTTTGGGTGAACTATCCCTTTAGAACAGTTTTCCTAAGTCCTTAGATGTTTCTCCTGAAGTTCCTCTATGTGTGGACCCTCATTCATTTCTACAGAAGTGAAGCTCTGGCATCTGTGCAGATAAAGCGCACAGAAGAACCGTTTCCTTTGGCCCTCACTTCAGTGTGTTCGGTACAAACGCAGATATTTACACAGGTGGGATTTCAATCGCAGACTTTCTCTGCCGGACACCTGTGAAATTCAGGAGGCTCTTTAAAGGAGCTGCTGATGATTCCTACAGAATTTTCTTTCCTGTCATTTCACCCCTTTTTCAAGGCTAATTACAAACTAAAAATATAATTGCATATCCATATGCAAAATATACAGTAGGAGTCACGGAGACAGAAACGTACTCCTAGGACTGTCTATCTCTAATTATTTCAGATTTTTCTTGAGGTGCATTGTTGCACTTTTGTTTTGTAAAGAATTTCACACATGCATTATATTTTATTATTACATTATTCTACAAAAATAATTTCAAGCATTGAAGTATAAGTCTTTAAGATAATGAGAAACATACATTCGGTCCAAACTCATCACTGGTGGTGTATAATTCAACCAAAAGCAACCATACCAATCTATAGAACTGTACATGATGCGTATGATTTTACTGATTCATTGCTTTCAGGCTTGATTTAGTCCCTCACCTGAACAATCAAATCCACTTCCACGGAAACCCTGCTTGCATTTACACTTGTAGGATCCGTGAGTGTTGATGCACTCAGCGTGATGACTGCACTTATGTGTGTTGGACACGCATTCATTTATATCTGAAAACACAATGAGTTTTTATGAATCATTCTTTTCATTGTTTCAAGTCTTTCAGTTGCATATGCAATGCTTATATCTTATAGATATAAAGCAAAGGAGTAAACAAATATTGTTTCAGCGGCCTTGATTCTTTAAGTATTTTAATAATCTCTCCAAGTATTTAAAAGATTATTCATTAAAGTGTTCTGATCCATGAACCAAAGCAAGTGGCTCCAAATGAATTTACAATATTTCAAGCAAAAGTGTATTTGAAAATGTGAAAATAGACTGTTTAGTTATTGTAAGAGAAATTAAACTACTCATCCCACGATGCATTGTAACAATCAAATCAATAATGTTGATACAATGTTTGCAATTCTGATACAAACTCAGAATACTGACTTTTTCTGAATTTTGAGTTTACATCCTGCATTTCTGTTTTTTGCTCGTTTGCTTTGCTTTGCTTTTCAACACATAGTTAAATAAAAATTAGGTATTAGAAAAAGATTTATCTCACAATTCTGATTTTTTTTCCCCCAAAAGCAAGTTTATATGTCATAATTCAGACTTTTCTTCTCAAGTTTATATCTCACAATAATGAGTTTATATCTAGCAGTTCTGAGTTTATATTCTGAAAAAGTCAAAATTGTGTGTTAAAAGTTGTGAAACAAGCCATTTGACATGATTTTTTTTATTTTTCCTTAAGTTTTTGGGTCCCACTTTATATTAGGTGGCCTTAACTACTATGTACTTACATTTAAATTAATCATTTGGTACAATGCACCTATTGTGTACATACATGTTTTTACATTGTACTTATATTTTTTAAAATACCTATATGTAATTACATCTGTAATTAATTTCTGTAATTACATTTCTAATTACACTGCTGACCCATCCCTTAAACCTGCCTATACCACCAAACCTGTCCCTAACCTTACCTGTATCCCACCTCAATAGCAGCAAAAGTGTTTTGCAACACAATATGAAGTATATATAGTTAAGGCCACTTAATATAAAGTGTGACCAGTTTTTGTCTTTTTCTGACTTGTCTCTTCTACAGAAGCAAATATCATCAATATACAACTTCAGAGTTCATACACTTTTAAAAAAAATATGCCGGATTTACTTTGAAACAATTTTCACTCAGAAATTGCTATTACATTTTAGAAAGAAACAGCAAGTAACAGTGAATTAAACCTGAAATTTTGAAGTAGAAAAACAGAAATAGTTTTGAAAGAAAATACATACAATAATATTTTGCTTGCTATTTGCAACTTTACAATAAAGTTTTACTTTTCAAACATTGCACTGTTGCACTCTACTATTTAGTCAATAATATCAGCAAGCTGCACTGTTTCTTTCTTACCAACGCAGTCGTATTTCCCATTGACGTATCTGAGATCGTAGCCCGGCTGACACTTGCAGTAGTAGCTTCCGAATGTGTTGGTGCACTGACGGTTGAACGGACACTGGTTCCTCCCAGTCGCACATTCATCAATGTCTGAAGAAGAAAATGAGGGAAACAACAAGAGATGATTAAGCGTCTTGACTATCGGCTTTCATTGATCCAAAGTCCCATGCCTTATGACTTATGATTTTCCACCAGCTCTTGATTACTAGGATTTTTATAAAATAATTTCAGTACATAACACTCACAAATAAACTCAAACCAATTAAATATTTTAAAGCAAAGCACAACTAGAAAAAAAGTATATTGCCAACATAAAATTCTATGATTAATCAGTGACAAAATTGTATTAATTTTCATGAATTTTCTAAATAGTATTTTTGTCATGTTTTCCAGTACAAATATCTAAATCTAAATCAAGATACATTTACTGGAGATGCAAAATGATTTAAAATATTAAGTCTTACTTTATATATATATATATGTTATTTATTAATTTATTAATATATATTTTGGCTTAAAACACAAACAAATATCTGCTAATGAGGTCAGAAAACAGGAAAACAAGATTATTTTTTCAGACCCCACTGGCAAATTTTTTAAAATCTCATTTTATGCATAAATTCAACAACTTTTGAAGAAAAAAATATGTGCCAGTGGGGTCAAAATATTTTACTTAAAATTATTATTATTTTATTTATTTTTTTGCAGTGAAATGTAATTTTAAAATTCACTGATATTTCAATCGCAAGTGATGTTGTAATTTAGGATCTTTTTTCTTCTCTTCACCACCTGGCTACTGTTGTAAAATTTAAAAGCTTCATCTGAAGAGCTGATCTCACCCTCGCAGGTCTTCCCATCAGATCCCAGCTGCAGGCCAGGAGACGGACAGAGACAGCGGACCTCACCCTGCACCTCCTCACAGCCGTACTGACAGTGAGCCAGAGAACACGTCCTCGAGTCTGCAGGACACATGACAAAACATCCACAGACCTTCACTTCAATACAACACAAACTCAGCTTTACAGGCTGATTGTATTAACTAATGTACAAAAGCTGACATTAACCTGAATAACATGTTAAATAAAGGTCATTTAGTATGTGCATCTTAAATGTGACCCTGGAGCACAAAAGCAGTCTTAAGTTGCTGGCATATATTTGTAGCAATAGCCAAAAATACATCGTATGGGTCACAATTATACATTTTTCTTTTATGCCAAAAATCATTAGGATATTAAGTAAACATCATGTTTCATGAAGATATTTTGTACATTTCCTACTGTAAATATATCAAAACTTCATTTTTGATTAGTAATATGCATTGCTAAGAACTTAATTTGAACAACTTTAAAGATGATTTTCTCAATATTTAGATTTTTTTGCTCCCTCAGATTCCAGATTTTCAAATAGTTGTATCTCAAACAAATATTGTCTGATCATAACAAACCATACATACTTATGACTGGTTTTGTGATCCAGGGTCACAAATGATTAAACAGCAAGAACTTGCAATATCAAACTAATGTGCTGCTGAACGTGCTCAGTTTGACCATAATCCATTGCACTTGAAACATTTGTGCTTTTGGTTAAAGCATGTTGAGTTATGAGCACATGCAAATATTTGATATTCTGAATTAGCCATTTAGCTCTATTGAATGTTTTTAAGTCACTATTAGGGTGGTCAAATGTCTTCAGTTTTATGGAATAAGTTGTATATACTTGTTTTGGTGCATATAAATAATATGACCTTTTCAGTTTTTGCAACTAATTGATACACAAATTAAGCAAACTTAAATTATTTAGTGGATTTTATGTAAGATTTACATCAATAATGTGCAATATTAATACTCATTTAGCTTCAAAATGATAGCTTATTGAACTTGTATCCACTCTATTATACTCACATTGAAATGTATTGAAGCACAGTCACTTACTTGCACAGGAGCCATCGGACATCAGCATGTATCCGTTTAAGCAGTAGCACATATAGCTACCAAACGTGTTCATACAGCGATGTTCACAGGGCCGAGGCTTTAGACCGCACTCATTCAGATCTGAGCTCAGAGACAGAAAGAGACAGGCTGGTCAAAGGCTGTGCACAAAGCATCATATTATGTCTGCGGTAAAATACCGTGCACAGTCTGGGAATTTACTGTATGCATGGATGACCCACTACATTTGGTCAAATATAAATCTCATGTTATCTCACAATGTAATGATCTTCCATTGTCAATGTGATGAATGCATTAATAGTAATATCAGCCATGATACAGAGGCATCAGACCATTTTTACTGTAAAATATAAAAAATCATACAAATACAAAAACTATAATAGCACTGGCACAAACCTTGACTGCATGTCTTTCCGGTGTATCCGGAGAAGCACTTGCATTTGTTAGAGCCGACACACTCGCCGTGTCTGCAGCCCAGGTCACACTGAGCTGGAAAAACATTCAACACAGAGATATATTAGTAAAGGAAGCAGTGCAGGTCAAATCCGTTCACAAAACCACACGTCTGGAAACCAAAGCCAACTGCTGTTCTCCCAGATTTCCTCTCATAGTTCAGCGTGGTTTAAAAGCACCAAATGATATGTATCATATATCATATGAGTTTGTGGATGGAATATTCACCCAGTGTTTCCATGTTTTGAATGACTAGCTACACTCATATGAACAATTCTCAATTATATAACAAAATAAATAAACAAATAACATAAGAGTATGAGAATAAAGCCATAGCATTGTTAGATTGCAGTTGTAATATTTTGAGAATAAAGTCAAAAGTCCAGAAATATTAACTTTATTCTCAAAATATTGACGTTTGATTTTATTATTGTACTTTTGACTGTACTGTCAAAATTTTACAAGTTAAATATTGTACATGACTTTATTCTTGAAGTTTTGACTTTATTATCAAAATATTAAAACTTTAATCTCAAAATGCTACGACTTTATTCTCATTTAGTTTATTGTCAAAACATTGGGACTTTATTCTCGTAATCTTTGTTTTTTTTCATGTAGCATTAAAATGACATTGTATACATCCTTGTCACTAAATAAGAATAAATCACATTGTAAAATTGTTCATTTGTCCTCATTTACCTTCACAGAGTCCTTTGCTGTTTTTCTTCCATCCATAACAGCACTCCAGCCTGCTGCCGTATCGACAAACACCTGCTAAACTCCTCGATGGGATCTGACGCTTTTCCCTTTCAGGAAAACATCAGAAGCCAAGAAAGGATATGAAAACATAATAGCAAAATTTACTAGCAATTTCTGAGTGAAAAATGTTTCTACAGCCATTTTTTCAGACTGCCATGACTAATGTATCACTGGACGTATTAGGCTTTTAGAAGATCACAGGTTGTTTCAGGTGAAAATAGTCATGATTTGAAGGTAAACGTCTCTCTCTCTGGTGACCTGTGACCCTCCTGGACTAATTGCAGCTGTAAAAGCAGCAGAAATGGAGAAACACACATGAAGCTCCAGCGGGGATTTGAACAGACAGGATGTAGGAACCTCTGCGTTTATGGCTCTTTAAGTGTTTAGCAGATGCCTCTGGTTCCTTAACAGAGGAACCTCTAAAATCTCCTTGACCACATTTCTGCTGTAATTAAGCCTTGCACGATTCACGGCAATCACACCTCAGCAGATGGATCAGGAGCAGAAGATGTGTGTTGTTTACACTGACAGCTACTTGAACAGGTTTTCATAGACTTTACACACTCCTGGAAGAGGTTTTGGCTTTGAAATATTGCTGCAGAAAACATTTAAATGAGCTTTTACTTATTTTCTTAATCCCATTGCATTTTTAAAAGTCTGATTATAATATGAGATTTCTTGCCACTTAATTGGAACATTTTGTAAATAAATAAAATTGCAACAGTGCACAATGCTTCAATTATCGAACAAGATGAACATTTTTGAATCTTAGTTATTATACTGATACTGATGTTTATCACATAACATTCATTTTCATACATTATATACTTCCATCTTGTAAGATCATTTGCATTAATTTAAACGTTTCTCAACTTTGTCCAGCCGCTGTGCACACACACAATGCTATGTTCACAATTTGAGGCTTTGAGATGATCTCTAAAAAATTAAAACAATAAGTAGTAGTTGGCTGATATATCAGCCAGTATTTGGCATTTTTTAATTATCATCATAGTTCCCTTCCAGGAACGTCTTCAGCGTGACCGCGCTCTGAACTATTGTGACACACAAAAACACTTTCACAGACTTTTTCATTAACTGTTCCCATCTGGTGGAATGACCTGCCCAATTCAATCCGTGTAGCCGAATCCTTACCATCTTGAAGAAACGGCTAAAAACTCATCTGTTCCATCTTTACTTGACCCTCTAACTCTAGCACTCTCTATTTTAATTTAATTTTCGGAGTGTCTATTTACACTAAGTGCAAATAGCCCATCTTGTTGGCAAAGGCTATTTACACTAACTCCGCCCACTAACGTGTGTTTGGGTTAGTCAAAATTAAAAAAAGAAGCGCATTGAACATCAGTTTCAGTGGTGTAGATGGTAAGGCGCATGCTTTTTGACGCGCTCGACCCGAGTTCGAGCCCACCTTTTGCCAAACATTTTTTTCTCCCTTTTCAAATCTCATATCGCATCAGAAAGGCATTTATTTTCAATAAAAATTAAGGAAATAATCAAAAAGTTGAAAATAAAGTATTGGGTAGGGTTAGGTTAGGGTAGGTGTAGGGAGGGCTTTATTGTCCCAATAAGGTGGCATCCATTTAATAAATTTGAATTAAAATTATAATTTACACTGTTTTATAATGTACTACAATACTGAGGTGCAGATATTTGCAATAAGTAGCATAAATAGCAGAAAATATTTCTATTTTAACATAGTGTAAATAGAATCCATTGCTATTTGCACTTAGTGTAAATAGAATCTATCGCTATTTACACTTAGTGCAAATAGCCGCTGCCTTTATTTTATCTATGTCTTTTTATTAAAAAATAAAAAATAAAATAAAAATTAATAATAATAATATTTATCTGTACTGCGTTAGGCTAACTGAGACTTGTAATAGCACTTGCACGTTGTCGCTCTTTTGTTGGTTTTGATTGCTTCTTATGTCCTCATTTGTAAGTCGCTTTGGATAAAAGCGTCTGCTAAATGACTAAATAAATAAAATAAATAAAAACTAGAGTGTAATCTGTCCAATGGATGGGCGAGACGTCATAGGCGGGTGACGTCACCGACCGGGAAGCATAAAAGCACGTGCGGTGGAGCCGGCGAACCGGCGTTTGCTTTTTGTCATTCAGCAACCGTTACTCTGTCTGTGTGTCTGTCGATTTGTGTTGTGAGTCTTATTTAGTGTTGTTTGTCCTAGCACAATCACTTGAAATAGGCTCCAGCAATATGTGCAAGCACTGGGGCGATAGCAGATCGCATTATGGTCTGTGTGTTCCTCCCTGCACACATTATATCTCTGCTTGGGATACACGCAGTCTGTGCTTGAGAGCAGAGCACGCAGATTCAGCTCTCGAGGGAGCTGACTGACCGTTTTGTGAGCTTTTTTCATTGCTTATGCTTGCTCTCTGAAGGCTCTCTTTGAGAAATCAAAGAGAGGAGTGAGTTTTCATTAGCGTTGAATGAAGACGGGCGAGCCCCTATCTTCTTCCCATCCCTAGACCTGTCTTCCTCCGAGGAGGTGGAGGCGTCAATGAAACAGTGTTTTCACAAGCATATTATCAATGAGAACGGCGCGCAGTCAGCTCAAAAAAAAAAAAAAAGGAAAAAGAGAAGGGGCTGATTTTGCTTCTCCCCGCTGTACATCTCGCATTCCCGCCGCTGCTGAGGCTCGGCGGCGAGTGAGATTGAGGGGATCGCAACATGGATCTGGCGAACGGGTTGGAGATGGGTTCGCCCTATCTCCTCCTGCATTCCCCAGATCTAGCGCTCTCGCTCGTGGAAGCCCGCGTGTGCGGTTCTTCCCTCTTTGAGTGCGAGCTCGCTGTTGCTGCGCGCGTTGCCGAGGCGACGCGTGCATTATACATATTCTCATTCATATCAGAGCGATGCCCCGGGTGGAACAGATGCTCGCGAGCTATCTGTCCCCTTGCGTGGCGTTGTCTCTGAAGGCTCGCGGCTGCAGGTCAGGCTGGTGCGTGTCTGCACACCATGGCAGTGTTACAGGCGCAAAAAAATAAATAAGCCAAGCTGACGTACCTGCTTAGAGAGCTGGATGAGGGATGGGGCTCAATTTGACTGGAATATAAGCTGATCTCTGAGCTCCCTAAACACTGTCTGAGGTCGACCCTATCTGACGTGAAGGAGAAGATAGGGTCTTCCTCTTGGATGCCCCGCTTGCGCCTCCTGGCCTGTTCGGTGACGCTGTCATTTCCGTCGTCGACAGGTACCAAGAGGCCTGTATACATGCGGCGGCGTTTCAGCGGCGGCGTTTCAGCGGTTTCTCCCTCGCTTATCTCTAGTTCAGGGGGCTGCTGGGCGGGAGCAGCCCTCGCCACGTGCCAGCCCCTCTTCAGAGAGGCACAAAACAGAGCGTGGCTACTCTACCCCACCGTGACCTCTAAGGCTAAGCCGGCTCTGCGGACCGTTCTTAAGTCTAAGGGGTCCTCAGCCAAGAAGCCCTACGGGCGTAAGACTCCGGGCTTACGAGGGCAGACCACTCTGGGGCAGAGCGGGTTGCACCTCATTATATGGTGTCCGTTCCCCCCCAGTGCCCTCGGGAGACTAGTCTGCTAACCCTTCAGGGCGCAGCTGGCTCCAGCGAGCAATTTTTTCAGTCTCTTCCGCCCCGAAGTGTAGCGGAGCTGAGAAGCTCGCCACCCCTGCGGGGGTCTCTAGAGCTCCTGATGCCAGCAGCTCTGAGTACATCAGAGGCCAGTCTCGAGAGACTGGTTCCCTTAGTAGACCATTTAGGCAGCGTGGAAACTACTGCCAAATGGATCTTATTGGGTCCTGCGTACTGTAGAGAAAGGCCTTTTGTATTCAGTTTGGCGCTCCGCCACCGTCTTTCACCGGGGTGATTCCCACGTGCGTGGGCCCCCAGCAGGCTCTGATCATGGAACAGGAAGTAGACACTCTCTTGAGGAAGGAGGCCATCGAGGTGGTCCCTCCTCACGGAAAAGAGACCGGGTTCTACAGCTGGTTGTTGGAGACGGTTGGAGATGGGTTCGCCCTATCTCTTCCTGCATTCCCCAGATCTAGCGCTCTCGATCGTGGAAGCCCGCGTGTGCGGTTCTTCCCCCTTTGAGTGAGTGCTCGCTGTTGTTTTTCACTTCTTGGTGCGGAGACCGCCACCTTGACCCAGTTAACTGCCCGTTTGGTACAGTGCTGGAGGTCCTGCAGGCCCGTTTCTCCGCAGGGGTAACTCACGCCACCCTGAAGGTTTATGTGGCGGCTTTATCGGCCTACTACGCCCTTCTCGGTGGCCTTACAGTGGGTCGACACCCTCTGGTTACATGTTTCCTCCACGGTGCGCTGAGGCTTCCTGTACGACGTGTCCCTCCGGGGACCTGGTTGTGGCTTTAGAAGCTCTCTGTAACCTCCATTCGAGCCTTTGAAGAGATTTTTGATTGCATTCTCACTTTGAGACTTCCTTCCTTTTGGCGATATCTTCCCTTAAGAGAGTGGGGATTTGCAGGCCCTTCATGGCCCCTTCTTATCTCGTCTTTGCCCCTGGTTTGGCCAAAGCGTTATCTACCATCGAGCGGGTTATTTCCTGATCCCCTCTTCTATACCACGGCCTGTCGTTCTGCAGACCTTCAGTCCTCCTCACTTTGGGGAGCCCGACCAGAAGCTTAATTGTATGTGCCAAGGAGTATGGCGACCTCCAAGGCTTTTCTGGCAGAGGTTTCGATGCAGGATATCTGCAATGCTGCGGGTTGGTCCACGCCCCTCAGGTTCTATGACTTTGATCTTAGGGCCACTCCGGGCTCTTCTGTTCTTTCGCCCTCGTAGTGCTCCTGAGGGATACTGCCAGCGGTTGCTTCATTCCTTGAAGCAAACGCCGGCTCCACCGCACATGCTTTTATGCTTCCCGGTCGGTGACGTCACCCGCCTATGATGTCTCGCCCATCCATTGGACAGATTACACTCTGGTTCAGAGCGTGGTCACGCTGAAGGCGTTCCCGTAGCGTCGTCGACATACGTAACCTGAGACGTTTTTCTGTTTGGCGGATGTGTCTGAGGACTTTTATTTTGACAGTGCTGAGAACACCTAATACTAATAATACTTTCTCATCTACAGTTTTCAGCAAATATCGATTTATCTCACTTAAACAGGTCTTTGAATACCTAATAAAATTTTATTTCACACACCTTGCAATAATAATAAGTTTGAGAAAATATACAAATTTAAATTTTGCAATTTTTCTCTTCCTGGACCAAGAAACATACAAATAATACTGATGACTCATCCTGCACTACACAAAGGTTCATCCAATCAGATTCTCTCTAGAATGAGCAAGGCCCTCCCCCTAATTCATCTGCCTAGCAAAAGAAAGTCAACTTAAGTTTATAGCAATATATTACATGACCCTGTAACTGTTTCAACAGAAAATATGTTAAAACAAAAGACAAAACTGCTTTTCTTGAGTGATCAACATCCTCTCTGTGGGTCCAGATGTTTGTAATTCTGCGTGCTTCTCATGTTGGTCTCTAAATTTGGAGCGGGCTCCAGCGGGACGCAGTGAATCAGTGAACCGACAGAAATAAACTCTGCACAGCAGCAAATGGGAGCCAGTCGTGTGAACAGGTGGCCAACACTCATTACGGCCAGCTCATCACTGGCAGATCAGCACCGACAGCTTCACAAACCAACACAACGACAGCCTTTTACATAAATACTGCACAAATATTTCAAATCTGTTCAAGCTTGTGCATCACTTACAGCTACTTTTGTATTTAATAGTGATTTGAGCTGATGATTAATAGCCATTCAAGTTAACAATTAACTCAGGTTTATTGAAATTCATTGATTCAAGTGAAGTAATTAAAGTAAATACACATTACCCTGAAAAAAAGGTTTTCTATTTTGATAACACTTTACAATAACATCTCATTAGTTAACAGTTAATGCATTAACTAACAATGAGCAATACATTTGTTTCAGTTTTTATTAATCTTTAAAACATTGATGTTACTAAAAATACAACTATTCAAAAGTTATTGTAAATACAACTATTCATTATTTGATCATGCCAGCTCAAATAAATTAAATTGTATAAGGTACAGCTTTTGATTTTAATAATGCATTAGTACATTTTGAAATTAATATTGAGAAAAAGATTAACAAATGCTGTTAGTTGCGATTTGTTAAATCATGTTAACTTATGCAGTTAGTGACTGTTAACAAATTAAACCTTATTGTAAAGTGTATTTTTTTCTTTTCTTCCATTTTAAAAAAGAAAAAATCATACATCAAGATACGTTTACTTGAGAAGCAAAAAGACTTCAGATATTTAGTCTCGTTTTCTGAAAAATGCACCAAAATTAAGTGAGTTTTTGCTTAAAACATTAAATATCTGGTAATGAGAAGAATTTTAATTTTTTTTAGTTTGTTTCTCTTATACCCCAATAACTTTTTTTTACTCACTTAATTTTAAATTTTTGTTGTTTGTTATATAGCAATAAAAATGAAATACTGACCTTTAATTTAAAAAGGTTGCATTGGTCATAAAAGTTTTTGCACATTAATTACTGTTGCCTTTTAACTCATGAATTGATCTGCTGCATAAAAACACCCATAAGATCTCAATTAAATGAAGAACAATCTACTATACTTAGATGTTTCTCCTAAGAAAAGACCGAAATAATCTGACATGCATCTCCCAGCTGCAGAAAAGATCTCAAACTAAAGTCTGCAATTGTAAGTCAGAGATCTCAATATGAGCATTAAGATTGCTTAAGTTTTCTCCACAACAAAGGTTGCTAAACTTTACTCAGGAGAAGGGCACTTACCTGTAATCTGCAGATCCTGAGGAGAAATAAAGCAGGAATGACAGCGCGCTGATCCACGTCAAATGATTCATGTTTTAAAGCAATCCTCTTTATTTCTGCGCTGTTCTTTTCTCTTCTGTTTGCGTTTCCTAGTGTGATTGCAGGATAAAGTCTGCAGCGTCTGTCCTCTCGTCTCTCGAGTGTCTCGCTGAAATTCCAGATGTCATTTCGTTGAGTGACAGAAGAGCTGGAAGTCTTTTGTGGGGGTGTTTCAAACATCTTCTCTCTGAAACTCAATCTGTGACGTCTAGATTGATGGAGTCATGTCAAACATCTCACTTCACGCTCCAGGAGAAAGAAAACCTGGTCTAAGAGAAATTCAGAATGAAAGAATACACTCTTTTGATTCATGAACGTGAATTTGAATCAAATTAGAAACAGCATACTGGAAGCTGAATTTACTTAATAGCATTTTAAAGAAATTTGACTCATAATATAGAGCAATTTCTTGCAACACAAGTTTTATGACAAAACTATTAATTTTGACTAATTATGCCTATTTACAAATTGACATTTTTGTATACCAGTGTTATATTGTTGATATACTTTTTATAGATTTTGTTAATATTTAGAATTTTATTTTATATTTTCTGTTTTCACTTTAAGTTTAGTTAAAGATTTAGTCATTTTGGTGTGTATTCTTGTTATTTTAGCATTTTATTATGTTTATATGGATTTTTCATTACTTTTTATTAGTTTTAGTTATTTTTATAATTTCTATTTGCACTTTATTTTTTTATTTTTTTATATGCCTGTATAGTTTTTATTAGTTATATTAAAACTAATAAAATATAGTTTATTTTTAGTTACTTCTTATTTTCACATTTTAGTTACAGTTTTAGGAATTTTGTTGTCAATTTGATAATTTTAGTAGCTTTTTTTTTTTTTTTTTAAATGTGCCTTTTGTAATTTTTATTTTTTAATTAATTTTAGTTTATTTTGCTTTGTATACTACAAGCAAACAAAAATGAGAAATTTTACCTTGAAAGCTTGCTGAAATAAATTAAGTTTGTTTAATTTTATATTTTAATTTTATTTCAGTTAATATTTCTTTAACTAAAGTTACTTCTTTGTTAAGTAACATTGTTTGAATGGTTAAATGTCCCCATTTTAAAGATTTTGTGGAAAATAAATAATTATTCTATCTATCTGTCTGTCTATCTATCTGTCTGTCTGTCTGTCTGTCTGTCTATCTCTATCGTCAGTGTCTGCTCTGGTGTGTGGTGGTGAAGTGAATTTCTCTCTCTATGGTGGAGCTGAACTGTGTTTGGGCTCGTCGTGAGCTGCTGGAACACTCTTTGAAGTGCTTCACATGATTATTAAGTCTCAAGCCTGCCAAGTCGTTCAAGAAAAGACAATATCCATCATTACAACAATTTTATGCTTCTACAGTACAGCCCTGCATCTCCATGCGAAACAACGAACATCTGGTCAAACCTGACAGAGCTCTGACCTCGAGGAGAAGCTCAATAAGGCCACAAACACTCACACAAGTGCACAAACACACCCAACAGATGGCAGGAGTGTGGTTCAGTTGTACATATACTTACATGTGTGTTTGTGTTTCTGTGGCAGAAACAAACCTCAGTCCTCCAGGGGGCGACAGAGTTTCCTTCAGATGCCATTAAACCAGATCAACATGCTGACGCTTCCACCAGCTTTCACTAAGATTTTAGTTGCATTGTTTTCTAGCCCTATTTTCTTATGCTGAAAGTAAAACAGCTTCCACATAAAGACCTTTAACCACACACATTTAGGCTACTTATATGCCATTTTTAGTAGCTTGTGATAAAAATCACCATTAATTGCATTAAAAAAAGAGCCATATTCTGATGCTCTGTAACATCTATTTTTGTGTTTCATTGAAGAAGGAAAATAATATCTGGCTGAAATGAATGAATGAATGGCCACTTATTGTATAACAGACAAGATAGAATGTCAAATTTTCTTGATGTACTAAAATATCTCAAACTAAAACTGAACTATATAAACATTTAAATACGACAACAAAAAGTAATAAAAAATAATAAAAAAATTGTTTCAAAAAGTTAAACCAACAAAATTAATAAAACTTAAACTAAAGTGAAAAGAGAAAATATCAAACTAATAAAAACTAATTCAATACATTAATAAAACTACTCTAAATAAATACAGAATATATCATATATACATATAAATAAATATATACATTTAAAAACTAATGAAAATATATTTCAAAAAATTATATAAAATATAAAACAAAAATAATTCAATGTTCCACTTTATTTTAAGGTCCAATTCTCACTATTAACTGCTTCAATAAATGCCTAATTTGCTGTTTATTAATAGTAAAATTTGGTACTAATAAACAGCCAATATGCTAGTAATATGCATGCTAGTTAATAGTGAGAATTGGTCCTTAAAATATAAAATATTACCATAAAAACTATAATAGTGGACCTTTATCAATTATCTTAAAATAACACTGCAGAGTTGCTTTAATTGAATTAGCTTCATAAGTGATGCATTTTGCAGGGTTTTCCTGTTTATTACTGTGAAACTAATGTGAAACAGTCTGTAAAAAGAGCTGATATAAATAAATGTGACTTGACTTCCCGAGGTAATAAATGGTTATTTTAACAGCATCTTGTGAGGTGAATCTGGAACACAAGGCCACATACAGCTGCAGGTTTTCTGCTTAAATGTCCTGCAGTCGTGAGTTTCTAATGCTTCTTTGTCAGACAGGATGCTTGTCGGCTCCTCCGGGCAAAAGCAGTTTGTCTGACAGGAGATTATTTCACGTCATGGGGAGGAAACAAGCTTGAATTCGTCCCGGAGCTTGAAATGTTCTCAGCCTGCAGAAATATGCTGCTATCTGAAACTCTGAGCGCCTCAAACAGACAAACAATCATTCGCAAAAACACAACTAAACACTGAAACTTGAGCTAAAAAAAAAATAAATAAAAAAAACTCATAATATTACGAAAACAATGGTAGTATCTCAATGACACTTTAGTATTATTTACTATAGTAGGTTGCTAAAAAGCAAAGTGACAGTGAAGTCATTTCTCTGCAGTAATGTCAGGTTAAGTGCTTTGCGCCGGTGAAAGGGCAGAACAGTGTTGACCTCTGTAACTCAACAGATCAAAGGTCACCCTCATGTGGGATCAAACACTTGGCCTTTGTCCTGTAGCAGGAGGAACCACCCTGTGCAAAGAAACCAAATGAAGCAGAGCTTATATTCACATTTTAATACAAAAGGTTAGAGGTTTGACATTAAATTGAAGAAACAGTTCACGCAAAATTTAAAAATAGCTGAAAATGTCCTGACTCTCAGGTCATCTGAGATGTAGATGAGTGTGTTTCTTCATCAGGTTTGTAGAAATGTGTCTCTGCATCAGTGTCTCAGCAATGGATGCTCTGCAGTGAATGGGTGCCGTCAGAATGAGAGTCCAAACAGCTGATAAAAACATCACAATAATCCACACCACTCCAGTCCATCAGTTAACATCTGGAGAAGACAAAAGCTGAAACAAATCCATCATTAAGATTCACTGCCGAGCATCCATTGCTGAGACACTGATGCAGAGACACATTTCTACAAACCTGATGAAGAAACACACTCATCCTCATCTTGGATGGCCTGAGGGCGAGCACATTTACATTTTAGGGTGAACTACTCCTTTAACAAAACTAAAATATTTCTAACCTGTTTGCTAAAATGAAGATGCTCTTTTATGTTTTAATATGACTCAAATCCATCCACAAGAGGTCAGCAGTGACAAAAAGTTATTTTCTTAAAAAAAGTTATTAGTTTAGCTTCTGGTTACATTTCACTTCATTTAATCTGTGGAACAAATTCCTCTTAAATCCACTAGAAAACTACAAACAAAAGACAAAACTAGTCTCAAATTAACATGACAACAGAAAGCTTCCAACACTCATGTATTATTGTCATAGAGAGTGGAATTTTACCAGCGGCCTCTGCCTAAACTTGTGTTTGTTCACTTCTCGTCACTAGAGGGCTCTCTTTGTTAGCATCATGTTTGCTATGAGGAAGTATCTGTGAGGAAGAGGAGGAGACGTTCAGCGTTGGCCTTCATCGAGTTTAAAGTCAAACAAGGAAGGAATGTGGCAGAAATGAGCACGTTCATTCATTAACCATCGTGTGTTTTCAGGAAGCTGCAGTAGCAGGAACGCTAATGTGTTGTTTTCTGTCGTAGCTGACATTTAAGACTAGCGGCACATGAGCCTCTCGAGAATAATTAAAACATGTAAAGACTCACTCCAGAGGAGAAGGAAATCACAGAGGACATCTTTGATTGTTTATCTGTGAGGGATTCACTAAGAATGAAGTGCTTCTGCTGATAGTGTTGATTATTTGCATGCGCTGTCTGCAGTTTTAGCACCAAATTCACTGAAGAAATAGTGCAAATGAGGTAACATCACACCCCAGAAATGAATGCTAAAGAGTCTGTCATCTTACAGACCAGTAATGAGTGGATGACATTGATCATGATTGTAAAGCGCTTTGGCTGTACGGCAATACACAATAAAAGCGCTATATAAATGCATCATTCATTCCTTCATTCATTCATCTGACTTTTACTGGGACTGTACAGCATTAAAATAATAATTCACCCAACAATGAAAATTCACTCCAAATGCATTTCCCCTTAGGCTATCTAAGACGTAGATTACTTCGTTTCTTCATCATATGTGTAGCATTGAATGTAGAAATGTAGCATTTCATCACTAGCTCAGCAGTGAATGGGTGCCGTCAGAATGAGAGTCCAAACAGCTGATAAAAACATCACAATAATCCACACCACTCCAGTCCATCAGTTAACATCTGGAGAAGATAAAAGCTGAAACAAATCCAGCATTAAGACTTTTTTTTAGCATTGCTTCTGGCTAAAATATGAGTCCATTATACATACTAATGCTTCCTCCAGTGAAAAAGTCCATCTCAGATATCAGATATGGAGAATGAATGAATAAATGGATGGGTCAATAAATATAATCCACCAATCCATTTATTCATTCATTCTCTATACCACTCGGCTCATCTTTATGAACTTTTACATAGGCTACTATTTATAATTTTTGCAGGCAACACATTTAGTAAACTAATATTATGAGTAGAATCGTTTAGCATTATTTCATATAGTAACTGATTCCAGTAACTGATTAAATGTAACAGTAACAATATCCCAAAAACGTTCTAGCAAGATAAACTTACTTGTGAACTAAAATCGCATGAGTATAGCTTAAGTTGCTTGTATTTTTAGTGAGGTTTGTGCTTGAAACATAAACAACAGTTTGCCAGTGGGGTACAAAAAATCTATTTTAGATGCATTCACCAAAAACGAACATCGAAATATCACATACTTTTGCTTCTCAAGTGAATTTCTCACATTTTTAAGGACGGTTTTAAACAGTTTTATTGTAAAATGAGATTAAGCCAATGATTTTGCAGCGATCAGGTCAGCGTGGCAGTGTCAAACCTCCCACTCGAGCAGGATGTGGTCGTGTCAAACTTTCGAAATAACTCTATACCCTTATGGCCGCCTCTCCTTTTATAGGCAAAGACAGCGAGAGGCATTGTGTTGTTATCAGTGTCACGAAGCAACGCTCATCCTGCAGTCAGTCAGTCAGTATGGCTCCTGGTGCGTAGTCAGGTCTTTAATTGCTCAGCATTATGTGAACAACTATGTCTAAGAAAGCTGCACGCTGAGATCTTATCACTTAGTTATGTCTCAGATTCCTTGGGAGAAAGGGAATTTGTGGTGATCATTTGATCTTTGATGAGAAATCAGAATTTGTTTGAGATTTCATGTAGATGCAGACATTGAAATCTCTTCTGAATCACCTCAGAAACTCTCTCCATTTGTTGAATATTTAAACCTATTGCTCTGTAGGGGGCGAATTCACCAATTTGCATCGCTTTGGCACATGGTATTTTTAGGATCATTAAGATTTTTCTGTGACATTTTTTCTTGTTTTTTTATTTTTAATGACAATTTAAAGACACATTTAAAGACAAATATACTTGAATAGTATTTATACAGTATTTATACTATTTGTGTTCTTGTTTGTAAGTGTGTGTGTGTGTATACATACACATATATCGTTTTTTTAACTATATATAAATAGTATGTTTACATACTGTGTGTGTACTGTGTATATTTACTATGTATATATAAATACACACATATATATGTATATATACACATCTCCCAGGACCTGAAGTGGGATATTCATAGACTCCATTGTCAGGAAGGCCCAGCAGAAGTTGTACTTTCTTCGCCAGCTGAGGAAGTTCAATCTGCCACATGAGCTGCTGAAACAGTTCTACTCTGCCATCATTGAATCCATCCTCTGCACTTCAATAACTGTCTGGTTCAGCTCAGCTACCAAATCTGACCTCAGAAGACTACGGAGGGTAGTCCGGACTGCTGAGCGAATCATTGGTACAACCCTCCCCACTCTCCAAGAACTGTACTAATCCAGAGTGAGCAAAAGGGCTGGTAAAATCACTCTGGACCCCTCACATCCAGCACACTCCCTCTTTGAACTGTTACCGTCTGGTCAACGCTACAGAGCTCTGAGCACCAGAACGACCAGACACAGGAACAGTTTCTTCCCTCAGTCAATCCATCTCATGAACACTCAATAAATAAACGTAGAACACACAACTATAATACATATCCACACCCACTTATTTTATCTTTATTTTCTCATTTCTAATTTGCACATACTTGACCTATACATACATAGTTGTCTATATTATATATTGTGTTTTTGCTGCTTTGTACATTGCCTTTTAGTTAATTGTTGTTATTCTTTTATTACCTGTGTCCTGTCCTGTTGCTGTCTTTCTGTTGCACTGTGGAGCTTCTGTCACTACAACAAATTCCTCGTATGTGTAAACATACCTGGCCAATAAAGCTCATTCTGATTCTGATTCTGATATATTTAAAAATATATATTTGTATTTATATACAGTGCCCTCCAAAAGTATTGGAACAGTAAAGACAAAAATTGCTCTGTTGGCTGTGGAGTAAAGACATTTACAAATATGATTAAAAGATGAATATGAGACAAAACTACAGAATTTCATTATTGGGTGATTCAACACATAGATGTTTTACCAGTGGGATGAACTCTAAAAGTGCTGTTCTTTTTATTTGGTAAAACATATACGTGTTGAAACGGCTAATAATAAAATGTGACATTCTGTAGTTTTGTCTCATATTCATCTTTTAATCATATTTGTAAATGTCTTGAATATTGTTTATTCAAAGCGACTTACAAATGAGGACAATGGAAGCAATCAAAATCAAACTAACGGCAAAAATAAAAATAAAAAAAATAAATAAAAATAAATCACATTAGTTACACAAATATTTATTTATATATTTATTTATTTTCACACATTACTCTTCATCTACAGTCATTTTTCTTTTCCAGCTCAACAGTTTGAGGACAATCTGACTCAGCATGTTAGTTAAACTCTCAACTAGCTTCATTAATAATAGCACATCCACTTTAATGGCACAGACACCTGAAGGAAACTCTCTTATCACACTAATTAGCATTTGCAGCAGAATCACGGATGCTGCTGGGCCTTTTCTTTAATGTTTAACCATATTCTCCTGCACATCTGAGAACAAAGCCCTGTTTCTCCTGTGTGACTGCAGGAAGCAGCGGTTCATGTGAGGGTTACGCAGCTGAAATCCTCTGTCCGGCGAGTGTGTGTGTGTGTGTGTAACGGATGCATTAGGACGAACACACAGACAGATGGAGCAGCAGACAGAAGAATCTCCTGCCCTTCCCCCCGTTCACTGTTACGCAACACACTTTCACTTTAGAAGGGGTTTCAATGAGATGAGCATTAGGAACCAGCAAATGGGCCAAAACAAGGAGATATTATGTTTTGTTTTGTATCATTGAGTGCTGAATTAGTATGTGAATATGATTTTGATCATAAGCATATCCAGGGGAAAAACAATGAAAGAAAAAGAATGTGCTTCCCTAAATATGCATAGATGTCACATTTGACTCCAACATAAACAAACAAACAAACAATAAATCAATAAATAGAAAACAAGAAAAGTTCAAATATATTTTTGAATAAAGAACAAAGTTTATTTTTAGGACCATTAAGATTTTTTAATCTTGACCTTGTTCATTTTATATTTTATTATATGAATTAATTTTATAAATGAGATAATGAGATTAATTTGATATAATAATGTGAAATATTATATGTAATATAAATGGAACAGACACAAGATACAAAAGTAAACATTCCAGAAAAAAATAACAAATGCATAAAATACATATAGTTATTTATATATTTTGATATTTATTAAATACAATAAAATATTATTAATATAATACAATATTATAAATATATGTATATATGTTTTACCAATTATTAATTATTATATTATTAATGATATATTATATTATTAATTATATATAAAAAATTCTGATTTTTTTTTTCTTTCTTTTTTTTTTGTATAATAATTTTTTTTTGGGGGGGGGGGGGGGGGGGATGTGACCTGGACATTTCTTCTGTGAGATTTTGTCAGATATGAAAATCTTCATGCTAATAGATTTCAGTCTTACTATGTAATGAGGTGTGAGAGTATTCTCTTACTATTCTCTTGCACTAAAGTGCTGCTGATCTCTGCTAAAAATGTCCAAACATTGCTGTAACTATTATTTAAAACACGTCACATGAAACACATGGTTTCTACAGCAGAATAAGCGAGAGCATTGAGTCAGCCTGTGTGTGTTTCTCCTCTGCCAATACGATCATTAAACTCAAGCCTGTGTAGAAAACAGCTATTTTAAATTCTAATCATATTTCACAATTTTACTGTATTTTTGCTATTTATTTTACTGTACCTAAATGCAGCCTTGGTGAGCAGAAGAGACTTCTTTCTAAAACATTAAAATTATTCCAAACTTTTGACTGGTATAGTTACTCTGCAAAAGTCTAAGGCAGCATCTTTCCCTTTTTTCTTATTTAGTCACTTTGGAGAAATAAAGGCCTCTAATCTATAAAGCTTGAGAGGAAATGACTATATTTCACAGAAATCACATCATTATTGACCAGATCCATTTATCACTTCAGTATAACCTTTTAAGCCTGATCTACTTCAGAAGAGCATCTGCTGGATTCAGAGACGTTTATCCATGAACACTTTAGTGATCTGGCTATTTTCTCATTGATTTTAATCTGGATATGAACTTTCTCTGCTAAATGAAGTTAGCTACTGTTATTTAATAGAATGAAGTATTTCAGTGTGTTTTTGTTTTTCTGAACCTGTTTTCACTGATGGTTTTGCTCCCTCCACGTCACTGGAATGTTTTAATTTTCCTCCCACATCCAGTCGAGTCTTCATGTCCTCACACGAGCGAAGCGTATCCTCCTCATCAGGGTGTTTCTCTTCTGCAGCGAGAGCATTTCAACATGGACTTGGGAGAAGTTAGGAGTCATTTTCAAAGTTCAACACACATACGAGTGGATTTGTTCACCGGCCACAATAAAAATCATTAATAATTGACATCTTACCTTTCAGGAATGAGGCCACATATAGATCACGGTGAGACAGATCTAACAAACAAATCACTTTTTTTTTTTTCTTTTTTTTTTTTTTACATTTTGATTTTTTTTTTACATTTTTAAATCACTAGCATCTCACATCTTGAAAACCCAATAAATTGTCACAATGTGTAATTTGTTTTTTTATATGGGTGACCAGTCAAAGCTGTTTTTGTGAGCCATGGCTGACATTGCATGGCCCTTTTCACTTCCTAATTTAGTCTCTAGTTCTGCAAACTGCAACAAAGGTGCATTTGAGCGGCTGCTGACGATCAGGAATACATGCAGCATTATCTGGCATTTATAGGTCAGCTTCTCTGAACTGAGCTTCTGTTCAGCTGCTGAATGAAATGACAAGGATTCTGCCGTCTTTCATTTTGAATTTGTGTGTGCAAATACAGGAAATAAGCACATGTAGGAGGAACAGAAAAACACAAACACACACACAAAGAACGGAAGGAGGAAGTTTCTGTTACTGCAAAATAACTTAAAAGAATGTGTTGCAGGAACTTCATGTGCTCAGCTGGGGGCTGACACTGTTTAGAGGTGTGAGATATATTCAAATATGCATGTAGCTGGTCATATGGTCTATAAATATATATATAGGTTGCTGTATTGTCTATATATACATTTAATAATTTAAATGTAATTAAATGAAGAAATAATAATGACAATTTAATTAAATGTCATTAAATTAATACAAATATTCAAATAATAAATAATTTCAAATGTTTGTGTGTATAAATGTGTAACAAATTTCATTTTAGAATAAATATTAAGTAATTTTAACATTTAAATGAATACATAAATAATAAAATTATTTTTATTACCTATTTATTTAAAAATGTCAAAATAATAGTAATTAAATTTTTTTAATAATTATTTATTAACTATAAATAAGTAATATATGAAATACATAAATAATTGTACACATTAATATTAAAATAATATATACGTTGGTGTTGCAGGTCTTTTTTTCTCATATCTTGTTAAAAAGTAAATGCATTATATGAATTTAAGAATTAATTAAAAATAATTAATAAATGTTAATTGGATCATTTTTAAAGATTGAAATAAATAAAAATAATTAATTACATATTTAAAAAAATACAATAATAATAATAATTTATATTTTTAATTATTATTAATTAACTGATTATTGTTAGTAATAATTAAATTAACACAATTACAGCAATGGTTGCGTTGGCTTCAAACATTTAGTTCAAAACGGATCTACATAAAATCATTTAGGAAATTATTTCCTCAAATAATATTGCAACACCGTCATATGTTAGTTTTGTGTTTCCTCATTGTTTTAGTGTCTTGTTTTCGTGACTCACTGACAGGAAAAATACACTGCAATAATGACCTTTCTGCACTAACTGAACTCGCAGATGACAATACGTATCAGTAAAACTGTTTCTTCAAAATGTTTCAAAGAGCATTTGAACTAAAGAGGCTTGGGTGAGTTTTATATTTCCTCCTTCCTTGCGGCCTGAAAACTGGACGTGAGATTCAGAGCAGCTGTGAGCGCAGGTTTATCGACTGCTGTTTAGACAGCTGGAGTCTGGAATGAAAACCAGCCACATGCAAAACCTGATCATGATTATTTGATCTTATTGCAAATCGAAAATAATGTGGCCATTGCAGCTGCCATCGTAGCATGTAGTATCTTGGTGTCAGATGCTCTGGAAATAAACACATCAGTCCTCTGCATGTTTCCTGTGACAGACTGCATGTCATGCAAAAGCCACAGACTCTTCTAGAAGACTTCATCATTGTCTTCTGCTTCTCAGAATGAGACATCGACGGTAAAAGACTGGTTCAGGAAGTTTAACTTTGTAATGTCACCTTGTGTCTAGGTAACAAACATCAAACACGTAGTGGTTTCCTAAGGTCTGTATAATATAAGATTGTTGTGCATCATGCGATCTGTTGTATTCATGACAGATCTGAAGCATTAGGCCATTAGTTAACGTTTAACTTGCATTTCACTGATCTTTATTTCTCAACACCTAAAATCATGCACGATACAGATGTCGAGTGAAAAGGTGTTTTTCGCCTGTAAAGACTGAATGCTTGATTGCGTGTCTCATGGCGCCAAACCGCATGACTTCCTGTGTAACACGCTCATTAGCTCTTCAGATTCCCTGTTTGTGCTACAAACAGTTGCTCTGTTTCATGCTCATTATACAGTATGCGTTATATTATGAGTATATAACATGCATTGCATTATGAGCATATAATATGCATTATAATTAGGGCATAGGATATGGATTATATTATGAGTGTATAAGATGCATTATATTATGAGCACATAGCATGCATTGTATTATGGGCATAGAATATGCATTATAATACGAGTATCTATATAATATAAGCATATAATATGCATCATATTTTGGGTGTATATATTATGCATATTATATGCATTATATTATAGGCATATAATATACATTATATTATGGCCATAGAACATGCATTATATTGTGTATGCATAACACGCATTATATTATGGGCATATACTGTATTATGCAAATATATTATGAGCGTATATATTATGTGCCTAAATATATACATAATACATACACCCATAATATAATGCATATTATATGCTCATAATATGATCCATGTTATGTGCCCATAATATAATGCTTTTTATATGCATAACATGCATCATATTATGAACGTATAATATGCATTATATTATGGGTGTATATATTATGCATATAGCACGCATTATATCATGGGCACATAATATGCATTATATTATGAGTGTATAACATGCATTATATTATGAGCATGATAGAGCTTGTAATATGTGCTCATAATATAATATGCATTGGCAAAAGATCATTTTAAGGAAAAAGTAAGCATTTTATGTGCAAATGTGTAATAGAACATATGTAATAGAACACATATTATGCATTACTGAAATTGGTTAAAATGTGTTACTGTTAATGCAAGATAATATCATCCATATTCATATGAAAGAGATCGTGAAGGAGGGATTGATGATTACATGAAAGTATGTTTATTGGCATATAATTCACAGATCTCAAGTATCCTGTCACCCCACTATCAGATTTAAATGTTATACACATAACATTTGATTATGTGTTCAGCCATGAATAAAAGCGCAGTCACATCAAGAATAATAACTATAATGAAAACTATATTAGCATCTGCATCACTGGACCATAATGATTTGTTAATTCTAAGTGTGCACTTCAGTTTTGTTGTCTGTTGCTTTAAATAATCAAGCTCTTTAAAGTCAGATTAATGTTTTTATTCTTCATCAGCTGGAATTTTTTTTTGCTGCATTATGCTTTTCTCTTATCATTATTGGTCATTTTTATTTCAGTTTCATCTCATTAAACTAAATAAAGATAAGAAATGTTGCCCTGGCAACTAGATGAATAATAATAAGTTTAATTCAAGTAATAAAAATGAATGGGCCTCAAGACTGCATTTTTCAAAATTAATCTGATTTTTGAGGAATCTAAAGTCTCTCCATCTTAATCAGCTCCTGACGTTGAACAGATCTTCAAGAACTCAAAGTAAAGCCTCCAAACATCCTTTAAACTTCAAGTCGTTCTAAACCTTGAGGAACTTCTCTAGTGACTTCAGTGCTGATGTGTGGCTAAAGCAGAACTGCGTCTGTTTGCACAAAGTTCCTTATTGTCTTCTGCCTGTTTTTTGTTTTTTTTCTCACATAATGTGATAAATCTAAGCACTCTTCACACACTTTAATTCTGTCTCTGTGTCTTTCCACGTGAGGATATTCAATCCTCCAGAACTCATGGAACAAGAGATGATTGTGTGTGCGACTCTGATACGAGAGCAACATTCCTCAGCTGGAAAAAAAACCCCTAATGCTAGCCGACTGTTTTTTCCACCCCCTAATATGGTGAAAGGCCTGCCAGTGAGATAGTTCAGTGCTTACATCATCAGCATCAGCGCTCTGGAGTGAGGAATTCTGGGGGACAAATGTGTGACGTTTCTCTGAAAACAAACCCATTCCAGTCTTTTACAATAGATAAATATTACAAAAGCCACAGCTCCTCACTTATTTATGCCCTTATTGGGGACTGACTTTAAAGTTTTAGCACTAATTTGACGGGAATGTTATGGATTTCTGTGGAATAGATTTTTAATCAATAGTGCTGAGAGGATCAGGCTTTTATTGGCTTTAGATGGAAGCATGATCAAATTAAATTTATCTATCTATCTATCTATCTATCTATCTATCTATCTATCTATCTATCTATCTATCTATCTATCTATCTATCTATCTATCTATCTATCTATCTATCTATCTATCTATCTATCTATCTAAAAACAGCCAGAACAAAGCAACTATACACACACACATACAGTTTAACTTGAACTGAAAAAAAAAAACTTTAAAATTAAAATGGAAAAACTAAAGAGCAAAAACTAATAAAGGTATCACAATGATACTAAATTAATACAGATTTACATTGTAGTCTGACATATTCAACAAGAAAAAAGTAGGAGATCATTACAAACTGGATCATTAAAAGTGTGTTTAACATACCAGAATGGAGCCATTTGATTGGATGAGAGGATCTGAAAAATAAGAGGAATTCATGATGTCGTTTCAGATATCATGGTGAAAGATTAGTAGACAAACTTGTTTAATTTGGAATAACGTGCACCGATTAGACATGCAAACTAAGACTGTGAATGTGGATTGTGAAGACAAACAGGGTTGATTTTGTTTTCTTGTTGACTTTAAAAGCAGCTCCATTAGTCTTTGTCAGATCTGCACAGAACCAGCAGCCAACAATATTTTTGTTTGTTTTTTTTCAGGTTTATTTGACAGGGTCAATGCACATCAATAATACATAAATGTACAATGTGCCAGAATTAGCATAAATGCCCACTGCTCCGGGTGCGTGTGTGTGTGTGTGTGTGTGTGTGTGTGTTCACTGCTGTGTGTGTGTTCACTGCTGTGTGTGCACACGTTGGATGGGTTAAATGCAGAGCACGAATTCCGAGTATGGGTCACTATACTTGGCTGAATGTCACTTCACTTACTCAGCTAAGTCTTGACACACTTCCCACATCCTTTTTCAAAAATGTGCTTAACTGTTTAGAAGCTGATCTCTTAGAAGTGGTGAACGCCTCACTTCTTTCTGGGACTTTTCCAAACTCCCTTAAAACTGCAGTTGTTAAGCCCTTTCTAAAAAAGCGCAATCTTGATAACACCATGTTGAGCAACTATAGACCCATGTCAAATCTTCCTTTCATAGGTAAGATTATTGAAAAGGTAGTTTCTAATCAGCTGAACAACTACTTAAACTCAAATGGATACCTGGACAATTTTCAATCTGGTTTCCGAGCACATCACAGCACAGAGACAGCACTCATTAAGATAATAAATGATATTCGCCTCAATTCTGATTCTGGCAAAATATCAGTGCTGGTACTACTAGATCTTAGTGCTGCGTTTGACACTGTCGATCATAACATACTCTTAGAGAGACTGGAAAACTGGGTTGGGCTTTCTGGGATGGCACTCAAATGGTTCAGATCATACTTAGAAGGGAGAGGTTATTATGTGGGTATAGGAGAGCATAAGTCTAAGTGGACGGCCATGACATGTGGAGTCCCACAAGGCTCAATTCTTGCACCGCTCTTGTTTAGCCTGTATATGCTCCCACTAAGTCAGATAATGATGAAGAACCAAATTGCCTATCACAGCTATGCTGATGATACCCAGATTTACCTAGCCTTATCTCCAAATGACTACAGCCCCATTGACTCCCTCTGCCAATGCATTGATGAAATTAACAGTTGGATGTGCCAGAACTTCCTTCAGTTAAACAAGGAGAAAACTGAAGTCATTGCATTTGGAAACAAAGATGAAGTTCTCAAGATGAATGCATACCTTGACTCTAGGGGTCAAACAACTAAAAATCAAGTCAGAAATCTTGGGGTGATTCTAGAGACAGACCTTAGTTTTAGTAGTCATGTCAAAGCAGTAACTAAATCAGCATACTATCATCTCAAAAACATTGTAAGAATTAGATGTTTTGTTTCCAATCAAGACTTGGAGAAACTTGTTCATGCCTTTATCACCAGCAGGGTAGATTACTGTAATGGTCTCCTCACCGGCCTTCCCAAGAAGACCATTAGACAGCTGCAGCTCATCCAGAACACTGCTGCCAGGATTCTGACTAGAACCAGAAAATCTGAGCATATCACACCAGTCCTCAGGTCCTTACACTGGCTTCCAGTTACATTTAGGATTGATTTTAAAGTACTTTTACTTGTTTATAAGTCACTCAATGGCCCAGGACCTAAATATATTGCTGATATGCTCACTGAATATAAACCGAACAGACCACTCAGATCATTAGGATCGAGTCAGTTAGAAATACCAAGGGTTCATACTAAACAAGGGGAGTCTGCTTTTAGCTATTATGCGGCCCGCAGCTGGAACCAGCTTCCAGAAGAGATCAGATGTGCTAAAACATTAGCCACATTTAAATCAAGACTCAAAACTCATCTGTTTAACTGTGCATTTGTTGAATGAGCACTGTGCTATATGTCCCAACTGACTGCAATGAATTTTATGTATAATCATTTTCTTTAAATTCATTTTAAATCAATTTCTATATCATTTTAAAATTCCTTGTTTTTATTATTTTTATTTCCATGTTTTTATTGATTTTTAATGTCTATTTCACTTTTTTTTATGTAAAGCACTTTGAATTACCACTGTGTATGAAATGTGCTATATAAATAAACCGAAAGATGCTTGACTTGAAAGTGACTGCAATGTGTGAGCTGTGCTTCTTGACAATAGACAATGGACCTTTTTGGCAGAGAAACTGCTCTGAAATGTTGCTAATGTGAGCGTACCTTTAGTCAGCGATGAGCTCAACACAGATAGCAGTATTATCTGAGCACGTCTGCCTGCTCTTACAGCAGCAGCCGTCACAACACTGGCAGATGGCAGCTCAGCACCCGTGGGCCAAAACCGCTCACAATCACTGCTCAGTGTGCCTGACGACACACACACATGGCTCAGCGTGCCTGGCATTCACTTTCCTCTGCTGACACATTTGTTCAAAACCACACACACACACTTTATAAAAACTAGTGAGCTGCCTTCTGAGTACTGCTTACATAGGGAGCTACCTTCAATGGGAGCATCCTAACTGATGGAGAATATCATACAAATGACCAGAGTTCTCTTTTGGAACATGCTTATGATGCCCGAAATGTTCCCTAGATAGACAGCTCACTAGGTTTTGAAACAGCAACCCCTCTCTTTCAGGGCAAGTAATTTACTGAAAACAGTCTGAGAGTATGTAAGGAACAATAACAGTGACTGTTGTGTGTTTTTGGCACATACAAACACACTCAAATGCCAACACACACATTTCTTTCAGTTAGCTCTATTTCTATGGACCGTCTGCTGGTGTGAAAGAACAGATTCTTTCTTTGCCAAGCAAAGACGTTCATATCTAAATCAGCTTCAAAATCACTGAGACAGAGCCATCACCATTTACCACTAGAATTTGGATGATTTTTATAGACTTGCTGACAAATAAATGCATAAATAAATTTCTATATGTCCAGCCTCTGGCACTCAGATGACTGAATGATTATGAAATGCATTGAATTTTAATTCAAATGTGGATTAACATGCTTTAAATCTGCAGCACTACTAAAAGTAGAGAAGAAACACATCATGAGAACAGCAGTGAACTACAGGAGGTCAGAGATAGTCTTTTCTGGTTTCCTCTCAAGTGTGAAAACACAGCAATATTTAAACCTGCCCTGTGTGTGAACTTGAACAAACATGCAGAAATAATGGTGGATGACTATCAGTTAACCATTATATCACCTTAAAAAATGTAATAAATAAATGTAAAAAAATAAAAAAATAAAAATAAACCCATATAAAATAAAAATAAAATAATAACAATAATAATAATTATTATTATTATTAAAGAGGTGAGATATTACTTGATTAGTTACTTCACAAGAAAAATATCTTGTGGACTCACATTGAAAGAGGTCCCACTTAGAACACCCAAGCAACCACCTAAAATAACCCCAAAACCACATAGTAATGCCCTAGCAATCACCCAGAAAACTGTAGTAACACCTAATCTGCCCTAGCAACCATCTACCCAGCAACCGCATAGCAATACTCTAGAAACCACCAAGAAAAATCTTACAATGCCTACAAACATTCTAGAAATGACCTAGAAAACCCTAGCAACTACATAGCAACACCCTAACAACCACCTAGAAAACTGTAGCAATGGCTAAAAACGCCTAGCAGCAATCTACTATATAATACCCCGGCTACCAAGAAAAAAAGTAAAAAACCCTAACAATGCCTATAAATATCATAGAAACCACCTAGAAAACCCTGAATAGCAACACCCCAGCATCCCCTCAGAAAACTGTAGCAACACCTAAAAATGCCCTAGCAACTATGTAATTTAGAATACCAAGGCAACCACATAGCACCCCTCTAGAAACCACCTAGAAAAACCTTGCAAGCCACCATCTAGACATGCCCCAATGAACATCTTAACCATTTATAAATGCACCAAAAACACTGACTTTTTGTGGCAGTCTTTTTATGCACAAGCATCTAGAGAAAAGGTAGAAATCTAGTTTTGTTGTTGCTGGTAAAAGTGTTTAATCACACAAGCACCAAACTGGAATACAAACTGTTTATTTGAGCAGCATGTTTGAATGTCAGCTTAGCCAGTGGTGTGAGTCTGGGGCGTATCTTTGCAGTTCTGTTTGGCGGCACAGAAATGATACACTGCAGCTTTAATAGTGTTAACAATCTCATAAAATACATGAAAACAATACATGCTCTTATCATGTGCCCACAATCACACAACACTCCCAATGTCCTGCATTATCAGATCAGAGCAGCTGGAGTTCACATGCGTTTCTTCACTTCTTTCTGTATTATATGAAATCATTTTTCTCACTGCAATGGCCAAAATGTGCATGTTTTCCCATTTTTATCACCTTCATTTCAATAAACAGTCGAGTCGGTGCAAACCAGCTATAAAACAAGCTATAAAGTCCAATTCTGAGGGGAGGGGGGATTCTTACAATTGTGAGTTCATTCTGAGATAAATATATATATATATATATATATATATTTTTACTTATAAAGGGGATTCCATAGTTCCCTATATACCATCTAAAAATACTTCCAATGCTGTCAAAAAGCTGTAGATGTCTGATAACCCCATCACAATGAAACTGCTGACAGAAAAGGCCTAAAACATTGTGCAAGCCATAGCATACCATCACTTGTAATGCTTCAGACCCGTATGTTTCTCAGTGTGTCTAATGTTTGCTAAGTAAATTAGTGTTAAAAGTTAACAGTGACCAACTAACCAGTATTTTAATGTTGACCAGTGGTGGATCTTGCTTGCATCACTAAACAACTTAATGGTGTCTAGGCGTCATCAATAACAATTTGGCTATAGAATCCTATTAAGTGAGATCAGGAAAAAGAAAAGAAGAGAAATAAAAGAGGAAGAGGAATTTGTGTATGTATTATGAAGCACATAAAGTCCTATTTGTTGATATTATAAACGCTTGGAAAAGGGCAAGTACAAGAGTTATAATCAGTGTCTGCTATCATAAACACAAGCTAAAAATAAACCATAAACATTTAGAGCTACGTGAAAAGTCCCCTAGATGGTGAGTCCAACAAGATGTTTATGTATTTCTATCATATCACATATTTTTTTCATGCCATATTAATGTAGAACAAACTCAATAGGCCTTAGCTAGATACAGTATAGTTCAACTCTTTTGTGTTTTACTGATAGAGGTAGAAGTGTCCAAAGGCAAACTGAAGGAACATTAGATGTGGTAATTCTGGATCTGGCAGATTAAAACACCATTAACAGCTCCAGATTAGTGCTTATCCACTTTAAATGAGGGCTTAATGATGCTAATGCTGCTTGAACAGACTTGCAGGAATATTTACCGTTTGCTTCCAACATTATGCTCAATTTGAATACAAGCTTAATAATACAATGCAAAGATTTGATACAATGACGTCCAAAAACGTCAAAATTCACATTTCATACCGAATAAAAATACAAATTATAGATATTAATATGGATAAAATTTGGATGAATAGACTTTTTTTTTTTTTTTTTAAAGGGGAAAAAAGCTATTTTGAGGACTGTTAGAATTTCAATGCATTATTTATAAAATTGAGACAAAATAACTAAAACATTAATTATGAGAGTTAAGCACATCTTCACATCAAATCCCCATTATTACAACGCAATTAATGCCATTTACTAATGCAATTTATAATTCTCAAGTGTGATTCTTATTAGACTCACTGTAATACAATCATTTTATGGCAGTATAAAAATGACATATTTAAATTAAATATGTAATTGCACATCAGTGCAAACTAATCTAACTGTGACTTCCAATTATGTATTATTCATTAGAAACTAATTCTTGTTTTTGGCATAAAATGTGGTTAACAGTCATAAGATTTTTTTTTAATGTTCTTTAAATTATTATTATTATTGTGAATTGATTTTTAGCTGACTGATCGACACACATCCTAGAAACCATCTAAATTTAACTCAGCAACACCCTAGCAACCACCCAGAAAACCCTAGCAACACCTGCAAACATCCTAGAAACAATGTGCTTGCTTGATTGCCACAATGCAAACTTATGTTTTTTTTTTCAGCTTCTAAGTCAGATTCATTTCTTTCTTGTTCCTGTTCTTGTCAGTTTTGTGAAATTCACTCCAACAGAATATAAATCAGAACTGTTAAATATTTAAACCTCAAGAGTTGAACCTCATTATTAAGCTCTGTTAGGCAGGTAACGAGTTATACATGAACTCAGTTCACTCATGAATACATCTTCAAGGCATCGATACATCAGTAGTTAGTAAATAAATACAAGAGATTATAGTTCATATTGTACAGTGCTTGAAGTGTTTTTGCACTCAATCTTTTATGGTGTGCAATGATCTTCAGAAACCCTCTCCAAACGTAAAGCATTTGTGTTCAGGGAAGCGTACTGATCTGGCCATTATCAGCCTTTCCAGAGCTCAGCAGATATTGCGTCTGTCCTTGGCGACTATTGACCGAGTCCTGGCATGTGCTGAAACAGATTCACTCCGGGGCTCTTTTATGGGTCACATGAAGTCACAGCATGCCAATGTGGGTCAATAGTGGCCAACATTCACTTCACAGACAAGAGTTACTACCAAGATTTGATTAGAACAATAAGACTGAGCTGCAGGAAGAGTTTGAGACGGTCTTTGTTAATCATTTAGGCGTATGAATGGAATCTGTTTAACTTAGTTTGTTTTGCTATCTAAAGTTAAAAATGCTGTACTTCGTGTAGAATAACTTCTGAAGTTCCCACAGAAATGGAAATAAATACACATACATAATTTTTTTGTAAATGTAAAGCCTGAAAATTGTAATTATCAAGCCTCGAAAACAAAAAATGCAACTATTCTTAGTTAATATAATTTCTTTTCAGCTCTAAAATGTAGAACTGGCTAAAAATTGTGCTCTTTTTAGGCATTTGAGTAACTAAAATTAATTTTACACGTAGGGCTGTATAATTTAGTTTTGTTATCTGAAGACAAGTAATTTTTTCTAGATATTCTTCCCACGGTAATGGAAAATCTGGAAATTGTACTTTAGATATACAACTTAATTGTAATTTAAAAGCACAAAATAATTCATCAAAAAGTAAAATATTCTTAGTTGATGTACATTTTTCTGGTCATGTTCAAAACTTAAGTCTTAAATAATTAAAAACACCCATTTCTCTGTTTTTAAAAATCCTCATCTAGTAATTACAAATGTATCAAATTAGTTGAATTACTTAAAGCGACAACAATCCGACAAGATTGAAAGCCAAAAGTACAGAACAAACATTTAAAAAGATGTCCATCTGAATATTACAGATTTTTATTTGCATTACAAAACAAAAAATTGTGCATTCCAAGACGTCAACATACAAAAAAAACACTGCATGACTTTAAAGCATTTGAGCAAGTCAACCAAGGCCACAAGAGATGATACAAGAGTGACTCAAACTCCTAGCCCCGCCCCCTCACCACTTCTCAAAGCACTGAAGCTTCACGCCAGGCTCCTTCTCCAGATCAACAAACTTCATGAGAATATCAGTGGTGCGCTTTACAAAAAGAGGAGTACGTGGGCACAGAAACATAGGGCTTGCACGGACGTCTGCATTTTTTTGGTTGTCCAATCACAATGCAACTTAGGTCATATTTTTCCATTAAAAGTTAAACAGCGAGAAGACGTGAAAAAGGCAATGTGGAATGTACAGTGCATAGAAGTGTGCAGAGCAGGTTTCATGATGAACCCGCCTTTTTCTCCTCTTCGATGGCTGAAAGACAAGAGCAGAGAGTTATTTGTTAAGCCTCGGGTTTCACCGTTTTAGGTGCACACCTCAGAAAATGTGTGAGAAATCGTACTTTCTTTAGACGGCAAAGGATTTTTCTCCTGAGTTTCTGTTTTCTTCAGCTTGGTTTTGTCGAAGCTGGTCACCTCCTCGAGATTTGGCTTGTCAGACATGTTTGCAGTGGGTCTGAAATCAAATGACAGGAAATGGCTTGCTGTTAATGATGACACACTCACAAAGAGACAAATGCAGGCAGACACAAGGCCTTATGACTAATACAGACGCATTCAACATTAATATTCATATTAGTGCACAGCCAATATGGACTTTTCCAATCCCTTGTTTCTCTAATCTGTATTATTTGGTGTCCTAATGTAACAAAATGCACTTAAGTGTGCATTTCAAAGATAATCAAGAAATGCAACAAAAAGAAAAACAGCTGAAGTCTTGTTTTAATGCTATATTGTAACAACTGGTCAAAGGAAACGCTGGTGTTGCATCACAGTCTTGAGTATTTGGTATGTAACCACCGCCCTTTCCTGCTCATTCTCGCGCATATTTCACTTCATATCAACATTTCGATCTGTAAAAAAACAATTTAGCTTTTGCAACGATCTGAGCAGATTTCCCACTCGCACTAATGCAATATTTCTCATTTTGGCGCATTGAATAAAAAACTAATCAAGCTCATCATTCCTGAACAAAGAAACCCCATCTACTGTCTCTGATAGATATAGCCTAACAATCACATTTTACATACAAGATATTTAAATTCTGTCACATTTCCTGGTCGTGATTGTAAAACGGATGCATTTATACTGTGATGCATTTCGCCAATTACGCATAAGAGCGAAACCAGTTTATAAAAATGCATTCGGATTGATATTATAGACTATAATCTAAAAGATGAGGAACGATATATTCGTGCATTCTAAAAGGAAAAAGCGTGTGTGGTGCTCACCAGAGTTTGCGGTAGTTGAAGAGGCTTATTCTCCAGCGGCTGCAGCAGTGAGAGAAACAGCGCAGAATCAATGCTTTTATAAGCAGAGGCATGCTAATCACGTGACTGACGTCACCGGCCCGTTAGACGCATCCTAACTTCACCGAGTCCCTAGAAATATTATAAACCCACCGACTAGATAATAAGAATAAAGTTTTAGTTAAGAAACATTAGAAACGTGCATGCATTTGAGAATTTACGCAGAGAGAAAACGCACGAGGAACTGAAGTGAACGCCCTCTGAGATTAAAGCTGCTGCGGTGCGACAGCGACATCTGCTGGACATCTACAGTATAACATTTAAATACATATATCACCATAATTTAACTTTTTTAACAGGAGAAGTGTTCATTTTTATTCTTATATTGAACAAAATTCAAGTACAAATATTTATGGCATACTTCTACTATAATGAATATTCTGACATGTGGAAACGCAAGAAACGAGTTTCTTAAAAGATCACAAGATCACAAACAAATATATCAGCTTTTTTTAAAATTATTTATCCAATAAAGTCAATTCAACAAGACCAGATGCAGCAAAAATTGAGCTGTAAATGTATTATTTTATGGAAATACTGCAAAATTCCTGCCTTTTGTCAGGCTAATAAGGCTAAACACTCTTATGGCTCTAAATGAATGAATGAATGAAGCATATTATTTTGTGTTAAGTAGACCCATGCACCAGACATGCATAAAATAAACCGTATTTTAGCTGGCATGGAAGAAAAGCCGATCTAGACTGTAACAGGAAGTGTGTGGGATCATTTCCTGTTAGCTGCTAGCAGACTTTTTAGAGACATTTGAGCAGTTCCTTGCTAAATTTGCTGCGCTTTTCCATCATGTTATGATGAAAATAGAAAAAAGATGCTCCTTGTCAAATGCTTCTTTGCATCTCTTTTATTAAGTGTGTGTTTGCAAAGAGAAACAATGATGTTTGAATTGGATTTTTTAATTATTTGTTTGAATTTACATTTTATAAGTCATATTCTACCTTTAAAAATGAAAACAAGTAGGCTATAAAATACAACAGACTAATTAAATGAAGGATTCATCTGGTATACTACTGTAGTACTGCTCCTTTTCACTTTCAATTTCAAATGCATACATTTTGCTATAAAAAAAAATGACTGGAAATTTTCAGCCTTTTTTCATCTTTTCAGATGAAAAAGATGCTCCTTATCAGAAAGTCAAAAACACAACAAACTAATTAAAACATTAGTGAGAATAAAGGACTAATCTTGTAGTCACGACAGCCCCTTTCCACCTGAAATACATCTATCAATTTTACAATAAAATATATCTAACATTTCATGTGCAGCAACAGATTTTGTGTGGAAATAAATCATACAAGTCGTTTATTTTGTTTAAAAATCTTATAAATGTATGAGGTGCCTTTTACCCCCACACGGCATCAGTACTTCAGCTAAAATAATGTTTTGTTTAATAATGTTAATACTTGTTCAAAACAATCACTTTAGCAAAGTTGGTACTATTTTCTGCTTGTTTTGATAAATAAAATAAATAATTTTCGTTCAATAAATATACTGCCTTTAAAATATGTTAATATAAAACATTTTAAAAAACAGAAACAAAATAATTTAAAAAGTAAATATTCTGAAAGCATTGAAGGAGATCCCACAATAATTGAATATATATTTACAGTAGTAACAACAAATAACATTTTATTATATGATATGATTAATATCATGTTTTAAATATGATGGTTTCATTCAAAACATGGTGATTATCTCTAATATGGACACCCATCATAATATATGATATTTACCATCTGAATCTAACCATGTCATGTCAACGAATGGAAAAGTCAGCCATCTATTAATTATCATGTTAATTACTTTAGCCCCAATAGCAGGGGTGCTTTTTACCCCAAATACCATACTTTGACATATTCTTTCGTTATTTAAAAACTGTTGCTTTAATTATAGAAAATCATAAAGAAGACATGTCTCAAAATATATTCAATATTTTTAGCGATTCTCATTTGCTACTTAAATCTACAACATATTAAAAAACATAGAATATTAGTCAAGAAAGCACAGAATCAGCTTCGCGTCAAGGATCAGACAAATTTGCAGGTGCATCTTGAAAAGTGGATATTTTGGAAAGTGCTCCTCCAAGTTTTTCCGCCATCTAGTGGTTTAGAGGAAAATAATATCAAAGGCGCTTTTTACCCCGGGGCGCCTTTAGCCTTGTTGTACCCTATTATTTTACATTAAAAGTGCATTAAAAAACATCATAGCATAAATGTGTTTCTTTTTCTTTTCTGGTGCACGTTTGTTTACTTTTGTTCTTTGTTTTCACTTTATCGACTACAAAAATGTAGAATAATAAAATAATCAGTTGTAATTCACAAATTGCCACAGGGCTCTGTTTCTGTAACTGACATGGTATTAATTTTGTTTCTGTAGCTCAAACCAGTTTATGCATCGTTCCTCCTACTTAGTGGTGAAATATCTGCTGTAGAGGTCGCTGTAAATGGCCTGGTTGTCCACTCTTATGGCGTTGCGCAGCGACTGCCAGAACCAGGCTTCAGCGGACGACGAATGCGGCCACTCGAGGATGCTGCGCCCGCAGAGCCGTCTGCGCAGCCGCAGAAAGTGCGAGTGCTGCAACACGGGCTCCAGCAGCAGCAGCACAATCACGTCCTCGTTCTCCTCCAGGAGCCTCTGGTGAGCCAAGAAGATGGCCAGCTTGAAGGAGCCGCTGTTCACGTAGCTCTCGGTCAGGACGAAGACGGTTTTGCGGCTGTGCTGTATGCTCTGCGTCAGACTGTCCAGAATGGGAGAACCAGGAATCCAGTCCCGTTCCTCCAGGCAAATGGGCAGGAATCGCTCGCCTTGTTCCTCCAGCTGCACCCGCAGGTGATTGAGCACCCAGTCAGACACCTGCAACATCAACACTCATTGAACTGAACTGAATCTTGCTGAATAATGACACTGTTGTCTTCTGGATTGAACTCGTTTCATGATTGATGAACTTTACATAGTAATTGAACTGAACTGAATCAACACTGAGCTGAATAATGACACCCAGCTAACAAAATATGTTCTAAAATCGTTTTGATAACATTACCATTACATTATAAGAATGTTATTTCTTTATTATTTTTCTCAGACATTCTTGAATTATTTCCAAAAAGTTTTTCTTGTTTATGCAAAGGTTAGCAAACACATTAAGGGAATGTTCCACTTTATAATTTAAAAAAACATTGGAACGCTACTTTTTTAATGTTTTTTAACATTTTGAAATGTAGTAAATAGTAAAGTAAAAAAACAGATGAACAACCAACTAAAACATTCTATGAAAGATGCATGAGTAATTTGAGAACGTTAAAGACCAGATAAGAACATTTAAAAAGGTTCTATGAATATTTCAATAACATTACCATTAAGTTATGAAAAAATATTATTTCTGACTGTTCAAAGTGTCCAGATTTTAAATGTACAACATTAAAAAAAATTCTTTTGCAAACATTATTAAATTAGCAACTTTTGAAAAGTTCTGAGAACAGTTAATGTTAGTTGGGTTTACATCAAAATTAAAAATGGTCTCATATTTAATGAAATTTGCATCAGTGATTCTGTTGTTTTCCTGTTTATAATTGTGCTCTGAAACTATCTGTATTGTGTAAAAGTAAAATAAAGGTGACCTGTGTGTCCTTGGTGTCGTAGGTGATGAAGGCATCGTAGATGCAGCTGTCAGAGCTCAGTTGCTGATACCCAGTAAATCTGGCTTTCAAATAGTAGAATAAGTAGGAAACGTCCCAGTAGAAAAGGTGCATAGCGACGGCCACAAATGTAGTGCATATAATGCAAAAAGTGGAGAAGAAGTACGCCAGAAACGCCAGCTGGTCATCAATGCATTCTGTAATTTCAAAATCTATCACCGCTTTACCTTTCCTCTCTTCGGGCATGGCACACGTCACTGCAGTCACCAATCTGGGGATCTTCACTTTAGTCTTGTAAATCCACAGAATGAATTCAAGTAGGTTGCAAGTGCAGTGGAAAGGGTTGCCATAGAGCGACAGCGTCTTTAGGTAAATCTCGGTTTCTGATGGAAACGTGGACTGGTTGATTGTTATGAGGTGGTTGTGACTGAGATCAAGCTTCTCTAGGTTTATCGCTCCCTGGAGGAATCCACTGGAAAGCTCATATATTCGGTTGTGACTCAGATCAAGGAACTCCAAAGAAGGAACATCATTTGACAAGTTCCTAGATATTTTATCAATGAGGTTGTTACTTAAAATGAGCTCTCGGAGATGAGGGAATTGTCTCAACATTTCCCAGCTAACATTCGTCAGGTGATTGTGGCTTAATTGCAACCTTTGAATGCTTCTGGGAAGATTTTTATAAATCCTAAAAGGGATCTTCACAATGTAGTTATTGGATATGTCAAGACAGGTCAGATTGGTTAAGTCTTCGAACAGCTTATCGTAAGTTCTGTCTTTTAGTCTCCACATCTTGCCGAGGCTATTGTACTGGAATTGCAGCTCTTGAAGAGACTTGCTTGACATGGTTTTGGTGGTTAATGTATAGATGCTATTGCGACTCATATTTAACACTTTCAAAGAGGGCAAATGTTTGAGAAAGTTCAAATTATGCGTCACACCTTGCACAGTGAAGTAATGGGGGTTGTCGCTAAGATCTAGCACCTCAAGACTCTGTAACTCTCGGAAGGCATAATCGTATGCCAGGTCAATTTTGTTGAAGGACAAGTCCAGATATTTGAGGTCTGGGAGCGATGTGAATTCAGATCCATTGGGAGCCGTGGCAAAGCCATTTCCTGAGAGATTGAGGCAAGATATGTTCCCGTAACTCTCAAACTGTTTAGGAGTAATTAAGAACAGGTTATTTCCGCTGAGATCCAACACACGACCGGCGGCATAGCACTCTGGTTTTACAAGATCTTTTGAAACGTCAAACGAATTTCCTTTAGGATAAGGTTCTGACATGGAAGGCATCATGGATGAAGATTTTAAACCAACGCCCGTGTCTTTAGGCAACTCCCCATTTACGGTCACCGGGTAAAGTCTGTTTTCTGAAAGATAGATTAGCTTCACATGTTGAAATTTTTCAAATACGTTTGCTTGTGCACGAACAATGAAGTTTATTCCTACATCCAACACTGACAGATTTTGTAAACCAAACAGAGAGCTGAAGGTCTCATTTTGGATTTCTTTAAAAACCAAGCCTTGAAGGTGCAGCGTCCTCAGCGAGGTTAAGTTTGCAAAGCTGGGCGATAGTGTAACCGTGGGGGGGTAAGCCTTGAGAGCGTAGTTAAACGAGAGATCGAGTTTTCTCAGCAGTGGCAGGTTATTCAAGAAAACATCCTCTTGAACCGGACCTAACAAGAAATTAAACGACAGGTAGAGTTCCTCGAGCTTTGAGATGTTTGTGAACCAAGTAGGATCGATTTTCTCGATCGAATTCCCAGCGAGGTGCAGAATCTTCAGCTTTGCGAGGCCAGCAAAGGCTCGTGGATGAATTTCAATGGAAACATTTTTACACGGAATGCATGGATATGGAGCATTGTGACATCGTGGACAGTTCCCTTGGATTTTTAGACTCATCAGATTGTCGAGTCCTCGGAAATCGTGCTCTCCGACGTAAGATATTCTGTTTGAAGCAAGCTCAAGTGTATTCAATGACAGAGGTAATCCTTTAGGGACTTGAGTTAAGTTGTTGTAAGACATAGTAAGATGTTTCAACCTGGTCAGGACAGAAAAACTTCCGTCTTCTATATGATAATATCTTGAGCAAGGATTCCAGTAGTAGCAGTTTCTTGAAAGGTAGATGAGTGTCAGATTTTGCACATGCCTGAAGGATGTTGAGTTTAACCGGGTGATCTTGTTCTCAACCAGCTTTAGTTCTCGCAGATTCTTTGTAATATCTTTTGGTATGTCCATTAGACCGATCCCGTTGAGCTCCAGCGTACGTAGCTGGGTCAAATTTGAAAACACTCTGTCGACGAACAGAACCTCCCTATTATTATTCAGCCAGTTTAGATTTAGCTTGGTCAGATTCACCAGGTCTTGAAAATTTGCGGCTGTTAAGTTCTTGATCTTGTTCTCAGATAGATCAAGGTTGGTTGTGTTTGGTAAGAATGCTGGAACCTTTTTGAGTCCACGTCCATGGCAGTCGACCACAACTGTCATTGTGGTTACATTTTCATGTATATCGCAGGGTTGAGTCTTCAGACTCGTCCTGTCCATTTGATAAAGGGCTAGTGTGATCTTCAGTGTCATAATGAGCCAGACGTCTAATTTTATCATCTGTGGGATATGAAACACAGGGCTGTTAAACGGCATGGAGCAATATGACAAATTGTGACAAAAACATTTTTAGCTTATTAAAACAATGCATTTTTATGTGCATGATATTCAATTGTCTTTGTAACCATGAACAGCATATGCAAAAGCCTAAGAGTAAGACGTCTAATTTTATCATCGGTGGTAAAGTGAAACTGAGCAATTATTATAGCAAATCAACAAAACATTTTGGTGAACTATACCGAAATGATTTAAGCAATGCATTTTTATGTGCATGACATGTATTTGTCTTCATAAAAATGAAAAGCATATGCAAAAGACTATAAAAGCCATACACTTGCATCCAAGCTCATCTATTTAAAAATCAATTATATATCATACGTAACAATGAATAACCATATAGGAAAGATAAATATTAGCTCTTTAATTGAATGAAGTGCACTTCCTTACCATGGTAGCAATGTCAATGTAATGTCCCGGTTCAAGCTATGCGTAGACCCAAAATAAGCGGCGTCTGGCAATGCACACAGTTGCATTTAGGAAACAGGAAGTTTTGGTTTAACAGTTAAAGATTATTTTAACACTAACAGCTCTAAATGCTGCTTTTGATCGGCACCTGGCAGTCCACTGACTAATATAAAGCGTTCAGTTTCTATTTAATGCTGTTTGTTTGATGTCTTTTTTCATTAGTCACATCTTACTGGTTGCTGTGTGGATCAGTGCAGCCACAAAGATGAAAGTGGTTTCGTCAGTTGCCAGAATAAGTGAGGAAGTTCTGCCTACATTGTTCCTTCTTCTCGGGGACGCAATGGCACAGATCACATGCATATTTGCAAACGCTACAGGGGCTCTCTTTAGAAATAGAAACTGGAGGAGTCCTTGTCTGTATATCCCCAAATCATAATTTAATTTCAAGACACAATCCCAGTGTTTTCAACATCAGGGTTATACTCAGCTTGCTTCATTATTTATCTGTAGTTCAAGATATGGAAATATATTTTAAAGGTGAAGTGATTTTTTTCAGTGGTAAGAACAGTTTCCCATATCAAGAATCACTATATGCTACTGTAATGAACAGAGCCACTGTAAGTCAAACATTCGCAGGTTTATTTCCTTATAAAAATGAAACACTGACACTGTGGTCACTGTAAAGCTGTTTGTTTAAGTGTTATTTTCAGCAGTAGACACTACTACCACAGAAATTATACACTTCGTCTTTATGACTTAAAATTTAATAAACAGCATTTTTCTAAAGTTATTGATATGGGCAGAACAAGAAATTACCTATTTGCATGTTCTCTGTGAAATTACACTAGTATAATAGCATATAAAATGCACTTGTATAATGGGGATTTCCACTATATATGATTATGACGACAATTTAGTAACACAAAGCCTTTATGCAATATGCATTATAAAAGTATTCATAATGTACTTTGTAATGAATTATATCTTGTCATAAAGTGTTTTGACCAAAGTTAAAATGCATTATAATATTTGCAGATTCCTTGTTGCATTTGAAATTGGTCATATGTTTCAACGCATTATACTTTCTAAAGGTGTAACAATGAATAGATAAGTTTAACAAGGTTTAAAACTGTGGTTTAAGGCTTCAGGTGCTACTGAAAATTCAGTTCTTATTATTTAGGGCACTGTATAATTCAACTATATGACACTGTTTACCTTCATTAACACATGCACATATATTCTGTTTTTGTGACATTATAAAGAGGTGAAATTGTTATTTTACCCCTATATCAAGACTACTTATATCATTAAATATATATCTAAGAATATACAGTTTTTGTTTCGTTACCTCATATTTAAGGCAATGACACGCTGGTCTGGTTTTCTCTTTTAATCACTTTCATACCGGTCCCATGAGGACCCTGGGTAACACGTCTTTGGAGAGCAGGGGAAAATCAGATGCCTCGCAGTGCATCATTTTTTAATAAACTGAAATATACTTAATACTGTACATTGAGATGATAGCATGAGATTTGAAAATTCTTTGTTCCAGAAAAACAGCAATTTCTAAAATATGATGGAATTTTAGTTTTGATGAAAGGATTGAAAACATTGGAATTTAAGACTACAATAATTTGACCTGGACATTTAAAACCATCATTACAACAATAAAAACAACAAAAAACATGATTAGCATCCAAATTACTGTAAGGATTTACAGTAAGCATAAAATTGCTTAAATTAGCATAAAACTGCTACTACATACTACTAAAATAACAAACTGAACCTTACATAATGAAAAACTATATAAACGTTAAAAAAAAGACAGGCAATACAATTTAAACTTTAAAATTAAAATTAAAACAGGATACAAAAATAAATGCTAATTCAAAGTATTAGTAAGCTATAATGGTATTGTAATGATAATAAAATAACACTGCTATATATGCATATATACTACTACTACTACTACTACTAATAATAATACAGTAAAATGATCAATAAAATAAATTTATTATTTTCATAAAACCTGCATACATAATAAAATTGGTGGTGTTTGAAGAGAGATCCCCATATGATTGTAAAGCGCTTTGGGTGTACAGCAATACACAATAAAAGCACTATATAAATGCCTCATTCATTCATTCAAAATAATGAGCAAAATTCTGTTTTAATTGAAGCACAATCAAGTCAACTTTCCAAATATATGTAAGCTACCAAGGAATGAAAGTGTATGCATTAAACTCCATTGTTATCTTTATTTGTAGTTATATGGACAATAAAACAAAGTCTACCAACATTAAATTAAAGGTGGTTTTGAGGAAGATGCTTTCAAATGCAGAAATAAAGCTTTAAAGCTTCAGATGTGTCAGCAGGTCCATGGAGTGTGTCCCAGTCACAACGTTTCCTGGAAGAGTTTGTTGTATTGCTGACTCTCAGTCGCCATGACACTTCTGAGACTGAACCAGAAGTACCTCTGCGCTTGAGGGTTCCTCGGCCACTCGAGAACTGATTTTTTATACAACCTCTTTCTCAGACTGAGGTACTTGGAATGACAAGGCATTTTCTCCAAGAATATCAGTACGATAACATCATTCCTTTCATCCATGAGTCGCTGGTGGGCCAAATAAAACGCTGTCCTGAAGCTGCCACTCTTGATGTATCGTCCAGTCAGAATGAAAACCGTGCGTTTACTCAACTGTATGCTTTGGGAAAGGTTTTCAATGAGGGGACATCCAGGAACCCAGTCCCGTTCCTCCAAACAGAGTTGCATCCTCGGGTCACCCTTGTCTTCCAGTTGAACGCGAAGCTCTTGCATGACCCACTCGTGAACGGCTTGATCAGTCGTATCATAGACAACAAAGGCATCATAAACGGTGCTGTTGGAGGAAAGCCGACGGTATCCCTTGAGTTTGGCCAAACAGAAGTGGTAGATGTACCAAACATCCCAAAGAAAGAGATGGCTGGAGATGGTGAGCGTGAGGATGCTAAGAATCACAGATGTCAGTAAAATGCAGAGGATGATGGATAGGGAGTTGTGTTGGCAGGCTTGGATGTTGAGGAAAATCACACTTTGACCTTTTTGGGCACTTGGTGAAGCACAGGTGACGTCCATTGCGAGGCGCGGGATGTTCACAGATGTCCTATTGATCCATCGGACAAACCACGTGGCATTGCAAGAGCATACAAACCGGTTGTTGTTCAAGTAAAGGGTCTGCAGCTGGTCAATAACATTTGCTGGGAAACTCGACTCATCAATGAACTGGATGCGATTGTAACTGAGATCCAGGACCTTGAGGCTGAATGCATCCTTGAGAAAATTGGGAGTCAGTTTCACAATATTGTTCTTGTGTAGAACCAGAGTTTGGATTGATTTTGTATAGTTAGACAAGCATGCAGGAACATCTGTCAGGTGATTCCCACTGAGGTCTAACCGTTTTAGGTTTTTAAGGTACACAAGGCCCTCCCAACGAAATGACTTTAACCGGTTGTTAGTGATGTTCAGCTCTGTGAGGGTGTCTGGAAGACCTTCAAAAACGTCTAGTGGGATGAAGTTTAGGTTGTTGCGAGAGATATCAAGAGACTTCAAGGCCAAAAGTTTCTTAAAGTAGTTGGCATACCTCGTGTCTCCGTCTCTCCACAACATATCAAGACGGTTGCCTTTAAACTCCAAATGCTCCAGTGAAAAACTCTCCATTTCTGTGTTCGTAGATGTCGAGATTTGATTATCGTTCATGATTAATTTGCTCAGCTTACCCAGGTTCTTTGTAAAATTCAGCATGTGCGTTAAACCCTCAGCCACAAAGTAATGGCTGTTACGGCTGATATCCAGAACCACCAGGCTGCTCAGTTCCTGAAATGCTGAAGACGACATCAAATCCAGACGATTGTCTGAAAAGTCTAGATATTGTAAATTCTTCAACTGGACAAACTCAGAACCATTCAAACTCTGGCTCATGGCGTTCCCAGAAAGATTTAAACAATTCAGCTCACCAAGATCCAAAAATCTAGAATGAAGGAAAAAGATGTTATTCCTACTAATATCCAAAGTTTTTCCAAAGGAACTACATTCGTTGTTGAAAGGACTTGAAATCCAGAGTTCCTTGTCCTTGAATTTGCAGCTGCGTGCAAATTCGTCATAAAGGAAATAGTGCATATCCTTCACTTCTCCATTGTGGTACTGTGCACCTTGTGACATTGGAGAACTATAATGGTTTTCTCTGTGGTTAGAAAGCAAAGTTTCTCCTTGAGAAGGCATTGAGATTTTGTTGTCGGACAAGTTGATGATTTTGAAGCTTTTCAGGTTTTTCAGGACGCTGAGATGTGCTATCTTTATGAAGTTTGTTCCAAGATCAATGAGCTCCAGTTTGTTTAAATTAGCCAACGGTTGGATGTCGTCCTGCTTGAGTTCTTGAAATACAAACCCTCTGATTCTTAGGACCTTCAGAGATTTAAGGTGATGGAATGATCTTGAAAGGTTGAGGGATGTAGGATACACCTGGAGCTCGTAATTGAAAGACAGATCCAATTCTTCCAGATTAGGCAACAACGAAGGAAAGGAGGTGCATGTTATCTCCTTAGCCAAAAAGTTGCTCGAGAGATCTAGAAGACTAAGTTGAGTCAGGTTTTGAAACCACTCCAAAGGGATGTGTGTTAAAGAATTACTATGAAGCCGAAGAGTCTTTAGGTTCTTCAGGGTCTTGAAGGAGTTTGGATGTATCTGAAGGGGAGCATTATTTGGGCATGGAACGCATGGGAAAGGTGCATTATAACAACGTGGACAATTCCCACTCAAATCCAGTATCTCCAGCTCCGTCAGGTTGTGAAAGTCCATCTCTGTTATTGTCTGAATATTGTTGTTGTACAGATACAGCTCTTTGAGGCTGGATGGTAGTTGGTGGGGGATGTAGGACAAGTTGTTAGACTTCAGAGAAAGCAAAGTCATCTTGTCAAGCTGCATAAATGCATCCTTTTCAATATAATATGATGTGTTGCACGGGTTCCGGAAGTAGCAGTTCTGGCCGAGATACAGTGTTTGGATATTCGTCAGTTCTGTCAGATTCTCCTTCAGGATTGAATAAATACTATTGACCTCGAGGCTCAGAAGCACTATGTTGGGAGGAAGGCCCTTGGGTATGCTGGACAGCTGGTTACCATCCAAATAAAGCGACTTGAGGTTCTTTAGCTTCCAGAAGGTGCCGTTATCAATCGTCAAGCTCTGGGTGCAGACACGGTCTTTGGGACCGACCTTGATTGGTACACAGTTGCAGCGCATGTCGATCTCAGTGATGTTCTGCAGTTTGTGAAACGAATCATTCGTAATATGGGGAATGTGGTTGATCGTTAGGGTCAGGTTAGTGGTATTCGTTGGGATTCCCAAAGGAATTCCAGTTAGTTCTCGTTCAGTGCAGTTGACGGTGACCTCGCTCCCGTTACTAGCCAGCGAAACATCACACTTCAGACTTTTGGGGTACCACTCGGCTGCATCCAGCAAAGAGATGAGACCAGCAAAGATGATGAATGTCTTCTCTGTCATCTGAAAGAGGAAGATGGTGTGTGTTAAAATGTAGAATAATGATAAAAACAATAGACTCATGAGTCATGAGTCACAAACTTATGCACTCATTATGCACTCTCAGAAAAAAAGGCAAATAGCTGTCACTGGGGTGGCACCCTTTCAAAAATATATACATTTGTATCTTAATGTACCCCTAAATTGTGCATATTTGTACCTAAATTATACATTTTGAAAAGGTACCATAAGCTACCACATGACTTGTAGCAATGGATAATGATTATGATGATATTATGAGCTCCATCTATGTTAAATTACATTTAGCTGGATTCAGATGTATGGCATTAGCTTGATAAATGACAATGTTTTTTTGCCCACAGATCTACCCTGTTTAACACATTTACAGTAACTCCACAAAAGATTTTGGTTTTGCTGATATTTCTGGCATAGTTTTAAATATATGAAAATGAAACATGAAACATTCAGGAAATAAACTAACATTTTATGAATATATTAGCTGCATATTAAGAAAGAATGCACTTGCAGTAACTACCTCAGAGCATTTTTGTTTTGAGACACAATCACTACAAGAGAGAGTTGAATACTGTAAATGAAATAAACATTCAATTACTCACCATCTTCATCAGACCTGGGGTCCTTTTTGACGTTCGTGACTTGTTGTTCGGTACTTTTGCTGGTTTCTCAAGTTGCATACCCTGTGCTACTTGAAGAACAGGTGTTATTGACCAATGTTAAACCACACAAAAAAAATTACAAACAAAAGTGAAAGTGAGTATATTTAAACGTAACTTCCCCTTGCAAACAAAATTGTTCTGAATATTTTTCTTTTTAATTCTGCAAAGTGATTATATTACCAAACTACTACCTATCAGCACTGTTATCTTAAATATGAATGTATAATGGATGAATTACATGTTATTAGAACAATATTGTCACTGAAACACCACCATAAAGAGGAAAATCATTACTATCATCCTTTATCTCCAGGGACGGGTTTCTCTACTAGAGATTAAGCAAAACAATGTCAGGGGTTTGCTCAAGTTCTGCTATAATTTCCTCATAAATGAAAGCAAAACCAGAAAAAGTGAAGCACTTCAATTATGAAATGATCAAAAATATTATCTCTGCCCAACGTTACTTCTTCAGCACACAAGTAAAGGAAGAATAAATAGAGAATAGAACGAGGAAGAACATTTCAAACAGTGTAATTCACATGCTTTTTATAAATGAATTACTGGCATAAGATGAAATAAAATGACTCACTAAGAAAAGAAAGACAGCATGAGATCACAGTTTTCAAGCTGAAATATTTAATGAAGATGATTCAAATAAAATACATTACCATTATTATTTAAAGTCAACATGAAATAAAAATGGACCTTACATTACTTTCCTGGTCTTACTGTGAACAATTCTTATGTGCAGGTTATATTCTAAATAAATAATTTTAAAAAGTTGTAATAATATTTCAGCAAAATGTGGTAACTCCACCTCAAAAACGATTTATCAACCACTCTCTCCAGCAAGTAATGGATAAAATTCTGTTCTACACTTCTCTTGAAGACATTACACTGGAAAATACATCTGATGACAGTAGTTAAAATGGATTGAGAACATCATTTCATGTTGACTTTAAATTTTTAAGTAAAACTTTAAACTTTAAAGTAAATGTGTGCATTAGCCAGTCAAATAAGAACAGCAAATGAAACGAAGTTGAGAACAGAATTACGGTTTACAGATCATATAGTGGCTTAACTTTATCTTATTTTTGAATATGAAGCTCTTCTGGTATGAAGACTAAAATAAACACATGGAACAAAACGGATGCGTCTATCAGGTGCTGTGATATATATTGTCTTTTAAAAATTCTATGTATTGTAGAATACTTCCTTTTCATTTTACATATTACACAAAATATACACAAGCACTGTTATCACAGTGGATCGCAATGGCCGGATTATCTCAATCTTCATGGCAAACGTACGGTGTGTGATATCATATGGCTTTACTATGGCTAAATAAAAGCATTGATTTTCAACATATGGCCATTGCTGCAACCAAATAACAGCGTACCGAATGCAAATGAAGTTTTGCTTTGGTCATCAAAATAACTTTCCAAAGCTTCCACGCAAAGTAAATAAAGTGACTTCCCAAATCGCTCCAACTAGCGCTTCGATATGTCCTTTTGCTGCTTAACAAAAAAATCCTCAGAGCATAAAAGCCCTGCACATGCAGTCTTAGAGAATGTGGCTAAAAGAGACATATTAAGTGACCAGTGCAAGAATTTCTCAGAGCAATGCACAGTTCTTATGCCTGGATTGAGTGTCGTCCAAAGGAATCAGGAGATGGACTTGTCTTGTTCCAATGCTTGTTGTCTTAAACTTGTTTTCTGTGCTGACTTCTGTAACGTCAAACCATCTGTCATTCACTTCCATTTCAGAAGATTAAAGTCAACAAGAAATCTAAATTTGATTCCATTTACTTTCTTAATGTACATTTGTGTCATTCCCTCCCACCATTCTGGCACAAAATGCCTACTTTTCACAATCCAGTTCTGGCGGATACATCACATTAATGGAAGCCAAATGGGTTTTGGGTTTCATGTTGACTTTGGGAATGACAGTGTTGTAATCGGCTCTTTCAAGGGTTGATTGGGTGATTACGATCAGTTTCCATAAAAAGTGTCAATGCTCCCTGAGCCAACAGTTGTCTTAAGATTCCTTTTCTGCCTCCCTGAGGCAACCAGAGCGGGGGTCATTTGAGGCCGAGTGCAAGAATAAACAGAGAAGCATTCAAGACCTCCGATCACCTCTGGTTTGGCACATAGGAAACTGTGCTATCGATGAATATGGACATATCGTGAGAGAAGACGACTCTTCTGAAGAAGATTCTTCCGTTTTATCTCCATCTGCAGCATGCTACACTGGGGGAGGAATAAGAGAGGGATAAATTAGTCGGCCAGTATTCAGTCTCATAATTTCATGCTTCAGGATATCTGAAATCCCCTCAAAGTTCCTGCTCATCCTGATTCAGCATGATAAGGTAATGACTGAAATGAATGACGTCAATGATAAGCCTGGGCAGGATACTTCAGAAACGTTCTACACAAGGCTTAATGTTCCAAATCAGGAAATTCTAATTACATCCTAAAACTTAAAATCTGCAAAATGGTTATTCCTGATTTGAAGGTGAAGTGGTCCATGTCTGCACCACTAATAGTACTGTATAGAATTGCAATCTGACTTTTTTTAGCAGAATTACAGCACACTGACTCTGAAGAATGAATAATTTCACTTTTAATCAATATTAAACATTTTAATTCATTTACACAGCTATTTTCACAACACAAAAACACTGCACCCTTAAATGTAGTTAGCTGCTTTTCATTACTAACTAAACATGTAGCTAACTATATTTTAAAAGGGTAGCGGAAGGGATAGTTCACCCAAAAATTAAAATTGCCATCATTTACCCATCCTTATGTTGTTCCAAACCATTTAGAATTCATTTCCTCTGTTGAACACAAAAGAAAATATTTTGATGGGCATTGAGTATTTTTCCATAGTACGGAAGTCAATGGCTACCAGCAACTGTTTGGTTACCAACATTCTTGAAAGTAGTAAATTACAATTTTAGGTTTTGCTGAACTACCTTTTAACTGCAGTTTATCTACTTTAAATGGCAATGCTTATAAATAGTATTGACCTCCCCTTGGACTTTTTCCATTTTTGTTGTTTTACTGCATTGAATCACAAAGCACAAATTCTGGTCAACTGAAAAAAATGTGAAACTACATCTCTATGTAAGTAATCTACAATAATTAACATAAGTATTCATCCCCTTTTATAATTGGCATAAGTATTCAACCCCTTTTAATATAATGTCAGAATTCATCACTGGTGCAACCTTTTTATTGTATGTCAAATAACTAGTTAAATAGCTTTTGTGTACTCAAGGACTTTCAATTGATTGTAGCATAAATGAGTCAGCACTGTGGAAGACCGTGAAGAAAAAAAAACCACCAAACAGTAATTGAAAAGCACCAGACAGGGATTTCCATGTCATTGAGCTTCCCTTGGAGAAGCAGTTAAATCAATAATTAAGATATGGGCAAATATGACACAGCAGTAAATGCACCAAGAGCAGGGTGTCCTCAAACGGTGCGTCATCATGCAAGGAGGAGACAGATGAAGGAGGGCACCAAGAGACCAATGTTATAAGCTCCAGACTGTGCAAATAACAACTGCTGCTGCCGCTGAAGAGAAGCTACTGTTAAAAAACGTCATGCAATATCTGAGATGTGCCAGAAGACTAACCTATCAGACTAAACAACATGTTAATGTGTAATCAGAAATATACCATCTCCACAGTGAATCATGCTGTGAGGATCTTTTGAAGGTTTTGAGGCTGGAGGGCCAAATGAATGCAGCAAAGATAGGAGTCAGCAAGACAAACAAAATATTTACGGAAGCCTCCAACCAGGAGTAACGGTTGGAATGAAATATCAGATTGAACTATCAATAAGAGCTTGTTTTACCTGACAAACTTCAATGCTTTAGACATACTGTACAGTATATGATAACATTGGCATTTAGACTTGTTTACATTTCAAGAGAGACAACATTATTTGTGCCTTTTTGTATAAGTATTTATTTATTGATTCGTATTCATTTCAAATACAGTTTCATGATTAAGTAGTATCATATTTCAGTATAAATGTATTTTTACCATAAGTTATGCAGAATTTAGAATCAAGAATATACTGAAACTCTAATACGAAGGCCGCCATTAGATCACTGAGAATCTTATTATGTGACTATGCATTACTTTAAGGAGAGCTGACCACCTACTAGCTATGTTCTGCCTCTATAAAAATATGTACTAGGTAGTTACTAAGCCTCTAATGTGGAATATACATTTCAATTTAAGAAAGAACCTAAAACAGCAGGTGCAACTTGACCTAGAGCTGACCCCAGAGAATTAACGTTGCATGGCCTTCGTGTAACCTGACTGAGCCTAAGCTCTTCTGCGAAGATGATTGGGGGGAAAAACATCTTCATGCAGATTTGAAGTTAAACTGTGAACTACACAGTAACACAGACTCAAGGTGAAACTACTGAATACTGACATATACTGGGTGGGGGGAGAATACTTGCGTAAATTATTGTTTAATAACTGTCAAATACGTTTACATAGAAATTACGTAGGTTTCACTTTGATGTGAACGGATATTGTTTTAGTTGATCAAAGCCCAAATAAATCCCTGATTCCATGTTGTAGAAAAATAAATAGCCAAGGGGTGTGGTCTGTGTACGTTTTGATAGTTTGTTTTTCAATTTGAAATTAAATAAGCAGAAACGAGAAAACGGTCGGTTTTTCATTTGTTAAAAAACCCCCGGAAAAAATAGATTTTGGCTCGATTATTTTTTTTTTTTGGTTCATATGTAGAAACCGGATAAACGACTTCAAAATTAGTTTTCCTCTTGTGGGCGGTCGTGGCACGCCCCTTTCTGACGATTGGCCAACCAAATCTGAGCCTGTGACATCATACACAGTTCGTTCAGCAAAATAATAGTCCCGAACACACCGGCCCAAGCCTTACGAGTAAGCTATTTATATAGTTATTTATCAATACTTAAGCGTCGAGGGCTGTGCACACTCAAGACATAAATCCTGGCTAAATGCACGTTCCCGCTATGATTAGCCAGTAAAAATTAAATCCATCCTCAACCGATTTGCATTTACAGTAGGCTATTTGCAATGACCGTCCCATGTCCAAAACTGAGCGTATTGTCTAAAACAGTGCTCGAATTGAGGTAAATCCTACACTCTAAAAAATGCTGGCTTAAATACAACTCAACCAACAGTTGTGTTAAATGTTTAACCCCCGCTGGGACAAAACAACCCAATCGCTGGGATTGTCCATATTTTACCTAGCGCTGGGTTGTATTTTTTTAGGAGGGGGTCCCTTTTTTGAAGAGGCTTGGAGTCATGTGTTGCTATATATATATATATATATATATATATATATATATATATATATATATATATATATATATATATATGACTATTTATTTGATCATGGTATCCATGACTAGGCTATATATCATTATAAGAACAGGCTTTTGAGTTAATCAACAATATATACAAAAATATACATATTCAGTCAATGCAATGTTAGAATAACAAAGAGAGATAAGTTCTCTTTTTAATTGCTTACCCTAATTAATATTTGATGTGACTTCCAAATACATTGAAATATCTATAAAATAAAATATAAAATAAAATAAATAAACTCACTGGAGGGTATCACTGTCAAATTCAGTAGCAATTTATTTGATTATTTAATCTTCATTTTACTAGTGAAAATTCCAGTCTGAGCAATGGTGCCAGCTGTCCCTTTGCGCCACCAGGTAGAGATTTCACTACTGAGTTTGTATAAAAAGTAAAAAAAGTCGTGACGTATTGTCAAGTATGGTGACCCATACTCGAAATTGGTGCTCTGCGTTTAACCCATCCAAGTGCACACACACAGCAGTGAGTAGTGAACAAATGCACACACACACACACACACACACACACACCGTGAACACACACCCGGAGCAGTGGGCAGCCATGCTGCGGCGCCCGGGGAGCAGTTGGGGGTTCGGTGTCTTGCTCAAGGGCACCTCAGTCGTGGTATTGAGGGTGGAGAGAGCGCTGTACATTCACTCCCCCCACCTACAATCCCTGCCGGCCGGGGACTCGAACCCGCAACCTTTCGATTACGAGTCCGACTCTCTAACCATTAGGCCACGACGTCCCCAATGACTGTATGACTGCATGCATACTGCATACTTCAAAGAATGTCTTGCACAATCATATTGATTCATTTTTGACATTTTGGGTATAGTTCTGATGCCATAAGCCAGTTTTGATGACTTTGCAATAATCCTAAATTTAGGCCCAGTTTCACAAACGGGTCTTAGTTTAAGCCAGGACTAGGCCTTAGTTAAATTAAATATTTAAACAACTTTTACAAAAATGCTTTAGAAGAAAACATTAGAGGTGTGCATCTTGACACAGAACAATGACACTGACATATTGTTAGATTTTTCTGATATTTTCAGTTGAGACAGCTCAAACATGCATTTTAGTCTGGGACTAGCTTAAGCCTCGTCTGTGAAACCAGGGGATAGACTAATAATTAATGATCAGTTATAATTACAGACTTGTCACAGTACTCATTTGTAAACCACTTTGGATAAAAGCATCTGCTAAATGATTAAATGTAATTGTATAAAATGTAAAAAAAAATATGAATAATGAAAAATGAGTGCACGTTTCAAATGTATGTAGGAAAGATACAACAGCTCAGACATGGAGTGGATACATACAGTAGAAAGATTTCTCTTACTGACTCATTTTTTTCGTTTAGCTTCACCGGAGCGGCACAAAACAAGTAGCCCCTAAATGATGTCATGCGCTTAGCAGTCTATAGAGATGTTGTAGTAGAGGAATTTACATTTTGACAGCCTAAAAACAGACTTCATTCACATGAACGTTAATTAATTAACGAAATGTACCGTATCCTAACTTCGTGAACTTAATCAGATTTGTCATCGTTATTTTTTTACTAAAAAAAATATCTGGGGGACCCTCCCTACATCTTTTTTTTTTTTTTAAATGCTTCTCATCCATTCTGCGGTGTCTATGGGTAACGGAGCTTCACCATACAGATTTAACTACTCGCACAGCTAAATAAAACAGGCTGGGTGCTGATTAACATTTCTGAAATATATATTTCTGTGAAAAGCGTTAGGTTACACAGAGGAAAGCCCGATCTAGAACCTGCACTGCATGATCAGCTTACAGCTTGAAAGACTAGTTTTAGGGTAGTTTCCCCAACGCTATGTGGGACAATTAGTCAAATTAGGTTAGCTTCAGTTTGAATCAAGACGAGGGCTACAAAAACCCATAACTTGCTAACCAGCTCTAACTAAATGTGTCATTAGTTTAATTAAATATCACATTGAACAACTTAAACTTTCAAGCTTGCAGTACCTGTAGTTTCTCTGATCTTGGGCAACCTTTGGCATCCCTCTCGGCCTGACTCTTGGCCAGCCTGTCCGTGGTGCTTCCGCAAAAACGTTCCATCTACGTTCTGATTTGGATATCCGAGAGCTTTTAGAGAGGACTCTCCATGCAGATGGACGCTATCCACCGTGCACAGAGGAGAGTCCATTGGCGTCACGCAGCTACTGCTTCCCATACTGCAGCCAGCATCGATAGACGAACACTGGGAATTCTGGAGGGAATGAATTCCCTCACTCTGTAAAGACGACATCCTTTTGGATAAGTGGTACTCGTATAACCGTGTCACTTCTTGTTCGGATGAAGCTGCCTTGCTCTGTTGATGTTCATTCCGGGCTCGTTCAATCATAAATTGTTCTTTGGCGGGGGAACTTGTGTTCAAGTCTATCGAGTCCTTCAAACTGACTTTTTGCGTTACCCTGTCTGCATGCAACGGACCGCCGTCACCAACCACCTCAGAGTAAATGTGCTCTTCAGATTTATTATTCAGAATCATATGCAATCTTTGATTGCTTTCTTGAAACGCATAATTCCTCCTTTCCAAGTCAAAGGGACCTGAACGCTGGGAATCTCGTCCATTGAAATTGTTGTACATCCCAACAAGATCCTCTGATTCTGTGATGTTCACCTGACGGGCTTCCGCTTGGGCGCTCGATTTCACCCCACCATCTTGCTCCCTGAACTTCCCCTGCGGTATTCCCATCATTACGTCCCTGTGCATTTTGTTGAAATAGTCTGTCAACGACTTGGTTTCCATTGTTTCTGGCTCCATCTCAAAGTGGTCCGAACAGAGAGTGGCAACCGCGGCGGACTGGGAGTCGTCTAGAGACGCCCGGACCTCACACGGCACCAATCGAAACTCAGTCTCCTCTTCGGCTAGAGTTTGGTACCCTTCAGCCGTGGCTACTAACATTTTCAGAGAGTTTTCGGAGAGTTTCTGAGCTGCGGCCAGCTCTGAGCTCTCCGTCATTTCGGACGAATTTGTCTCATTCCCAGAATCAGAAGAGGACTCAGGGCTAAAAGATCGAGATATTTCTACACCTGTGTGTCACAAAGAGACAAACATTTTAGCCATCACACCATACACACGTATACTTTAAAATAGTTTATTTGTACAAAACGTTGAAGGCTATGAAATGCAACAAATATGAACATAAATAATGAAATACATGAACAAAAATGAACCACAAATCATAATGAGATCACAATTACATTTCTAATAAAACAAATGCACACACAATACATGGGGTTTGCATTGAAGACAATGGAATACGGAGAAACAAAACCAAAATAAAGGAATGGCTGGAAGGTCAACGTCAATGAATAAATGTTACAATAGTGTAAGAACCTGAACTATTGTCCGACTGTGGATGAGACTGTTCCTCAGAGGCCGCCAAGGCCTCGAGAGCTTGTAGTGTGGAGACAACGGCGTCATTGAACACTTCCTCGGTCCCACCGGCCACTTGCATCGGAACCGAATCGATCAGTGACACAGGGATGTCGTTTTTTAAGCCTTTTCGCTCTTGGTGGTCGTCTTCATCTGAACTATCCCTGAACCCTGGCGGCGGAGCGGCTATCGCCAAGTTTAGAGACTGCAACAGGTCATCACTGTCCTCCTCGTCATCACCTTCTGGTGGCGGCGGAAGCGAAGTGAGATCAATAATGTCGTCGCTAGATTCCGAGAGCGACAGGAAAGAGTTCGCCTTGTCCTTCATCTCCCCCATCATCATCATCATGTCCTCCTCGCAACTAATGTCGTCGTCGTCCTCGGCGTCATCCGTAGTCTCGGCGTAGCAGATATCGCGCAGCAAAGGCTCCTCGATGCCTTCCGTCGTACCGAAGATCTTAGCGTCGCCGTAGACCATGTGGGAACCGTACTGGAAGCCGTCGACCTCCAGTGACGCTTCCAGTGGCTTGTAGTCCTTCTGTTGCGCGTACATGTACCGGTGCTCCTCCAGCACTTCTGGGATGTCCTCCATCAGTCTTTGGTATCCCAAGTTCTGAGGGTTCACAGAGTCCAGCGGAGGATCGCCGAATATAAAGGACACCTTGGCGCTTCTGGGCGACTCTTGAGGTTTGCCTTTTGGGACACTGAAGTAGGGCTGAGGATGCATGTGGCTTGCTCTGCTCGCCCGCTCAGCTTTCTCGTCCCCATGCATGCGATGCTGCAACTGGTGCATTTCGGAGACCGTGGGGGAAATATCAAACTCTCTTCGCCCACAGATGGTGTATTCGGGGTGGGGCTCGTCACATGCACTGCAGGAACCGTAATTCCACTCGATTGCTTGGTAGTTGTGCTTGACCCTTGAGTCTTGTCCTTAGACGTAAACAAAAAAGGTGTGTTATTACAGTATCAGATTCACATCAAAACAATTTAAATAAGGGGTTTCTTAAACTTTTTGATTCAAATGACCCCCATTTTCCAGTGTAATATTCCAATGCCCATTATATTGGCCAAAATATATATGTCAAGTACTTCTGCTGTAATTATGACAAAGTTTGTTTTCAAACTATTTATAAAAAAAACGGAAGTGTTGATATTGTATATTAAATTTAATCATGATTGATTTTGTAATTACAGAAGTTTCAAGAACTGTATGTTCTTCAATAAAAACAATAGTTATTGAAGTGGAAAAATAATTATTATTTGAGTTCTTGCATGTTAATTTAGATTTTTAAAAATATAACAATATTTTTTCATTGGTTGGCATTTATTATTCTTAGTTGATGTCAATTTTAACATTTACTAATGCATTATTAAAACCAAAAGTATCGTTATTATTATTGTAATGGATTAACATACAATGAACAGTTGTATTTTTGTTACATAATTTATTATAACAAATAAATTAAGTTTGCTGGTGCTACTTTGAGTTGAGAACCACTGCCATTAATAAATAACAACTATTTCAAGATGATAAACGAACTGTTATATTGTTTAGTTCATGTGCATGCTCTTACCTGCAGTATTACTGTTGTGCGTCATGTTGAAGATGGACCTCCGTGAATCGACCAGCAGCCTGTAATAACCAGCAGTCAAACACGCCAGGTTCATAGCGTCACTGGATTCCATTATAAGTGTGATGGGCTGCAGAAAGAAATATTTTGCAGAAGAAATGCATAAATAATCAGTAAACACAGCAGCAAGCTATGGGAGGCTGTGCAGTTTAAATAATATTAATATAAGTTTTTCAAATAAATAGTTACATTTACTAAGATTAAGTTTTTAATTCACTGCATGTATTGACTTATGTTTTATAAAAATGAAGCATGCATATTTCAGTAACTATGAATTATTTATTCATATTTTCTTTAGAAGCACTGGATGAAAGGGATGTTGAACTATGTATTATATACAACTGGTGTAATGCATGTGGTAAACAATCGTAAATAGTATTTATCAATTATTTATTAATAATCAAAAATAATCTGCTAGGTAATACAGTTTTTAGTTCATGTTTGCCAACCTATTATATTGCATTTATATTTTATATTGTATTCTTTGCCTTAATTATCTGTTTTATCAGATGAAACGTGCAAATGTCAGTAACTATCAATTATTAATCCATGTTTTCATAATAAGCACTGGATAAAAAGGATGTTGAATTATGTGTCCTTTATATTGCATACAAGTGGTGAAATGCATGTGGTAAATTGTCAATCAATAGTTTTATTTATCAATAATTGATATTTTCAATATGCATTTATTGACTTAACGGTTTTATAAAATGAAATATTCAAATGTCTGCAAATATGAATTATTAATTCAAGGTTTCACAATAAGCATTAAATAAAAGACATGTTAAATTGTTATGTCTTTAATATTGTATAAAACTGTCGTAATGCATGTGGTAAATAGTCAGTAAATTGTATTAAATTATTAATGATTTATTGATATTAATAATCAAAATAATCTGTCATGTAATGCAGTTTTTAGTTCATGTTTGCAAAGCAATATAGCAAACTTAATATAGTTATTTAATATTGCATTAACGGTTTTATAAAACGAAGTATGTAAATGTCTGTTAATATGAATTATTAATTCATATTTTCAATATAAACATTGGATAAAGGGATGTTGAATTGTTATGTGCCTTTAATACTGTATACAATTGTAATAATACATGAGGTAAATAGTGAATAAATAGTTTAAATGTATCAATATTAATAGTCTAAATAATCTGCCATGCAATATTGTTTTAGTTTATACACGTAAAGCAATGTAGCAAACTTGACATATTGCATACTGACTTAACTGTTTTATAAAGTGACGCATGTAATTGTAAATATGAATTATTAATTCATGATTTCGTTATCACAACTGGATGAAAGGGATGCGGAATAAAAGGGATGTTGTCCTCAATACTGTTATGCAATTCAGCTGTGGTAATGCACTTAAAATGTTATCGCATTAGATTGAAAAATATTATACCAAATGCTTTCTGTAAACAAATTATGTTTTTATCCATCGCACCTTAACATCCAGGACATGAAGCTCCACTCGTACGTTCCTTTCGTCCTCCGTGTACATTTCGATGCGATTGACGTGGCTGAAGTCGGCCAGCAGCGCCACCAGGTTGGTTTTGGTGTTGATGACATGACTGATGCCGTAGCGTGGCCCCACCAGCAGAGTCACCTCCGTGTGTTTCTCTCCTTGCTGTCAGATCACAAACACAGTGGCGTGAAACAGCTGCTTCAAACGCCTTCAGATTTCAGCAGCTGAAGCTAAAGTACTAAAACTATACATTCTCATTATTAATTTGTACTTCATTATAGAGGGAAGTATATGTAAATGTGAAATCGAGAATGTTTGCAGTGCTCAGTAAAAAATATTTATCCTTGATCTGTCAACTTCAATTTGCACGTTACTGTACTGTTATTTTACACAAAAGTCAATTTTGTACACTTGCACATACAGATGTACATAGTCTGTACTTCTATATCTACATACTGTTGTTTCTACTTCTGCGGCATAGTTTGTGTATATATATATACATACAGTGCCCTCCAAAAGTATTGGATCAGTAAAGACAAAATTGATCTGTTGGCTGTGGAGTCAAGACACTCCACACTGGAGTTTTCCTCACTGTGCACATGAATCTTGAATCTGAATCTTTAGTTAAATATGGCAAATAGCATATGCATTTTTTAAAGAATAAAATCATTTAGAAATAAAGTTCTCAAAACAGCAAAAAAAAAAAAAAAAAAAAAGATACAGAAATCTATATAGAAATCATGAAAAAAATGCTAGAAAATAAAAATACAGTGGAATTGTTTTTGATTTATTTATAATTTAATATTTTTTAACAATAAAATCATAAATCATTATAAATGGACATTTTTCTTTACTAAACAAAATAATAGAACTGCAAAACTAAAAAAATAAATAACAACCTCACATGCTAGAAAATTAAAATATAGTGTGAATAATTGATTTGCTTATAATGCTATAAATATTTAACAAAAAATGAAATCATTAGAAATCAATTTCTTTTTGCAAAACAGAACATCATAATTAAAAGAAAAGTTCACATGCTAGCAAATGAAAATAGTGTGAATCCTTGATTTGTTTATAGTTTTATATTTGACAAAAATACAATTATTAGAAATCCTATTTTCATTAGAAAACAGAATGACAGCAAAACCATATACCAAAATCATATACTTGAGCTAGAAACCATTTTCTAACAAGAAAATTACATTTAAATTAAAAATAATTTTAATTGAAAAATACAATAAAAAAAGAAAAAACGAAATAGCAGCAAAACCAGAAAAAAAAAACATCACATACTTCATATGCTATGAAATTGAAATGGAGTTTCTTGACTGTTTATTCTGAAATACACCTGAAGCTTTAAACTCTGGATCTGCATTGAAAGGCCTCTCTCTGTGAAAGCGTGTCTGTGCACTTACGACCAGCGTGGACTTGAACACTTGTCCTCCGTACAGCCTGAGATCACTCAGATATTTCAGGTAGTGAACCTTCGCCTGCAACGCCGTCAGCTTCAACACACAGAACAAATCCCAGCAGAATTAGGGAACAGAACGTGTAAATCACAGAAATAGAGCACTCTTTCTTCTTCTTTTTGAATATGTGCCTCTGCAAATAAACCTAGTTGAACTTGTTTTTCCCAAAGACAGTCTGTGCTCACAAGATGCTTTATCACAATACTAAAGTGCAATGCACTGTAAAATAAAATATAATGCAGTACATTATATCTGATTGTTTATTACATTTTAATCATTGCTTTAATTTAATGTGATATTATATACAGGTACATCTCAAAAAATTAGAATATTGTGAAAAGGTCAATATTTTGTGTCACTCATTTCAGAAAGTGAAACCCATATATTATATATAGATTCATTACACAGAGTGAAATATTTCAAGCCTTTATTTCTTGACATTTTGATGATTATGGCTTACAGATAATGAAAACCCAAAATTCAGGGTCTCAGAAAATTAGAATATTACATAAGATCAATAAAAAAGGATATTTTAAACAGAAATGTCAGGCTTCTGAAAAGTATGTTCATTTCTATGTACTCAATACTTGGTTGGAGCTCCTTTTGCATGAATTACTGCATCAATGCGGCGTGGCATGGAGGCAATCAGCCTGTGGCACTGCTCAGGTGGTATGGAAGCCCAGGTTGCTTTGATAGCGGCCTTCAGGTCATCTGCATTGTTGGGTCTGGTGTCTCTCATCTTCCTCTTGACAATACCTTGTAGATTCTCTATGGGGTTCAGGTCAGGAGAGTTTGCTGGCCAATCAAGCACAGTAACACCACGGTCACTGAACCAGCTTTTGGTATCTTTGGCAGTGTGTGCAGGTGCCAAGTCCTGCTGGAAAATGAAATCAGCATCTCCATAAAGCTTGTCAGCAGAAGGAAGCATAAAGTGCTTAAAATCTCCTGGTACGGCTGCGTTGACTGTGGACTTGATAAAACACAGTGGACCAACACCAGCAGATGCCATGGCAGCCCAAATCATCTCTGACTGTAGAAACTTCACACTGGACTTCAAGCAACATGGATTCTGTGCCTCTCCACTCTTCCTCCAGACTCTGGGACCTTGATTTCCAAATGAAATGCAAAATTTACTTTCATCTGAAAAGAGGACTTTGGACCACTGTGCAACAGTCCAGTTCATTTTCTCCACAGCCCAGGTAAGACGCTTCTGATGTTGTCTCTGGTTCAGAAGTGGCTTGGTAGCTCTTTTCCTGAAGATGTCTGAGCGTGGAGACTCTTGATGCACTGACTCCAGCTTCAGTCCACTCCTTGTGAAGCTCTCACAAGTGTTTGAATCAGCTTTGCTTGACAGTATTCTCAAGCTTGCAGTCATCCCTGTTGCTTGTGCACCTTTTCCTACCCAAATTCTTCCTTCCAGTCAACATTTAATATGCTTTGATACAGCACTCTGTAAACAGCCACAGCTTTCAGTAATGACCCTCTGTGTCTTACCCTCTTTGTGGAGGGCATCAATGTTCGTCTTCTGGATCATTGCCAAGTCAGCAGTCTTCTCCATTATTGTGGTTTCAAAGAACAAGAGATACCCGGAATTTATACTGTAGGGATGGTTATTAATTGAAACTCAAATGTAAATATTCTAATATATTGAGATAATGATTTTTGACTCATGAGCTATAATCTCTAATCATCAAAATTAAAACAAAATAAAACTTTTGAAATGTTTTACTTTACATGTAATGAATCTAAAATATGTATTTGAAATGTTACAAGAAAAAAATGAACTTTTTCATGATATTACATTTTTTTTAGATGTACTTATATGCTTATAGCTCAAATATATAAAAAAATATATATATTTTTTTCCCATTTTATTAGCATATTCACTATGATACTGTAAATAACCAGATATAAATATAATTAAAAATAACATGCATATACACATTATAACTGACTTGTTAATATAAATAAAAATTACTACATATAAATATTTATAAACATTAACAATTTTAACATGCACACACATATATACATTTAAAACAGACTTGATATATAGAATATTTATATATGGTTATACAAGCTAAAAGTTTAAAAGCAATATATAAATTAATATATGATGTATATATTTAACTACAAGTCTATTTATATATGCTTGTATATGCCAAAAATGTTTCAATAAAGTGTTACATTCAACAACAAACAGTATTAGTCTTTGCTGTGATAGCGTGTGAAATTTCATTGTGAAAATCCTAAAGCGTATTATATTATGCATTGAAAAATCTGGATTTTCAAAGGCAGCTGAAAAGATCGATTTTAATTGTACTATTCATATGTACATCAAGCTGTGAAAGTTTCTTCACCTTTTTGCCAGGTGGCACCAGGTTCTGGTTGGTTTTCAGGATGTGTGTGAGCGCTTTCTTGATGTTCTTCTCTTTCATGCTGCACAGAACCGCTGGAGGCAGAAACTGCGCCAGACCCCACTCCTTTCTATAAAGACATGGCGGGAAACAAGAGCTTTCATGCTGAATTCAAACGCTCTTCGCAACAGTCAAACACCTTTCATCTGTTCTTCTCAATTAAAGGAACCACCACCCAAAACTTTTTACTCGCCCTCATGCGGATCAAACATGAATCATTTTCTTTCTTTGGTGAAACAAATTGAGAACATTTGAGCTTCTGCTGTCCATAAAATGGGAAAAATGTCAAAGTTGTAAAATAAAGATTATTGGAGTGCAATTTTTCAGTCTTTTGTGTACTTCAGAATTTCACATCTAACTCAGTGTTACTTGCCATTTTTTTTTATTATTTGTGGACTTTACTAGCAATTCTGAATGAAAAACTTTTTTTGTTAGTTTTTTTGTGTACAGTGAAAGTTTCTCTCCACAAAGGAGAACACCAGAAAAAAACAATTACATTTTACATTTTTTATAGTTTAGTATTTTTTATTTCAGCTTTAGTTATTTTAGCACATCAAGTGTTTTTTGCATGGAACAGACTAAAATTTAATCTTTAACAAATTTTAAGTGCTTGACAAGTAAAATAAATATCTGTAATGCCTGTTAATTTCTAATTTTTTTCCTTTAGAGAGTTCGACAGTCACTGTGCAGAAAAAAAAAGAAGCTGCATGAAGACATTTCTGCATGTTCCACAGAAAAAAACAAACAAAAATCAACTCCATACAATTTTAATAGTTGTCTATACTACTCCTTTAATAATTGTGAGCACAGACATGAATGTTGAACACTCACTCGATGTATTTCAGCGAGACTTTCTGCGTTTGTTTGGTGCTGAGTGTCAGGATGTACATCTGAAGAGCAGCCAGGCGAAGCGCCGTGTCGTATTTGAGCTCAGAGCCGAAACGCTCCTGCACCACGTCCTTACAGCTCTGCATTCAGACGAGCAGAGAACCAGAATTAACACACAGTGTGCTTTAGCAGACATAACCTTTCTCTCAGATGTGACATACTGAAAGGAACAGTTCAGCCAAGAAGGAAAATCTGCTGAAGATTCATTCACCCTCAGGTCATTCAAGCTGTAGATGAGTGTGTTTCTTCATCAGGTTTGTAGAAATGTGTCTCTGCATCAGTGTCTCAGCAATGGATGCTCTGCAGTGAATGGGTGCCGTCAGAATGAGAGCCCAAACATCTTATAAAAACATCACAATAATCCACACCACTCCAGTCCATCAGTTAACATCTGGAGAAGACAAAAGCTGAAACAAATCCATCAAGACTGTGCAGATTTCTCTCCTGATTCAGACCAGAACACTTTTTCACTGGAGGAAGAGTTATTATGGATTATAGACTCGTATTTTAGATAAAAATGTCTTGATGATGGATTGGTTTCTTATAAACACACAGCTTTTGTCTTCTCCAGATGTTAACTGATGGACTGGAGTGGTGTGGATTATTGTGATGTTGTTATCAGCTGTTTGGACTCTCATTCTGACGGCACCCATTCACTGCAGAGCATCCATTGCTGAGACACTGATGCAATGCTACATTTCTCCAATGTGAATGAAAGCGAGTACATTTTCAGCACGTTTTCATTTTCAGGCGAACTGTTCATGAAGTACATTTTGCTTCACTGTTTATACAGCATTAACGCCAACTATATTGTAAACATTATATACTTTTAAAGTGAGACATCTTCCCTTACTATTTATAGTAGCAATTTTACATGCATATGCTGAATATTTTGTATTACACTGCATCTTCTAATTGCACAAACATTGGATGAAGTAACTGAAGAACAAGCATGAGAAATGCTTTAAACCTGATAAACAAACAAACGGTGGAAGAAATTCATTATAGGTTTCTGATATATCAGGCTGAACATTATGGAGATTTTTTCTGAGGAAGAGAATGAGAAAAGACTGAAAACTAACGTCCATAAACTGAGCTGAACATTAGAGACGTGTTACCTGAACGTAGAGGTAATCGAACGCCACAGCGTCTCTCCTGAGAAGATCCACTGGATCTTTTGGAAGGAAACTGATGCGGAAAAAGCACTTCATCTTATGTGAGCCCGGCCTTTGGGTCACCTAAAAACAAGAAATCATGATCATATTTCTCTGTACTCTGTCTATCTGTTCTCTCATCATATTTAACTGCTTGTAGATTCATCATCATTTCTTTATGCGCGTCACTCAGATTCAGTAGCGGCTCATTCATCAGCACAACAAACCTGCGTGAGCATCTCCTGCTCGTGGAGAAGCATTAGCTTTGTTGCAGATCCTTCCATCTTGTGCTCCAGCATCAGAGAGAAGTGCTCAATGCTTTTAATAGACAGCTTCTCTTGCAGGGTCAGAATAACATCCTTTGAAACAGAAGAACATCTCTGTTATTCATGTTCAACACCGCCAACACGTGACATAAGGCTAACATCATTAGAAATGTCTTAATAAATAAGCATTTTATATTATATATACAGCACTGGGTAGATACTGATTACAAATTACATGATGAAAATTGTAGTTAGTAACAATCTATTAGATTACTAATTTTAGGTACTTTTTAATCACTTTTAAAAGTACTGATTTATCACATAGATTTAAATGGGATTATTGGGTACCATGTATATTCCATTCTTTGTTTTCAACAACATGAAACGCATTAAATATCACATTACATCAGTGTTTCCCAGACTGGAGTAGAGAAATGAGGAATTAGAGAGAATCAATAAATTATCCATAAAGAATTATGATCATTTTAAAATGTAACAATCAAATTACAGACAAGTCAGAGTAATCGATTTTGAAATTAATATTTGCTTTCGTACATAAGTGTACACATTTGTACATTTTGTATATTTGTGTAATATTAGACTTGTCATTTATCTCTTTTCAAGTATGTTTGGTTTACTTTCAAAGATTTTTTGGGGCTCACCAAGGCTGCATTTATTTGATCAAAAATACAGTAAAAAAAAATTGAAATATTATAATTTAAGAAAACTGTGAATATCTGTTAAACTGTAATTTATTTCTGTGATCTGCAGCTGTATTTTCAGCATCATTACTCCAGTCTTCAGTGTCACATGATCTTCAGAAATCATAATAATATACTGATTTACTGCTCAACAAACATTTCTGATTATTATCAATGTTGAACACAGTTGTGCTGCGCTATATTTTTATGTATATTTTCAGGATTCTTTGATGAATAGAAAGTTCAAAAGAACAGCATTCATTTGAAATAGAAATCTTTTGTAACATTATAAATGTATTTACTGTCACTTTTCACGTATTTAATGCATCCTTGATAAATGATAGTATTCATTTCTTTTAAAAAAGAAATTTTGCTTGCAACAATAATATTTTATTGCACCATATTTAATGTATGCACCTCAGTATTTTTGCTGATATGGTGCATCAGCAGCAATCTGTAAATACTGCAAAGCTGAAATACCTTAATGGAGGTGGTGTAGTCAAACTTAAAGGACTTTGTTTGTCCATTTTCAAGATACACCTTCAAGACGTTTGGCATGAAGAGCAGAGAATTATCCTTCACAGTCTCCTGTGGATGAAAACACTCTGTCATGTTTAATAAATGAATAACACAACTAAACTGGCTTTTATCTGTTCTGTCAGTGATTCACATCCCTGTGATGATATCAGCACAAAACACATGCGGCTGCATATTTTTAATCATTAACCTCTTGTTGTGCAACTAATTAAGACATACAGTGTGAATGAACACTGATTTATGTAACGTGCGTCTTCATAATCTTTCATCACAATGCAATAATTTGCTCCAGAGCTAAAATCACTTTCCGGCTGACGACATCAATCCTCTTATTCTAATCACATGACTCTATTCTGGTGCATAACGTCCACTTTTCACAATCCAATCAATCTCAGATGATTATAATCAAAACCCTACAGTGCTTCTCACTGAATATCTGGTTCCTCTCAGAGATGTCAGATTATGGACGCAAAATGGACACAATTTAGATCTTTAAACTAAAAATAAACCCTTTAAAAGAGCTGTAAATACTGTGATATATGACATGCTTTTTAAGCAAAACGTGTCATTTTTCACTTACAGGTACTTGTCCGTTAATAATGACTTCTTCAGCAAAGCGCACTTTGACCGGATTGGATTTCAACTTGGCCTTTTTAGCTTCACTGATGAAGGCAGATTTGGGCGACTGGATGGGAATAACAGAGGAACAAAAGCAGAGAAATTACTGAATATCAATGCTATCAAGTCATTATCTTCTGCCTGAGAGCTGCGCCAGAAACTAATGAACAGATCCAGATGGAATCCGCAGCAGGGTTATTAGAGTCAACTAAAACCATAAAGAAATAGTTTTGTTCCTTGAAATAAAATAAATGTTAACAGTATCTATCTAGTAGCTGAAATAAGTACTAAAATAATTCAATTAAACTAATATATATATAAAAAAATATATATATATATTAGGGGTGGCACGGTACATGTATTCGTACCGAACCGTCACGGTATGGACATCTCGGTTCGGTACATGAGGCCTTACGACGAATACAGGAAATTCACCCCCAATCCAGAAGGCGGCGCCTGCAGTAATGCAACGCTGTTTGATAACTGCCAGCAAAAGAACAGCGAATGCCGTGAGTTGCAGGCTTGAAAACAAAGCCCACTAAACAGTGACCATGTGCTGATTCTGAACGCGTTCACTTCAACTGTTTCCCAGCAGAATCCACTTTAAACACTTATTGTCTTATTAATAATCACTGTATAAAGGTCTGCTTTTATTTGTGTACACTCACAATGAAAACAAAACAGATTTTATATTTTCACATCTAGATGGATTTTTTTTTTTTTTTATTTGCACTACTGTCTGTTCAAAACAAATGAAAAGAAACTGAGTATAGTAGATTTTTTTTTTTATTTCTGTTGTACCGAAATCGTATCAAACCGTGACCCCCGAACCGAGGTACGTACCAAACCGTGACAAAACACACAAAACAAAAATGGTGCCTTGGCATCTAATTGAAATAAAATAAGTTTGAGTACTGAAATAATTAAAGCTAATAAATAAAAATGGATAAAAACTATATGAACATTAAAAACACTAATAAAAATGACAAAAACACAAGAAAACTAAACAAAAATGGTGCCTTGGCAAATAGCTGAAAACGTTTAAGCTTAAATACTTAAAATTATTAAAACTAATACAAATTAATAAAAACTACATAAACATTAAAATAATAATATATATAAAATAATAGTATGCCACTTTTAATAGTGACAAATATAAAAATTCAACATATCAACAAAAACTATAGTATAGCATAGTATAGTATAGTGTATCACTGATAATAAAACAACATAAAATAACTAAAGTAACACTGATCTGCAGACATTTTATTAGTGCTTTCTCCATTGAATTTGTGAACTTCTGCAGAATTTAACCACAGTCTCAAATTAGCCAAAATACTGAAAAACTAACATTCAAAACATAGTCAATATGTAGACTTACAGAGTACGGCTGCACCACAGTCAGGATGATGGACTCCTTACAACATCTGCCAAAAATAATGGAAAAAAGACAATAAGAATATGAAATTCTCTAGATGGAGTCAGGGATATTTTGCAAATCCCTGATCTAATAATACAATGATATTCAGACATCTGACTCGTGTGTTCACACTCATTTTGGGACCACAGCATATACAGTTATTGTAGACTGAAACTGCTGGTCTGTCAGCATGTAATGACTTCAGCTGAAAAACACATGTAGTAGATGAAGAGCGACACAGTATGATGGAGCTCAGTACCTGACCAAGTCAATGACTCGTTCCCGTGGAGCCGAACTCACAGCCTCCTCATTGATCATCACTATTTCATCTCCTGGGATCAGCTTCCCTTCTGAAGGCCCTCCTGCAGATTCATCACAAACACACATTGCATTTGTGCTTATATTATATGCCTTTTTTCTAAAACAATGAACATCATGCACCATCTTTCTTGTCTGTACACACTATAGATCATCAATAGCTTGAGGTAAGGGTCAGTTTGTTTGTTTTAAGACATTAATACAAATTATTCAGCAAGGATACATTAAAAGGGTCAAAAGTGACAGTATTTCTGAAGGATCATGTGACACTGAAGACTGGAGTAATGATGCAAAAAATTCAGCTTGATCACAGCAATAAATTACACTTTAACATATATTCAAATAGAAAACAGCTATTTTAAACTAAAATTTTCAAAATGTTTTACTCTGTGACTTAAAATAAATGCAGCTTTGGCGAGCAGAAGAGACTTATGCTTCCCGACTAGTTTCTTAGTCACACTAATGTTGTATGAAATGACTCAATTGTATGAATACATGCAGAAGAACCAGTCTTGGTTAGCTGGGATACCTGGAGTAACCGATCGAACCACCACTGGTTTCTCGCTGCCCGCCACGAAGCCGAAGCCAAGCACTGGGTCGCGTCTCATTTCCACCTTTCGCGGTGCAGGAGGGACGAACTTTTCCACATCAACACGCACTTCCTCCAAAGAACTTGACTGCGAGAGGTGACTGAAAGACAGAGGAGGATAAAGATCAAATTAGTTCAATGTTAACATGTACTCGAAACTGACTTCTTTAACCCTGTATAGCCTGACATACGAAATAGCGGTCCGAAATATATAATTTTTGAAATGGAATGGTTTATTGAACCTTTAGACTTTATCTTCTCTTTATAATACATACATGTAAGTTTGTGTATGACTTTTTTGTTGAGTATCATTATATGATCCACACTATATATGTGGTGTTTGACACTATAGATCATGACATACTCATAGATTAATTACAAATCTATACAGGCATTCTGGGACAGGCTTTAAGATGGTTTAGATCCTACCTGCACGACCGTTACCACTTTGTTTATTTTAATGGGGAATCATTTCAATGAACTGCAGTAAAGTATGGAGTGCCACAAGGATCGGTCTTAGGCCCTCTGCTATTTTCAATAAACATGTTGCCCCTTGCTAATTTTATCAGAAAATATGGAATTAGTTTTCATTGCTATGCTGACAATACTCAGCTATATATTTCAACAAGACCTTCAGTCTTTTATGGCTCATCTAGCCAGACTGAAAAACTGATGAAATTCTGATGCTTTTAAATGTAAATAAATGAGATCTTTATGACAGTATAGCAGCTACTTACATAAAATGATATAAATTAGTCATCTCTCTATATCTCCTATACTCAAAACATATAATGCAATGCAATCCGATGACTGAGAGATTGATGATCAGATTTGAGACTCACTGATTTTTCTAAAAAATGATTCATGGAGAATCAAGTAAAGCCGAGCTTCTTCAAGTCCAGTAAGTGTTCATCTGGAAATATTAAAGTTATTCTTACATTTGCTTGATAAAAATCAGTAAAGATGCTGACCTTAACAACAAAGTTGATGACTGATGTTGATAGAAAATTGCCTTAGAAATTGACTTATGATACAGCATGTACACAGCATACAGAAATCTTGCAGTTTCCACCTTTACACACTTGTTTTCCTCAGGTGTCCAGATTACACAACTCTGATTGACCTCTTTCATAACAGCAACATGTGAGACGTGAGCTTTGCCATTCTCCATTAAGATACAACACAGTGGAACTGAACGCAATGAAAGCCGTGGAAATGATCAGCCTCCACGGGAACATCTATGCTGCGCCTGTCACAGTTCTCAAAGCTCCCGGGAACTGTAATTTAGTGGGAGGCGAACAATGACTTTCTAGTACAAAAGGTTGATGGGAGAAAGTGCTACAAGTTAAGAAACTGCTGCAAATGTTGATGACCCAGTTACACACTGTAATCATTCAAAACTGTTGGCTGGTACAGTTGAGTCACCACACACTTCAACACGCCACGTCATCTGAGAAGAGAAGAACTGGATGCAAAGGCACAGACTTTACTCAAAAAATGGGGAGATGCTGTCTGAACGCTCTCATATTTCTAAGTACGGTTAAATGATATATCGAAACAAAATTGACTGTGACAGTTATAAAACAAACTGATGCGACAGTCATAACATGAAGGCTGTGATTGTATTAAATAAGCGTGCACCGTATCATGAGCTACATGTGTTAATAAACACAGTGTCACGCCTCGCGCTCAAACATGCAATGCATATATGCATTTGAGGCAAACCGCCAAAATAAAAGCTTGGTTTAATGTGAATGAAAATGAATGAAGAATGAAGAAATTAAGACAGTTATTAGTATCGTAATTTTACAGCTGTAACAAAAAAATATTTAAGTACAATAGTATTATTACAGAAATTTCATTTTTAAATTTTTTAATTCATATTTATAGTCTTACTAAAGTTTTAATATTTTACTCATACTTTTTAAATTTTTTAATAATAACAGTAAAAAACATGTTTTAGTCAAATTGAATGTTTTTTCATTTTACAATACTTTAGTATTGCTGCTATATATAATTCTTATTTATTTTAATAATACAGTGTGAATCATATTTTATTCATATTGATTTTTTTTTACAGTACATTAGAATTAATGCAATATTTCTTATTTTTATATTTTTAAGAATTGTAAAACATTATATTTTGTAGTCAAAAACAGTGGAAATGTACAATATGTATTAATTTAGCCTTTAATTAATGTTTGAATTATTTCAGGAGGACATTCATTTTTTCTTATACGTAGCAGAAGCAATCCCAGTTAATCAATTGTTTATGAATAATAGCAATAAAGCTTGTCTGGCAACAATATGCATTGGTTTATGAGATGCATACTTGTGCTAAACTACATAAACATACACCTCATGTATGTCTTTACCTCTTCATCTTCTTGCATCAGTGCTAAAAAAGCTTCCCGTCATGGTCTGTCTATGAACAAAACACAGCCTTTGGTTTTTATGTGGAGCTCGGTGTCCCATTATCTGTATTTTCACTCAGCATAAGATTTTATTGTGAATTTAATAGCATTATGTTTCCACGTTCCGCTCAGGTAACCAGCAAATGGCCTTTACATCACATCTTCTCGCGTTTCACTAATCTAATCGCAGCTAGTTGCTCAGCTATTGCTCACTCTTTATATCATCTTGCATTTGTTGGTCTGTGAAGCGTGAGCTCTGTGCACGTCGTTAGCTAATTAAAGCCGTGGGCTGGAGGAGGCGGCGAGGAAGCGCCATCATTCTCGACACATGTTCCAGCGCACCGCGAATGGCTACAATTAATCTTTCAAGCCACAGCGAGAGCATGAGAGGTCATGTGTGCGCTGCATGAGACGATACTCAATACAGCTACAACAAATCTGTAAGAGGCCATTAGTTCACGAACAGGTCTTTGTTTAATAAATCTAGGATGGTGCAACACTAAGGTCAAAGGTTCAGTTCCCAAAGAAATACATGAACTGATGAAAAGCAGTGGGCGATTTGACAAATCTTTTGCACTAAATGTTTTTACTCAAAAGTCTTTGTAAATAGCCGATATACACACACACCTATGATGCTCAGCTGAATTCTCTATTAATTCAACAAGCTGCAACATTCAGACAGGTGACAATTATATGATTAAAATAGTTTTATGGTTAAAAATTACAAATAGATATCATATTTTCCCAATTTGATCAAAGTACATTAAGACAAATGTTTTCTATAACAAGTTTACTGAAATGCTTTGTTTCAGTATGAAATGCTTTTTGTATATTAGTGAATGTAAGCAGTACAAATTGACATTTCTACCATTGCAAAGTAAAGTGTCACACCATCCGGCCATAATAAAGGTATACCTCAAACGCACTGTAAATCTCTCTGGATAAATGCATCCACTGAATGCATGAATATTAAACGTATTCATGCAGCAATGACCAAATTATCCAGGTTAATGCTGGATGATGGCAGTGAGGCGAGCGCTGAGATAAAAATATGAATGGGATTTGTGCCATCACTCAAGAGGAGCGCGAACACGGCAAGCCCTGCAAAAAACATATGGGATGCAGGAAACGCATCACCTTGACTTCAGCCACGACCAGCTGCTATAGATGGCCAGCGTCCCAAAGTCTTGAGCGCTGCGGACACTGATGACCAGCGTAATATGTGCGAATGGGTCTAAGCTTCAAAAGGGTGTTTCATATTGTTAAAATCATCAACAGGTGACTGAATATCTGGGATAATATTTTATATTAAAACTAAGAGGAAGTCAAAGATTTAAATTATTTTTATGCTCTCCAAGACTGCATTTATTTGATCAAAATACACTATAAATTGTGAAATATTATTACAATTTCAAATAAGTGCTTTCTATTTGAATATATTGGAAAATGTAATTTATTTCTGTGATCAAAGCTGAATTTTCAGCATCAGTCTTCAGTGTCACATGATCCTTCAGAAATCACTCTAATATGCTGATTTGGTGATCCATTATTATTATTATTAGTGCTCAATTATTAATGACGGTTCTTATTATCAAATATAGAAAACATTTTTGCTGACTAATATTTTTGTGGAAACGGTGATGTTTCAAAATTTTGAAAAAATAAAATAAACTGAAAAATAAAATTAAAAAAACTCCACACTAAATGAAAAACAAAACACCTTAAATTGTGTGCTCCAGTGTCACAAAATGTTCAATTAACATGGAAGCAATGTATCTTGTTTAAAACTATTGTTTATTTGCAAAAGACAAAAGAAAATTTATGGTGACCCATACTCGGAATTCGTGCTCTGCATTTAACCCATCCAACGTGCACACACACAGCAGTGAACACACACACACACACCATGAACACACACCCGGAGCAGTGGGCAGCATTTATGCTGCAGCGCCCGGGGAGCAGTTGGGGGTCCGGTGTCTTGCTCAAGGGCACCTCAGTCGTGGTATTGAGGGTGGAGAGAGCTCTGGACATTCACTCCCCCCACCTACAATCCCTGCCGGCCCGAGACTCCAACCCACAACCTTTGGATTACGAGTCTGACTCTCTAACCATTAGGCCACGACTTCCCCTGGAAGCACTGATGAAGGTTGAACAGAACATCTTAAGAGTTACTGAGTATAATTACAAACTAAAACCTAAGCTAATATTTAAAATGAAATAGAAATGCATCCATGAAATGAAAACTGAAACCAAAATATTCATGCAAAGGACAAAAATTTAACTGAAATTGAAAGTATTAAAATAAAATAATTTTAATTAGCAATAAAATCAGGTGAATTATATATGAACAAACCCCTCAGTAAAAACGTATACAATATACATATGAATAAACTAAGTTTTGGTGCATGTAAGTGCTGCTGAAGTGGAGAAAAAGCTCTTTTTGAGAAAACTGCCTTTTAAAATATGCATTGAAATCTACAGATGCAAAGAGATGAAGTGCAATAAAATAAACACTTAAATGTGTATTATGGATGTTTCCTGTCTACTAAGAGGACATGTTAAGGAAGCAAAATAACCCAAAATTAACACTGGTTCTGCAGTGTCTTGCCTTAAACATCTTATAAACAAACCAAAAAAAATAAATCCATTGCTCCAACAGAGTAAAATGAAACTGTGATTGAAAGTATTAAAATGACTATGAAAACTATTATAAACTCAAATCAGACGTATTATTGTTTCTAGTTGTTTGACGGTGTGAAGAGCACTAATGATCTGTGATGACGATGATGATTATTGGTGATTTCTCTGACTGTCATCTGATTTGATGCAGCGATGACTCGCATCATAACTCTTATTCAACTGACTCATCTGAAACATTCACAAGACAAAAGACGCACAAATCGCACGTCCCTCGCAGGAAGCGAACAAAGAGTACATCATGACTAAATGCCAAAGCAAACATGCAAAACTCAATCTGAACGCTGCTGCTGCTGCTGCTGAGAAACGACTTTATTAACCGGCAGGGAGCAAATCTGATCAGGCGCGAGAGCTCGATAAATTGCATTACGTGAATTATTCCGGTCAAAAGCTCACACTAAATGCTTCTGGTTAATGGAGTCTCTGTGAAGGTGGACATTACAGCATCTCATCTTACCTGACCAATCAAGTTAAGCAGGTGAGCTGACTGTGAGACGCTCTTACAGCTCTTTGAGCCGTCTATCGGCTACACAACCAGCACCTTAACTCCAATAAAACCTGATTTGAAACGCTCCACATAAGCAGCGATCCTGTGCATTATAGGAACAGACTGAAGCACACGTGAAACCTGATGCATAATTGATTTCAATGCAGTTATTGTTAGTTAGAGCCAAGTTAGTAAGTGTAATACTTACAGCCTTTATATATAATGCATTACAAAAGTATTTCAATGCATTAATTAATGCAACTTATAATGCATTGTGTGATCTCACAAAATATTTTAATACTTTTCTATTCACTGTTACAACTAGAAAGTGTAATGCATTAAAACACATGACATACAGCTGATCTCCAAATATTATAATGCATTTTAACTTGTAACAACTATAGCAATTATTTCAGAAAAGATGCAATACAATGTACATTATGAATACTTTTATAATGCATTATACATGAAGGCTTCAAACAAAGTGTTATCCAAAACTCCAAAATAAAATTGACCAAATGCATCCAAAAAGCTCATGCAATACACCAGAGGTCCCTGAAAGTTTCAATGCAAAGGGCCAACAAATAAAACTTGACTGATCATGGTCCAAAATTAAATGCTGCATTATATATAAGTATATTAAAATACTTATTTTTTACATTTTAATTATTGTTTTAATGAAATTTACTTATATTATTTTTGTTTTCATGTAAAAATAATTGTAAAAAAAAAAAAAAAGTCATGGCACGGTGGGCCAAAAATCGAATGATCATGGATTAAATGTAAATACTGCATTATTTCCAGCTATATAATATTAAATCAATTAAATTTAACATTTTACAAATTATTAAAAATAAATGAAATTTTTCAATTATGTTTCAAATTAAATTAACTTGTGTTTTATATTATTATATATTTCAATGCAAAAATAAAACAAACAAAAATAAATAAGTAAATAAATACAACAAAAATAATAAATATTTCAATGTCATGCTTCTTCGTAGTTTCCCCTTCCTCTTATAATATGGCACAATCGGCCCAAAATCTAAATCTAATCAATCATGGGCCAAAAGTAAATGCTGCATTATATACAACTATATTATAATTGATTAAATTGTCAACTTTTTCAAATAATTATACAAAAACCATTTACAAAATTTGTTTACATTTGTTATTATTTTTTAAAGTTAAATTTACTACAATGCAATAAATAAATAAATAAATCAAGCTTTAACTGCATTGTTTTTTTTGTTTTTTTTTTCTCCTTTTCTTGCAATATGGCATGGTGGAACAAAAATCATACTTGACTGATCATGGCCCATAAGTAAATGTTGCAATCTATATTATATTTAATTTTACCATAACCGGTTTCATATTAAATTCACCTAACATTTCAAAGCAAAAATTAAACAAACCTTAATACATAAATATAAATGTGATTTACAGGCATGTTTTCCCTTCCTCTTGTAATATGCCACGGTGGAGCAAATCAAAGGTCATCACAGGTCAGCTCTGGCCTGCAGTCGCTGGTTTGTGCATCTCTCACACCTTTCTGAGTACTTTCTGTTGGTGTGTTAAAACGCTGCCAACATAGCAGCCTACAAGGTTTTGGAGTGAAGCCCATGTGTCTCTTATGTAAACTGTGGTGTGTTTATTTGATTGGGACTGTAGTGTTAAATAATAGCAGAAACTCAATGCACAGCCATTTCATTTCCATTTTCAAACCGCTACAGACTCAAACACGGTTTGAAAAATGTCCTACTTTACAAACACTACAGAATACGTAAGCGCTCTAATTTCTCTCTATACTCTAATTATAAACGTCCGCTGCACTAATAGAGAAGGATTGCAAGATTTAAAGGAGGCGCTGATCCAGCTGGCCCAGATCTGATCTCTCGTTACAAAACACTAGAAACAAGAGCCAGAATCAGCTGATCATCTCACGATACTGTAAATTAGACTGACACACAGAATTTTGCTTTGTTTTCTACAGAGTCTATGAAAAAAGGAGGATTTTAGTTTTTGTTTTTGCATGCTGAAATGGTTAATTGCACAAAATGTGGCCAGTTGTCTTATACGCGAAAATAAATTTGATGTAGGATTCAATTTTCATTTAGAAATTGCTGGTAATTTCACCATAATTGCAAAGAAATGGCAAATTACATTGGATTAAAAATTAAATTTTGAAATTGAAAGACTAAAATAGCATTTTCTTCTAAACGTACTTCAATAATCATAATTTACAACTTGAAAAAAATCATTTTTTACAATGTCTACGAGTCTCTTCTGGGCTGTTGGTGATTTTTGGCAAGAATAAACTGCACTGAATACCAGATTTAATGCCAACTGTCTAATATCCGACTAAGGAAACTCAAAATTGCATGTCACAAAAATGCTGGAGTTTGTGTAGGATTTTAGAGAGCAAACCTTATATAAACTTAGGAGCAATGTATCTTGTGGCATTGAAAAAATCTTAGCTTGTATGCAGAAGCCAAGGAATATTTTGAGAATGCACTGAGAATGGAAACAACATCATGCACAATTCATTTTAAATCTTTAGAATCAGCATTCAGCATTGCTTAACTACAGTATTATTACAACCTATGCTAAAATGTGTAAAAAAAATAAAACAAATTGTATTTAAACTACAAGCATTGTTACAAATGACTACAGCTGAACTGAAATTGAATGTGAGGAAATCATTACGATATATAAAATTATAATAGCTGATATTATAAAAGCCGTAATGAGAACCAATTGTGGATTTCAAGTGTGCATAAGGACACTAAAATAATCACACATTTAGCGCAAAACTCTCAACTGCATGTCAAAGAAATCCTGCTTACAAACAGCTTCTGGAGTTTGTGTGGGATCTCTGAGAGCAAACATTATGTTAACGTAGGAGCAATGCATCTTGTTTCACTGAAAAAATAAATAAATAAATAAAATAAAAAATAGCATACTGTATGTGTAAAAGGCAATTAATATTTTGAGATTGCACTGAAAATGTTAACAGTGTCATGCAAAATCCATTCCAAATCTTAATAATCAGCATTCAACTGATTGCTTAACTATAATTACAAACTAACACCTAAGCTAAAATGTGTCAAATATCAGAAAATAAATGTTACATATCGGACTAATAAATTACACATTTAATAATGCAAAACACTCAACTGCAAGTCACAGATATCCTGCTTACAAAAACAGTTTGTGCATTTTGTTTCTCAGATAGCAAATGTTAAAATCAACATAGAAGCAATGCAACTTGTGGCAATGAAAAAAAAAAAACTGCACATATGCAAAGGTTAAGAAATATTTTAATGATTGCACTGAAAATGCAAAGCAAAATTCATTTCAGATCTTATTTCTGAACTGATTGCTTAACTATAATTGCAAATTTAAACCTACACTAAAATACCTAAAAATTAATGAGAAATATATCTATCAAATTTAAACTAATTAAAAGAATAACCACTGCTGCAAATGACCAAAATTGAACTGAAATGGAAAGTGAAGTTATAATTTATCATTGTTCATATATTATAGTTTTGCTGATCATAATAATTTTGTTATAAAATAAAATAATTGTGATCAGAAAAATAAAAAAGGGTCATGAGGACAAGCTTTAATGCCAAATTCAAACAGTCAATCAGACTAAAAAGAGACTGAAATAGTATTCTCTTGTAAATATACTGGCATCATATTTATTTATGACTTTTTTGGTGTTTCTTGGCAGCAAAAAAATAAAATAAAATAAAAAAAAGCTGTAATGAGGACCAGATTCAATGGCAAATGTCAAAAATTTGACTAAGAAATCACACACTTACAAGCAAAACTCTTTTTAACAAAAGCAATGTACAGTATCTTGTGGCATTGAAAAAAACAGTGCTTAAATGCAAAACACAAAATACTTTGAAGACTGCACTGAAAATGAAAATCTTAAGAACCCTAATTTATCCAGCCCTTAGCTAGAAGTACAAACTAAAACTTGAGCCAAAATATGTACAAATCTATAAACAAACTAATCAAAAGAACAATCCATAACTTAAAGAAATTTAAAGAATTAAATTTAATTATGATCACCAAAATTATAATATCCTGATATTTGACATTTTCCATTAACATCGGCTATTTTTAATTTTTTTAATCAACTAAGGAGACTAATACATCAGATTGAATAGTGCAAAACACTCGGCTGCATGTCACAGAAATCCTGCAATCACTGCTGTGATGTGTGTCCACGTGACTCAGACGAATCCTCAGCTCACCCACAGCTGTCTGTCAGCACAGACTACAGATCATTCAGCGCTCGGAGCTCGGGTTCGATTCACAGCTCAGACACACAAACACAGCTTCAGCCGCTCTTCACTCACTCGTCTCGTCTCGTCCAAGCCTCTGAAAGCCCTGGGCACAAACACTTGCCCTGAACAGCAGATTTTTTCATTTTCTTTATTTTGAAGATGTTGCTTCTATTTTAAGACTAAGAGCCGGCGAGCAAAGAGCGATTCGACCAATCGCAGCCCGACTGGGAGAACGAAAACATGCTGCTTTGAACACCAACACAACATCATATCAGCAGTGGAAAACTGGGCTTTCTTGAAGGATTGCCCACTTTATTCAGACTAAAACCTTGAATGGTCAACATATCGTAATTACAAACATTTGCAGTAAAGTGGTGCAAACGTGTGATCATCTGTATGTATTATCACACAGACCAAATGCAATCAAAACTCAAAGACTTACGTGCATGTGTTTATTCCTATCTAGAAATCAAATTGTTTTCATTCTGTCCCTCAAAATGTAAAATAATAATAATAATAAAAAAGCAGAATTACTTGTTAATTTTGTTTCCCCATCAACCTCAAAATGTTATATATACACACTTCACAAAGGTCAACAGCAGGTGCTTAAAACAGCAAATGTGAAAAAGATACATTTATTTAATATTTATGTATTTTCAGTTCATTTTTTATTTAAGTTTTAGTTATCAAGTTAAACTAAAAGAAAAAAAAGTTGATTTGGACACTCGTTAAAACAAATTAAGTTTAGTTTTATTTTATTTTATTCTATTATTTTATTCTATTTGAGAAAGTTTCCAAAGCAACATTTCTCATTTTCACTTAGTTTGACTTGAACTTGAAAACTAAAATAAACATGAATAAAAACATTTAAAAGACAAAATCAAAACAAAATTACAAAAACATTAACTAAAATGAAAACAGAAAAAAAAACAAAAAAAACTTTAATTGTATCTCAGTGATACTAAAATAACAGTCATTTGAATTGTTTTTATTATATACCTTTTTACATAAGAAAAATATTTATTTTTATACTGCAGCCCTGAAAAATACACTTAAACCATGCTTAAAATGTCTAAACAAGACTGCATTAAATAAAATATCAAAAACAATTTTAGCATCTATACGTTAATTCAGAGTAACTATATGTATTATCACACATGGACCAAATGTAATAAAAATTCAGAGTAACGGGCATGAGTTTATTTCTATTTTGAAAAGAAAGAAAGAAAAAAAATGAATTTTTTCTGAAAAGTATATTTTATTTGAGTTTCCCATCAGCCCCTCTTAAAGCTAAAATGATGAATGAAAATCTTTAAAAGAAAATACAATGCCTCTATAACATCGTCAACATTCAAAGAGGTCATCAGCAGATGGCACAACGAAAGAAAACTAAATAACACTTGCTATAGGGCAAGTCATATACTTTCCTACAAATAAAACAAAAAAAATATTTTTGATAAACTTAAACTATGCTTAATGTCTGAAAACAAAAAATGTATATACTTAAGAATAGATGATAACATCATATAATACCTGTATATGAAATACATTTATTTTAAAGGATGCACAATTAAGTTCCATTGGCTTGAAATAAATAATAATAAAACAACAGATCCAAAATTAATAACTTGAACTTGATGAGATATTGTATGTAATGCAGTGACATTTTGAAATGAGACTTAAGTATCCCAATACTTTTGCAGCCAATATATAATATTTTTTTATGCACACAATTAAATGCTAAACAGCATTGCATTAGTTATCATGGTAAATAACACAACACTAGTATTCACTAGCACCGGGCATTACATACACACTGAATCTCTTTATCAAGCGCTGTGCAACTAAACTGTCAGATTCAGCCATGCTAGAGCCCTTAATAGTGCACCACACTAAGACATTCACCGCACCCGTCCAGCCGCCCTGTTCAACATTTCCTGGAAGCATCACATGCCGCAGTAAACAAACACAAATCTGGCACATATCCGATGAATATTTAAAAAACGGTAACTTCTTTTATGGTTCGAGTCAACATAAAGAAAAGACTTCCATACGGATGTGAAAGTATAAATGATTACACACCCGAGTATGAAGCTGCATCTCAGCCAAGGAAGCAGACAGACCCGACGGGAAGCTCCTGCTCACAATATCCCGCATCCGATGTGCATGTGCCCAACGCTGTGTTCGATTCTTACATAAGTGGCCCCGGCCGTAGACCCTCATGTGTCACAAACCCCGCCCTCTGTTGACGAGGCGGCTAATTAGAAACAACTAAATAAGCTGCTTTCACAGCATGAACGCCAACATGAGGACCAGAGGAACATTTAATGCATACTGGGTGTTCACAGGATGCAGCCTTGTGTCGAAATAATCATATAGATCATATAATAATAGTATAGTATAGATGTAGATATTATAGATAATGACTAACCTCAGGATGCTCCAGTCACTCTAATAAGCAAACAAAACATTTAAATTGGATAAATTATTGTTAAATTGACTTCCATACTAAACAAATCTCAACATGAAAATTAAAGCATTGTCTATATGTAATATATAGATTAAAAAACAGAAAATAATACATAAAAACACCAGTGTTCTTATTAATTAAAACAACTAAAAATCATTTTAAGAATATGAAATAAAATGAAACAAATATTAGATGAAAAAACAAATGAAAACTATATATACTGCATTGGCAAGTAACTGAGATGAATAAGTACTAATTACGAAATTAATAAATGAAAGCCATAGGCTATATAAATATTTAAGAAATCAAAAACTAATAACAATGGCAAAGGCACATAATAAAATGACTAAAACTTAAACTAAAATTAAAATAAAAACTGAAAATATATAAATAATACTAAATAAAACTGCACTTTACAATAAGGACATATTTGTTAACATTAATATAATAAAATGTTAAAATCCATAAACTAATGACAACAACTAACAATGAGAAATATATTACAGAAAAATTGGTAACATTTTAAGAATAAATTAGTAAATGTTGAAGTTAAAATGTACTAAGATTACTAAATATTGTAATAGTTAATTGTTAGTTCGCTAGGGTTAGGGTAAGTCAATATCGTGAAGTAGTACCCAAAATTGTACATAACACTCATATTATTATTAATACAATTAATAATAAACTAAATATAAACTTATTTAAAAATTATAATGACTAAATGTGAAGTTCACACTATATACTAAATGAGTATCAACCCTCTACTACTGACCAATAAATAATTCAATAATTAATAAAATAATTTAACCATTAAAATGAAAAGTTTTAAAAACAATTTATGAAAAAAAAATGCTTTAGAAACTATTTATATGATAAATATTAGGGTTGGGAAAATAAATCGATGCATCGCGAATCGAGAAATGATTCAGCATCTTCTCTAATCTCTTCTTCATGAGCATTTGAGTGTGCGGATAAAAACTAGATTAGAGCGCCATCTGCTGTTAAAATCTTAGATCAGAATCGCGATGCATTCGTAAGATCTCAGAATCCATCCATGAATCGATTCTGCATCGATTTATCGTCACAGCCTTAATATATCTCAAATATAGATTTTTATCTAAACATTTATATAATAAATAAATACCGCATGCATTTAAAAAAAAAAAGGGGGGGGGGTGTAAGGGTGGTATTGGCACAGTGGTTAACCAAAAAAAAAATGGCACTTGACCCCTGATCTAGTGCATGTAAACACAGACCAGCAAGATCAATACTAAGTGCACTAGTTGGAATACAAGAATGCACCCCTAACACGGTACTTTTAGAAGCAGATGTAATATATCTAAATTCCTATAGACAGAAAAAGCCAAAGTGTGTCCTTGTCGCTCCAACCGAAGCAGCTGTGGACTCACATGTTGCTCTTAGCCTCCTCACATCTCATTTATCTCACGTCAGTATAGCAGAAAGAAAAAAGCAGCATTAGTATCTTTTACCGGTTTGTCACTTCAGAAGGCTGACGCGCGTTTCTGCATGCAAATGTGCTGCGTGAAGCTTCACTCGAGTCTTAAGCAGATCAAAGCCGCTGTCGCTCTCAAACTCGCGCGGAGTCACCGTGTGCAGTGCGGCGAGGAGGACGGAATCAGTATTCGGGACGCGAGGGTGGAGGGAACGTGACAGGTTACGCCAGGAAGCGTCGACAGTCAAACATCTGCATCGGGAGGAAGGCTGAATGCAAACACACTCACTTGATGTAGCAGTCGCGGGTCTCTCTAGAGGACGACATCTCCCAGCCATTGGAGGGTCCCTGTGCGGACGGCCAACTCCCAACGGCCTGCGGCGGACAGCAGGAGGACTTGATCCTCTGACTGCAAGACAAACAAGACCACAGCAGTCAGGAGAAGACGACAGAAACGCTGTGAGGAGGAGAAACTATTTAGATTGCGCTTCATACAACACAGACAGTCTCAAAGCAGCTTCACAATAAACAGGAAAATAATAGTGAGAATGTGGCAAAATCCATCATCAAATGAAATTCGCAATAGTTGTCATTATTCAGTGCTGATTTAATTCAGTAACTGTCAATGTTGCAAAATTCAATCAATTTGGCAAATTCAATGCAGTTTTAAAGTAGCTCTACTATGTTGTAATTTGGCTTAATTCAGTTTAAAAGTTGATCCCATTCAGTTAAATAACTGTGTCAAAGTTGCAGAATTCATCAATTATTGAACACATTCACAACTATTCAGCTCAATTTTGATTAAATTATGTTCAGTGTCAGTTGCAAATTTGATCAATTATGAAGCGAATTCAGTTAAAGTCATTCAATTTAGTTCAAAAAGTGTTGATATTGCAAAATAATCAATTGGTGAAATTAATTCACAAGTCTCATAAACCAGCTCAAATCAGTTCAAAGGTTGATTCAATTCAGTTCAATACAAATCAATCTTGAAAAATTCAGTAACAAAATAAATTCACAATAGTGTCATTATTCAGCTCAATTCAGTTCAATGTGGACTTCAATAACTGTCAATGACTACGTTTACATGTGCACGAATAATGCGATTATTTCCAATAATCAGAGAAAGGACTTAATCGCATTATGATGTTTACATGTCAAGAGCAAATCTCTTACTCCCGTTTACATGCAATGTCCATTATTCTTATTCGCTAAGAATTGTGGTAAATTGTTTTTACTGCCATTATTCACATACCCCACTGGACAGCACAAATGATGGACTCAGAAAGAGCAGGTGTGTTACTGGCTGCTGTTTTAATTTATTTACGTCTAATGCAAAACACTTTTGTATGATTGTATTTAGGGCTGGACAATAATTCAATATCAATATGTATTGCGATATAATTTTTTTTTTTCAACAACGGTGGCATGCTTTTTAAACACGTTTCCGATATTTCGATATACATTACCAGTGTTTCCCATACATTGATTTATTTGTGGCGTGTGACTTCGTTGAATAAACATGAGCACTGCATGTTTCAAAATCAAAATGCGGCGCGGGTGATTTATGTGAATGTATCTCTGAAGGGAACCGACTGTCTTCAGAATAGTTTTGATGGCATTTTCATTTTAACTGATAAAGTAGCGTTCATGAGCGGAGCTGCTTAGATTACAGCCATTACTGAGGAAACCGCTAGGTTCTACCGCTCTCAAATTGCATTTTCAATAATAAGTCCGTCTCCAGCAACATGTTTTTGTTGTTGCTCTTTTTTCTTTTTTTTTTTGAGGGGGGGGGGGTATAGAAATTAATACTTTTATTTAGCAAGCATGCTTTAAATTGATCAAAAGTGATAGATGCTATTCTTCTGAACTTTCTATTCATCACAGAAACCTAAAATAAATTCTACTCTGCTGTTTTCAACATAATAAATGTTTTTTGAGCAGCAAATCAGCATATTAGAATGATTTCTGAAGAATCATGTGACTGGAGAATGATGCTAAATATTCAGCTTTGAAATCACAGGAATAACTTGCATTTTAAAATATTTTCAAATAGAAAACAGTTATTTTAAATGGTAAATATTTCAAAATGTTACTGTTTTTGCTGTATTTTGGATCAAATAAATGAAGGTTTGGTACTGTAGGGACCCATCGTCGATATCATCCTGGGATATCATCTCAACATTCCCCCGAAGTCAGATGGGATACCAGCGAGATCCTCCGATGGAGTAAACCCTGCATCCAAAACTGTCTCTCCAACGTCCCTGTACCCCTGGTTAGTAACCCGAAGCTCCAAGTTCATTCCACCCCAGTGGAGAGCCCCGAACCTCGTGAGGTTCCGACGATCCCATCTGACTACATGGAGTTCCAGGATGTGTTCAGAAAACAGGCAGCCATGAAGTTACCATCGCACCGTCCATGCGATTGAGCCATTAACCTGCTGCCTAGAGCTATACTCCCCAAGTGTCGAGTATACACCCTGTCCTTCCCGGAGCGCAAGGCGATGGAAGATTAGATCAAGGAAGCTCTTCAACAACAGTTCATTCATCCTTCCACCTCTCCGGTGTCCTCGAGCTTCTTCTTCGTGGGCAAGAAGGATGGAGGCTTGCGGCCCTGCATCGACTACAGGACCCTCAATGATCACACTGTCAAGCTCCCTTTTCCTCTTCCCCTGGTCCCGGCCGCCCTCAAGGAACTCCATGGGGCCCGCATCTTCTTGAAGCTGGACCTGCGGAGCACCTATAACCTTGTTCGTATCCGGGAAGGCGACGAGTGGAAAGACGCCGTTCATTACCCCCTCAGGCCACTATAAATATCTGGTCATGCTGTTTGGCCTTTCCAACTCCCCGTCCGTCTTCCAGGGGTTTATGAACAAGGTGTTCCGGGAGTTCCTCCACCGGTTTGTCATCGTGTACATAGACAATATCCTGATCTACTCCCGGAACCTGGCCGAACATCGCCATCATGTGACGCAGGTCCTATGCCAACTCAGGAAACACCACCTCTACCTGAAGCTCGAGAAGTGTGAGTTCCACCGCCCCACGGTCCAGTTCCTCAGCTACATCCTCAGTGCGGATGGGATCCAGATGGACCAGGAGAAGGTCCAAGCCATCCGGGACTGGCCCCAGCCTCAGTCAGTAAAGGAACTCCAATGATTCCTCGCCTACGCAAATTTCTACCGGAGGTTCATTCTGAACTTCAGTCTCCTCTCAGCCCCCTCACTTCCAGGAATGGAGACTCTGGCTGGAGGGAGCTCAACACCCCTTTACGGTCATCACTGACCACAAAAACCTGGAATATCTCTGAAGTGCTAAGAGGTTAAACCCCCGGCAGGCTCGCTGGGCCCTCTTCTTCACCCAGTTCCATTTTTCCCATCACGTATCGACCCGGAGATAAGAATGTCAAGGCGGATTCCCTCTCACGTATCCATGCCCCCGACAAACCCTCCACACCTGAACCCATACTCCCTCCAGCCGTCCTTGTGAGCCCCATCCAGTGGGCCCTGGATGAACAGATCGGCATTGCCTACATCACCGAACCCGCTCCGCTGGGAGGCCCAGAGGGCAAAACCTACGTGCCCACTTCCTTGAGGACTTCCCTTCTGGGCTCCCTGCATGCTTCCCCGTGCTCTGGACACCCAGGCAGCCAGCGTACTCTCTCGCTCCTCCAAGCTCAGTAATGGTGGCCCAGTATGGCCGGGATGTCTCCCAGTACGTTCGTGGATGCTCAGTCTGCACCATCTCCAAGACTCCACATCACTTACCCGCCGTAAAATTAGTCCCATTACCCATGCCACGTCGCCCCTGGGGAGTCGACTTAGTCACAGATCTCCCCAAGTCAGAAGGTTATACTTGCATACTCGTTGTAGTTGAGAGATTCTCCAAAGCCTGCATGTTAATTCCCCTCCGGGGTTTACCCACAGCCCTCGAAATGGCAGAGGCCCTCTTCCATAATCTCTTCCGCACCTTCGGCATCCCGGAAGATGTCGTCTCCGACCGTGGGCCACAGTTTGTCTCCCGTCTATGGAAGGCTTTCTTCAAACTCCTCGAAACTCCTTCAAACTGGCTCTCCACCCGGGATCTGTGTCTCCACCTCCCCTGCCAGAAGCTGAGTCCCCACTATATCTGTCCCTTTACCATGGAGAGGCAGATAAATGAGGTCATCTTCCGTCTCCAACTCCCTGCACGGTATCGTATCCATCCAGCATTCCATGTCTCACTCCTCAAGCCTGTCTCTCCCTCTGTCACAGAACCCGACGAGCCTGCAGTACCTCCTCCTCCCAAAATCAAGGAGCCCCTAGTCTACAGGGTGCAGGACATCTTGGACTCTCGGCGACGGGGTGGTCGCCTGGAATATCTTATTGACTGGGAGGAATACAGGCCGGAGGAAAGATCCTGGGAGGCCCGGAATGATGTGCTGGATCCCTCTCTCCTGGCCGAGTTTCACCAGAACCACCCTGACCGTCCCGCACCCAGAGGCCGTGGGCGACCCCGTCGTCGTAATAGGGCGTCAGGAGCCGCCCCTGGAGGAGCGGGTACTGTCAGAGAGTCACCACAGTCACCGCAGTCTCCACCAACGACACTCACCAGATCCCAATCCCCTGATTTCTGATCACCGCCACCTGTCAGCACTAATCAGCAGCACTATATCCCTGCACTCCTCCTGTTCACTCACGGTCTGGTCTCAAACATTCCATGTTGACTAACCTGACCCACTTACCTTTTGTCTACTTACCAGTTGCTCCAGTGTTCCTATCCCTGTTCTCCACCGCTCCAGTTCTCCACGCTCCGCTGTTACCTTCGGATCCCCTGGAAAAGGAAAAAGGACATTCACACTCAGATAAGCCCCTAGAGACATTCCCATTCCCCACCTGCTTACCTGGACATTCTGCTCATCTCATTTCCCTCTGCTACTACTCAATAAACCTGTTGATGGTATTGCACTTACCTCTGAGTCCTGTGTCTATCTGCTGACAGTTAGGCAGTTCAGTTTAGGGTTAGCCCTAACCCTAACCCTAACCGATTCAATTCAGTTCAATAACAGAGTTAATGTTAAGTTCAATTAAAACAAATTCCATTCAGTTTTAAGTAGATTCAATCCTGATCAATAATAGTGTTGCAAAATTCATCAATTATAAAACAAATATGATTCAGATTCAAAATAGCTCTGCAGAGTGGTGTCATTATTCAGCTTAATTCAGTTAAATAAAAGTGCAGATGTTGCAAAATTCAATCATGAAACTAAGTCACAATATTTTCATTATTGAGCTCAGTTCAGTTCAACGTTGATTCAGTTCAGTTAAACAGTGTTAAGGTTCCAAAGTTCAGTTATGAAATGAATTCAATTTCAGGTCTACAGAAGACAGTAGTCAGTTGTATTGTAAAATTAAATTGTTTATCATGCAGCCCTACTTCCCACTATATTGAATATGGCTAAATCCGTTAACTTTTTAATACTGAATGCAAAAAATAATAGCACATATGTGGAGTTTTTAGCCATAGACTGGGTTTTTTTTTTCTCCCCTCTAAAGCTGCAGAATATCCACCGCTAACAGCCTGGACTTCATTTGTGACAGTGATTTAATTACATTTATTATGTAATGCAATCATCCAAGCCTCAAGATTGTCATGCTTCAGTCTTGTACGCTAAGAGCCGTGAAATTTATCTAATGCTGAACTGCCGGCAGATTCCTTAGAAAGCCTGATATCCAGTGGGCTGTTTGATCAAAGCCATGTCAGACTGAGCTTCACATCATATTACAGATCACTGAATTCACACATGACTCACTGTATCAGTGTGGAGACCAAGGGCAACATTTACACAAAAGTGCAGCAAAGATAGTTACAGAATCCAAACACCCACCTGAAGTCAAACAGAAATACAGATGATGATCCACTGAAGCAAAACTGCTCCTTAGAATAAAAGCACTGGCCGCATGATTTAAGCCTTTAAAATTCCATTTAAAATTATCTACAGAACTTATTATTATTATTATTGATACAATTTTAGCATTATATATTTTTTTACTTATTAATATAATGTATTATTGATGCACTTGATGTAATTTTTATGTTGATACATTTTTTATATATAGTAACTTATGAAATAAACAAACACTGATTATCATCAAAAACCTGAACAATATCAACTATACTTTTTCAGCAAGATTTTACACAATTTTAGTTTTATACTTTTTACTAAATGTAATGCAATAATGTAATTGATTGATGTAACTTTTATCAATCAATATTGATACATTTTTTATTTTAAATATTTGATTACTTATTAATTATCTCTCGTTCACACACACACACACACACATATATATAAAATTAAATAAATATACTCTGCATATCATCAAAAAGCTTAAAAATATCAGCCATTTTTCCCTCAGTGAGGTTATATGATCCAGACCTACTTCTGAAAGAAAATAAAAACTGAAAGCAATTTTTTTTTTTTTTTTTTTAATCGATTTTATATAATGATATCAGACAAAAACAGCAGGATGCAGACAGGAATATGATCTTAAATGAGCTGCAGTCTGTCAGAGAAATCTAGTAACTGAATTACTGTAATAAAATTAAAATGCTTAAAATGCCAAAGACGTCTTCCTCAACTGATGCGCACATTCAAGGGGAAAAACTTTCATCCGTCTGAACATCCTCATATAAATGACTAAATGCACTTTTAGAAGCTTTTCTGACTCGTAACGAGGTTTTTTTGCATGTATTATTTAAACACACCTCCTGTAAGGAGCAACTGCACCATGATTATGTGCATTAGTCATGCAAGAAAGCACCAAAAACTCAAACTGATCCATAATAAATGAACATTCAATCTACTGTTTTCTCAATATAGTCCTATATGCAGTAAAGTGTGTAATTTATTTATTGTTGTTATTACATATAAAAATAAAAAAAATGTAAAAAGAGATTATATATAAATAAATAAATAAATAAATATACAAAATAATAATACAGATTTAAAAATATACACATTTTGCCTAAAATAAAACAATATGATTATTTATACGATTCCTTGTGCTATAGATGGCATCTCTTCTAACATAAGTCAGCTCATTTTGCACAGATCTTCATTTTAAAGCATTGCCTGTGGCAACCTCTCATTTATACACAGTATTATTCTAAAAACAAAATTATTCAGCAGCAAAAAAGCAGAGCCAGCTAATTGTGGAATGGATTTAAAACACATGACAGTGACTTTATTCTCAAGACAATTAAACATTTTCCCACCAAATTCTCATTACAAAGCTGGTGTGACATGTCTTGAGATGCTAATAAAAAAAAAAAAAAAAAAGCTACTGTATACTTCAGAAACTTGGACCGCTATGATATTTTCCTTTGTATAGAAAAAAATACAAAAAATAAACAGTTATGGAATAACATGAGGATTATGCATAAAACAATGTCATGTCTGAAAACAGGCTGAGCATTTATTAAATAGTTATAATACACTATAAATAGTTACCGGAATCATGTGGTTTGTTTGTTTTTCTGCTGATTAAGGGAAAATACAAGACATCTTCACCTTATGCATTATCAAATGCAAACATGCATCAAATATTGCAAAAGTGTGATGTTAAAGAGCAAAACAGACACTATTTTTTAAATCAGCAGCACAAAATCAGTAAGAAACGAGTATTGCATAATGCAGGGTGATGTTATGTTTTTATTTTTAGATGAACTATCCCTTTAAATGTTTAGAAACCACTTTTAAACATGGACTTTATGCAATACTTTGCTTCCAAACACTTTGTAGATGTGATTAAGCAGAAGGAAGCTTACTGAGGTACAGTCATCAATTTCATCTTTAGAAAGCAAACAAAACAATCAACTCACAACGTCAAACGCCGGGTCTTCAGTACAGAACGACAGACGATCAAAACACTTGTCCATTTTCTCCAGCAGCAGCTTCATTAACTCACTTTTCTCGCCGATGTCTCGTCTTTAACTCCGTTTCATGATGGGGATATTCGGGAGTAACCGAACCGGACGGAGAAACACAAGCCACTCAGAGAGCCATCAATAAATGATCACCGCACCGTAGCCAAGAGCCGTCGCACACTAGTGAGGGAACATCAGCTGCACAATTCATGAAGAGCACTAAGCAGAGCAAGTGTTCAAATACCGTGGATTATTCATGTTTAAAGGCTGCGTACGTTACAGCTTACTGTATATAATTATGAAACTTTTGATTTTTATGAGGTGAAAACTGCACTGTGATTAAAAAATTAAAACATCATGACTGAACTAGTGATTATCTACAGCCTACACTGATTATATCAAGCTAGATAGATGTGCATAGCTATCAGCGGCTAGACTGCTTTGTATTTGCATTGTAAAAATATACATAGTTTTATAGTTGAATATATGTAGTTTTACTCTAATACACATTGGACACAATTAACATCACCCTTTTATTCAATACTTTTTGAAACCTCCATTTGTTCTTTATTAATATTTTTTTTTTTTTTTATTATTGTTATTTAAATTATTTAGATATTTATTGTTATATTTTTGTTATTATTTTGTTTATATAATTGTTTGTTTTTAAATTTTTGTAATTATTTATTATTCTGTATAATTTATATTTTTTAGTGCTGTCAAACAATTAATCATGATTAATCTCATCCAAAATAAAAGTTTGTTTACATAACATGTGTGTGTGCTGTGTATATTTATTATGTATATATAAAAACACACATATGCATGTATATATTTAATAAATGTTGCATTTATACATTATACCCTTGGTAAATATGACCAAAGAAGTCTGTGAAAATTAATCTGCATTGTTAATCCTTTTGATCTTTTATTTAAAAAAAATTCACAAAAATCTAACCTTTCATTGGATAATAAGAATTTAAAATGGGAGAAAATATCATTATGAAATAAATGTTTTTCTCTAATATACTTTGGCCACAATTAACGGCACCCTTTTATTCAATACTCTTTGAAACCTCCATTTGCCAGTTTAACAGCTCTATATTTTCTCCTATAATGCCTGATGAGGTTAGAGAACACCTGACAAGAGATCAGAGACCATTCCTTCATCCAGAATCACTCCAGATCCTTCAGATTCACAGATCCATGACGGTTCTTCTTCTCTTCAGTTCACCTCACTCATTTTCTACAGGGTTCAGGTCAGAGGACTGGAATGGCCAGCAGAAGCTTGGTTTTGTGCTCAGTGACCCATTTTTGTGTTGTTTTTGAGGTTTGTGTTTGGATTATTGTACGGTTGGAAGATCCAAACATGGCCCATTATAAGATTTCTAACAGAGTCAGTCACTTATTGATTTTTTTATCTGTTGGTATTTGATAGAATCCATGATGCCATGTGTCTAAACAAGATGTCCAGGACCTCCAGCAGAAATATAGGCCCACAATATAAAAAATACAGCAGTATATTTCATTGTACACATGGGGTACTTTTTATCCCTGTGTTCACCAAACCAATCTTGAGCGTTTGCTGCTAAAAAGCTCATTTTTTAGTTTAATCTGACCATAGAAGCCAGTCCCATTTGAAGTTCCAGTCGTGTCTGAATATGTTGGAGTTTGTTTTTGGATGAGCTAGGAGAATTTTTCTTGAAACCCTCCCAAACAACATGTGGTGATGAAGGAGCTGATTGATGACTTTTGTTTAAGGTTTTCTGACCCTGAGACTCAACTATTTTCTGCAATTCTCCAGCTGTGATCCTTGGAGAGTCTTTAGCCACTCAAACTCTCCTTCTCACCGTGCATTAGGACGATATAGACACACATCCTCTTCCAGGCAGTTTCGTAACATTTTCTGTTGATTGGAAATTCTTAATTATTGGCCTGATGGTGGAAATGGGAATTTTCACTGCTCTAGCTCTTTTCTTAAAGCCACTTCACTAATTTGTGAAGCTCAATTATCTTTTGCTGCACATCAGAAATATATTCTTTGGTTTTTCTCATTGTGATGGATGATTAAGGGAATTTGGGCTTTGTTTTCCCTCCTATTTATATTTCTGTGAAACAGGAAGCCATGGCTGGATAATTTCATGTTCATAATCACCCTGGAGTGCTCAAAATTGTGAATATGAATGGAAATATACTTCAGAGAAATTTTACTCATAAGTATTTCTAGGGGTGCCAATAATTGTGTCCAACGTGTATTTGAGAAAAACAGTTATTTCATAAATATGTGGTTAAATCATTTCAGTCATTTCCTTCAACTGATGATCTTATGAATTTTATCATACAGATGTTTTTCACAATCCTTCTTGTTTTCACAGTTGTCACATTTATGGTAACAGCAGTGAAAGTAATTCCTTTGCCGATCGTCTTCAGGATTCACAGCACTGAAATTACTGATGTACCATAATATGTAAATGGCTCGTAAAACGGGATCTGTTGCCATGGCAGCACAAGCGTCTGTCTGTCTGTCTGAGAGGAGAACGACAATCAAACAAATATCTAGTAATTAGTAGCCTGACATCTATCTAGCAGCATCAGTCATTCAGTGTGAATCCCATAGAAACTGTCCAGTGAACAACAGGATTCACTCTCTGACCAACAGGATCCTCCAAAATCAAACTAAAGCTTAACTAGGTGCTCGTCATTTCAGGATCAACAGCAAAACTAGTCAAACTACTAACAAAAGTAGCTTTAACAAGGCAACATCTTCCTAAATATCTGATGATAATAAGATAATAAGATTATTTCTCTTCACAATCACAAGTATTTATCTGGTACAAAAACACTGAGGTTCTCAGTTAAACAAGCTGTTCATTAAGTGCAATTAAAAAAAAAAAAACTCATTAATATAACCAAACTTAAAATACAGAAGCATGCATCAGCATTTAAGTATATTGAATTGCATTTAGATATATCTTTTGTGTAGTGCAATTCAATATGTAAAATATGTAAAATTAAGTATTGTTTATCTCTCTGAATCATTTTGAATGAATCAATTAAATGATCAAATTCACTAAAAGGAGTCAAATATCAAAATTATAATATTAATTACACAAGGTTTTTGTTGTTGTTTTAAAGACTGTTGCTTCTGCTCACCAAAGATGCATTTATTTGATATAAAATACAGTAATGGCATGAAATAAAATAATTGTATTCATCAAGGACACATTAAATTGATAAAAAGTCAAAGTAAACATGCATAATGTTACAAAATATTTCTATTTCAAATAAATGTTGTTGTTTTAAACTTTCTATTCATCTGTGAATCCTGAAAAATAAAATATAAAACATAAATATGAATCAGCAGCAATTTAGTATATTAGACTGATTTCTGAAGGATCATGTGACACTGAAGACTGGAGTAATGATGCTGAAAATACAGCTGCACATCACAGAAATAAATTATATTTTACAACATATTCACACAGAAAACTGCTAACTGGTAATATCTCACAATTTTCACAGTATTTTGGAGCTAATAAATGCAGCTTTGGTGAGCAGAAGAGACTTCTTTCAAAAACAGACTTATTCCAAACTTTAGCGAGTACTACCGTATATAACAATATTATATAATTATATGGGAAAACATTTCAGCATATCACATAATGCTGCATGTTGCAACAGAAAATGACGAGAAGTAGTGAAATAGCATTTTTGTTCCCATTATTTTAGCTAAAACACACATCACAATTCCCTCAAACATACACTGTGCTCATTTGCAGACAGATATCGATTTTTCAGCAGACGGAGGTAACGACTAGACATAATGCCAATATATACTCTTACATAATATAATTATAGCATACACAGACATGGTTTTCTATTCCCACAATATTTACACAAAAAAAGCCTTTAAAACTCTCCTCCTTTACACTAAAGCCATTATTACATTTACAGTTTCCTCCTGGACAATAACGCCATTATACAACCGTAAATGTTTAATATCTTGGCCTGTGTCTCGCTGTAATTACTTCATCTTTTTGTTTGGCCGCTGAAGAGCCACACAGAAGTAGGATTCCAGCACACGAACCTGATCGCTCATGTATGCGTAGCATCAATAATTCAGTCTAGTGCAGGAACTCATATTCCTCCAGTCTGATCTCCATTCCACCGAACGGCCACACACACACACACACACACACACACACACACACACACACACACACACACACATACACACACACACACACACACACACACACACACACACACACACACACACACACACACACACACACACACACACACACCTCCTGCTATTCTACTAGGATCTGTGTAAAGTTGTGTAAAGCATTTTCCTTTCAATTCTAATATAATTAGTGAGCACAGACTGAACAGACCCAGAAAATGCAGACAGAATCCAGTCGTAAAAATGGAATTTACTGTTTAATGTCATGGAATTCTGCAAAGTTTGGGTGAATAAATCTAAAGTAGGGCTTCCAATTGTGATATGGACTGGTGTTAGCGAATATTAAACTGCAAAAGATTGAAATATGAAGTCTAAACACATGAACTTCCTCTCCAGAGCTGCTCTCAGAGTCAGGCCACTAGACAATTATATTGTTTGAGGAAAGCATCATCAGATACACACGGATGATCTTTACTACACCCTGCCAAAATAAAAGTTTGGATTTACTTGAAGAAATTATGACAAATATATTACTAATGCACAGTAGAATGTACTTCTCAAAGTAATGATATTACAATTATTAAAAGTGTATTTAAAGAATAAAAAAAAAAAGTTGACCATGTTTTAATTTTAACAGTAAACCTCTGTCATGCAGCAAAAAATAAAAAGTGTTAAATTTACATTTGATTATATTTTAAAAGATGAATTAATGGTTTATGATTTAATATTTGTATTAAATCAAATCTAGTAAAATTAAAACTATTTGTATTTTATTTAACTTTATTAAAGTTTTATGAATTTAATTGATTAATCATGCTTTTGTAATTAAACCATTAAATGTTTAATTACAAAAATTTAAACTGAAAACACAGAATTTGGGGAAAATAAAACTTCTCATGGCCCTAAAAATGTATATTTTTGTTAAAGTTTTAATCAGTTGTTGTTAAATTCTATAAGCGTCATGATTTCAATCAATTAGAATCATGAGAAGAATTTTAAAATTAGAGGAAAAATTTAAGAGACAACAATTTCTAAAAAGGTCAAATATTTTATGCATCCGTATTATTGTTACTTTTGATAAATTGTTAACATTTAATGAATTAAATTGTTGAGACATGCTTAAAATGGAAAACATGGAATTTGAGGAAAACATAAAATGATCTAATGGTAGAAAGCATTGTCAGCCAGTAGATAACATTTATACTGTGGATATTAAAATGAGACAAGAGTAAAATAGTCTTCTCAAAAAATAGCCTCCCAAACTGGCACTTACAGTACAGACAGATTTGTTCAATATAAATGACAGCGATTTATCTGTTGCGTCGCTCGAGACACAATATCAGTAAAACCAGCACTAGTTTGTAGTAACTCATTTAGCAAAGCAATGCAAAGCAGAGGCAGATTATAAAGCAGCATGCAGGCGAGATGATATAACCCACGGAGAGATGTGAAAAAAATAAATAAAATCACAGCTCCATCTCAGAGCAAGACAGAGACAGTCAGGATGATCGGCTGGGGAAATGACTCTGTCCTGCTACTGCAAATGGGTTGTTGTCAGGTAATATGCAGCTCCGCTTCAAGAACACTTCACAGTCGCGTCTGGAGACTAGTGTACTTCACTTAAGTGCTAATGATACCCAGCCGTCAGGGACGATGACGTCACTGAAACACGGATGAAAATAGCTTCAAATTAAAGATAAATGACAAGAATGTACTGTAAACAATAACACCATAAACACACACAGTCCTGCATTGCTGAATACAGTTTTAACATTTTAAAAAGTCTGAAAAAAAACAATTAATGGGAGGATCACGTGACACTTTCATGAGCCAAGTCGCACATTAGCTGAGCTCGGTGTATATTACAGTCTTTTACTGTTGCTTGTCTTTTTTTTTTTTTTTTACATTTGGGGTACTTTTTCAGTTTGTCGTTGGTCTGGAGATGTCACAGAGTCGGAAACTCGCTTATCTTTCACCATCATCCCCGCCAATTAAGAACAAAACAAAACCAACAGCCGAGGCGGGCCGAGCCGACACTGAAGACAACATGGCAGTCACTATAAAGCGATTTGAGGAGGCTGAATTAGCAGCAATGTGCACCAAATTCGCCTCTCACATGAATACAATCCAGAATATATGCTCTAAAGTTGACTTTTTAAATCGGGGAGCAGAGAGAGCAGAAAAAAGTGATCAGCGAACACACAAGGCGTTTGGATGTCCTCGAGAAACAAGTGACTGATTTACAAGACCGCAGCAGACGCAGTAATCTCTGCTTGCTGGGACTACCTGAAGGGGCCGAGAAGGATGACCCGATCGGCTTTCTGAAACAGTTTCTGCCTATTTGGATCCCATCACTTGCGGGCAGAGATATCGAGATCGAACGCGCGCATCGAGTTTACTCCAGAGCTTCAACGGATCACTACTCTTCTCTTCAAACTGTTACGCTACAACGCCAGGAATTTGATCCTTAATGAAGCCAGACACCACAGTCCTGTGAAAGCAAATGACGGTGCGATGCTGAGCTTTTTCCCCGACTTCTCTCCCGCGACGGTAAAGAAGCGGAGCTCCTTCAGTACTGATCAAGACAGGGGAGGGTGGCAGCCTGGGGTTTTCACCCGTCTGTAAACGTTTTATGGGGTGGGTTTTCTTTATGCTAATGGGTTTTTAAAGGCAGACTTGAGTTAATTCATTTGCAGTGGTATAACTTTCTCTCATTTGTTCAGTTTACTTATTTGTTTGATAGTAATGACTGAAATTAATATAACAAGTTGTAATGTCAATGGTTTAAATGGCACCCATAAACGTACAAGGTTTTTTACAACTACTGCGATGAAAAAAGGTTGACATTGCTTTGATACAGAAAGCTCATTTGTGGATGAATGATGTTCATAGATGCAATACTAAATATTATGAGGGGGGTCTCTTTTGCTGCGACTTACAATAAAACTAAAGGTGTTTTGATAACTGTTTGAAGAAATTTAAATGTTTCTATTTTAGACAGAAATGATGATAATGCTGACAGAATTGCCTGTACATCCCTTGTGAAAAGTAATTCTCCCTGATCCTAACTGATCATTCTGTTGTTTCTGCTTCAGCTGTTTGCTCTTTTCTTCTTGTACAATCATGCAGACCATTATCCATAACAACTATCTGGTCAAAGGATATCAGTGGTGACTTACAAACTTTGTTTTCTGATCAGATTTGGGAGACAATCACATCATCCTCGATCCACGGGGGGCACTAGGTGCATGTTTTTGTTTCTTCTCTTTGATGTGTAGTTTTTGTATTAATTTATGTTATTTATCATGCACTTTAGTTTGCCTTTAAAAAAAATAAATGGTAGAAAATTATTTATAATCCATGCAAAACTTTCCATGTTGCATGTTTATTGAAACAGGAGTTTTGAAGTTGTCATCGGATTGGTTAGATTATACAGGATTTCCGGGAGACGTGTGTTCCGTCCGGAAACAAAGATGCCGTGACGCCAAACCCCCTCACGAACGAAGAAAGCCGTGGAGTTTACAGCTGTGATGACGAGCGCTTATCAGCATCAACTAAATGCTGGATTTTCAAAAGTATGCGAAATATTTAAAGATCGCGGCATAGAATCTTTAAAATGCATCCGAGAGTTTTACACACCAGTCTGTTATTGTTGGGACATTTCCAAACCCCGAAACGTGACGCTGAACGAAACAAACTGCGATTGGTTGTTTGACTAAATGGAGAAAAACTAATTTAGAAGTTTTTAGAATTGCATGGAAAACAGTATGTCCAGCTATAGACAGGCTCTAAAAGCTGCCAGGGCAGAGCATATCCACAAACTCATAGATAATAACCAAAACAATCCAAGGTTCTTATTTAGCACAGTGGCTAGATTAACAAATAAACACATGCCACCCGATCTAAATATTCCCTCACAGTTTAATAGTAATGACTTTATGAATTTCTTTACTGATAAAATTGATAACATCAGAATTACAATATCAAACATAGATTCTACTGCGTCTAGTATTTCAGCTTCATTCATCGCACCCAAAGAAAAACTGCCGTGCTTTACAACTATAGCATTGATATTACTTATTGGACCAAAAAACATTACACAGAATCTCGTAGATTACAATTTGCATCTAGACGGATGTACTGTTACGTCCTCTAAAGTCAGAAATCTGGGTGTTATATTAGACAGCAACTTGTCCTTTGAAAATCATATTTCCCATGTTACAAAAACAGCATTCTTGCATCTTAGAAACATTGCCAAGCTTCGAAACATGCTACCTGTTTCTGATGCAGAAAAGCTAGTTCATGCATTCATGACCTCTAGACTGGACTATTGTAATGCACTGCTAGCTGGTTGTCCTGCATCTTCAATAAACAAGCTACAGATAGTCCAAAATGCAGCGGCTAGAGTTCTTACCAGGTCAAGAAAATATGATCATATTACCCCAATTTTACAGTCTCTGCACTGGCTACCTATTCAGTTCCACATCAGTTACAAAATATTATTACTGGCCTATAAGGCCCTAAATGGTTTAGCTCCTGCGTACCTAACTTGTCTTCTACCACGCTACAATCCAACCCGCTCCCTAAGGTCACAAAACTCTGGACTTCTGGTAGTACCTAGGATAGCAAAGTCCACTAAAGGAGGTAGAGCTTTTTCACATTTGGCTCCCAAACTCTGGAATAGCCTTCCTGATAACGTTCGGGGTTCAGACACACTCTCTCTGTTTAAATCTAGATTAAAGACACATCTCTTCAGCCAAGCATTCACATAATGCATCTTATAATCTTGTACTGCAGTTATATCTGATCAAATGCACATTTTCATTCTTTTGCTTGGGTTGAACACATCATCTTTTGCTTAGTTGGAACAGCAGCTATGCTAACTTCTCTCTATTACCTTCTCTGTTTCTGGCATGCCGTGGCAACTAGGAATTACACAAGCTTCAGTCTGGATCCAGCCCTTATAAAGACCTGAGATGACCGAACACCTGAGAAGAGATGATTGCCTACCCTCAGACAATATACAAAACTAACAAATGTTGCTATAAGTATGATCGCAACATATAATCATTGCTGTTAATAGTGTTCACCGTCTGTTTGATTACATGACATTAACTGTTTGATTTTTACTGTAAATTTCTGCCATATGGACATCAACTTTAGATCACTGATAAGCTGCTACTAAATATAATGTAGAAACTTTAATTTTCTGTAAAGCTGCTTTGCAATGATTTGCATCGTGAAAAGGGCTATACAAATAAACTTGAATTGAATTGAATTAAAACAAAACACAGAATTACAACAACATCTGAATAAGTAAATACATTTTCAAACGTACTATTTTTGTGATAATTATTTGATTAGCAATCCTTTTTATTATTAAAATTCAATTAAATACCTAAAAATGAGGGGGAAAAAAAAGGAATTTGTCAGAATTTTTAAAAATAGATTTTATAGGACCCTACATGAACATAAAAGATTTTCTATTTTTATTCCTTCCATAAACAATTTTGATCCATATTTTTAATATAAATTGAATTTGATTTATAGTCAACATTTATCTATCCATCAGCTTTTTTATTTCACTGTGCTTGTCACAATGCATTCTGGGACTGTCTTTTCCATAAAGCACACGTGATGCTGCCTTTTCTTTTCTTTTCTTTTGCTAAAATGAGGTATAATTATGCTGCCTACTATTTAGAACAGCCTTCCATGTCTGGAACAAGTCCATGACGCCTTAAAATGCTACTTACGTAGGCAGCACACTACGTTTGGAACAGTGCAACACTTTCTAAAACGATCAATTTAAGACTTTAACTAAAGCCTTGTATTATATAAAATCTGCATTTCAATCTTCAACCATAATATCTGTATGCATCTTGGAGGCACTGCAGATAGTGGCGCGATGGAAGCGACTGTGATACTGACAGTGATTACAGAGCTAGAGAAACACCGGTGTTCAGTTGCGAGCCGCCAGCCATTCACCCTGTTATTTGAGAGCTTCATCAGAGGTGGATGGTCCAGCTGGGGAACACCGCTAATAACACGCAGCGGTGTTAATGAACGCTTCACACGCACATACTCCACTGTAACTCACGCCTGTGGCTCATCACATCAAGTGCTGCTCAAAAAAAAAAACGCTGCTGTAGTGTTTTAATTCAGCTTCTAAAACGCAGATTTCCCACTGCCTTCCCATTATGGCGGAATTAGCATAATCACGAGTTTCTGTCATTTACCCGCCCTCGTGTCGCTCCGAACCTGTGTGATTCTCTTTCTTTCTCCTGTGGAACACAAAAGATGATCTTTTTTTTGGTTCATACAAAGAAAGGCAATGGAGCCCAGTATTGTTTGGACACCTAATGTTTTTACCGAAAAATTTTGAAATTGTGAAAAATGTAAATATAGCATAAAACATGGTATATTGCATAAAACATGCAAAAACGGAATAGGGCCTACTGCATAAAACATGCAAAAAATAAATAAATTATATTGCATGAAACATTTGAGGAAAATATTGAAATACAGCATAAAACATCTGCAGAAAATACTGAAATATTGCATAAAACTTTGTGGAAAAAAAAAAACACTATGTAATATTCCATATTGCATTAAACATTTGAGGAAAATATTGAAATACAACAAAACATCTGCAAAAAAATTGGAATATCAAATAAAACATTTGCAAATAAAGCACCATTTCCATACCATGTGTTCAAGACAACAAAATCTTATGTGAAAAATGGAATATCGCATAAAAAAATAAAGGTATAAAAAAAATACAAATCCCATCCCATGTTTTCAAAAGAATAAAATCTTCACTTCCTGAGAAACTGGTGCAAATCTCAGTAATTTATTCTGTAAATGCGTTTCCATCATAGTTTATGCATAGTTTATGTTTTCTTACCATTCTGCCTCAATTGAGCGCATAAGTACATTTTTCATTTGCATTTTGCAAAGATTTTATACAAATCTTGGCATTTCCATCCAGCATTTGTTTATGCAATATTCCAAAATTCACATAAAATTATATGAAACGGAAACAGAGCTATTGCTGTTTTCTGAAATATGTCAAAAAAGCAAATTATAACACAACACAACCTGCAATGTTTTAGCTAATCATTTGCATCTGTTTTTGTGCACTTACTGCTTTGTGCTGGAGTCATTGTGGTACGAAATATTTCCAATCTGAACACTTACAGCAAAGCGTATTGTCTGCTTGAGCTCATAAATATTCTGCACATGCATCACTCTCTGCCTGGCACATCCCGTTCCTTCTGGTGTGAACAATGAACGTGAAGAAACCTTCAGAACAGGTCACACGGAAAAAACACCAGGCAGCAGCAAACCATGCATCGCATCACAACTGAACACCAGACAAGAGTGCATTAACTGACCAAAACCTGGTTAAGACTGGCACACTGGTTAAGACTTTAACACGTTTCTTGCATTTCAGCAGATGTTGCACAGCATTTGTGTGGGAGAAACCCATCAAAACGTGTTTAGGTCACATTTAACATCGAAATCAACAGAAAAAGTAGCAGTTTTAAGTTGCGTAAAGAAAAAGCCTATTTTAAGAAGCCTTTTTTTTTATGACACTTATGCACATTTTCTTCTCCATTTTTTTATTTTTTTATTTCCCCCATGCATTTGGCCATTTCCCTTTCTCTTATTTATTTATTGATTTTTTTGTCATTCTCATTCTCGGTGTTCCAAAAAATTTGGTCCTAAAAATGGGCTTCAAAAAGTCAAAATCAAATGTATTTTTTTCTTTTAATTTTATTGTAATGTGTGACGTGGGACCGCGCTGTTCTGTTACAGCAGTTAATGCACCAATACAAAAGAAAGATGATGCAACTGGTAATTTTCTTTTTTAATTTTCATCTTGATTAATTTTCATCAAATCCCATCAAGCATTTGCACTGATAAATGTGATTATAATTGTAGTCATAATGGTAATTGTTAAAGGCCAGAGGAAAATAAAGCCGTTTAGATCCCATCTGCTGTGAGTTTGGAGATCATCTTCCTACAGCTCTCCAAATACTACTATAACAAGAGCTTCACAGCAGTTTTACACACAAGACTGTCAGTAACAGGCCATTTCTATGGTTAAACAATACTTCACCCAGAAACTAAAATACTGTCATTCTTTACTCATCATTTCCTCATTAAGACAAGATGACACCACCAACATGCAATATCTTTGAAAAAAGATGAGACAAAAATTCTGTTTAAAACAAAAACTCTGTATATCCAAAATTTATTTTCTCTAGCTATATTTTCAGAAAAAAAAAAAAAAAAAAAAAACCTCAAGTTTTCATTCTTGGTGTTGCCAGATGTCAAGAGTTTAAATCCCCCTATCAGAGCTTTTTTCTTAAAAGGACACATTTATGCTCAGTGTTTTATTTTATCTCGAAGTATTGGAATTGATGTTAGGGATTTCACTATTTTAGATTTCAAATGAAGCTTAATATTATAGTCAACTAAAACGGAAACTAAAATGTAAACCAAAACATTTTATTGAAACAAAAATGAAAGAAAAAAAAGATAATGTTAACTAAATATATATAAAAAATAAAAAAATTAATTATTAAAATTATAAAAAAAATTACTAAATTAAAATGAAAACGGAAAATATAAAAGTGAGATTCAAAATAGTAATTCAAATTATAATAGTATCCCATTGGTACTAAAATAACACTCTTAACAGTTTGCATGATTTAGAGAGTGTTCATTTATATAATAATTTAATAAAACAGGAACAACTCTATGAGGTAACATAAACAATGTGCATCAGGTTATAGTCACAATATTAGTATATGAAAAAAAAAAAAACTTTCATTTTTGGATAAAACCTTCCTTTTAACAGCATGCATGCATTCCATTTTTTCCCAAATCGTTTAGTCTCAGTGATCTGGGGGCGTATTACAGAAAGTTTCTTATCTTAGGTCTTAATTTAAGATATGATATGTTAAATTAGGATTATTACAGAAGCGAATCTTAACTTGATTTGGGATTCTTATCCTATCTTACAAAACAGTATATTATCTCTAGTTAGGAAATCTTAAATGATTATGATCAAGCTGGACAATCCACTCTCAGGTCTGTTTCCAAGCATCCAACACTGAGCAAGCTGCTGATGAGGGAAACAAAAGCTACTTCACTTTGAAAATCGCCTTTTGGAAAAAAACAAACGTAAGGCATTGGTGACTTGCACTACAACCAGTAATGGTCCGTTACTCTTTTGCTGGTCTCTATAATGCTGGTTGCAGTTCCTGTGCTAACTGTTATATATTGTGTGGCAGTCTATAATTACTTATAAGTGTTTTGTCATCAAAATATAACACATCTTCAGGGTCCTTCAAGAGACTTTCTACCATTAAACATCTTTGTTCTTCATTTTCAACTATTGAGTTAGGACAGCTGTGGGGTTGTCCTAAAGTTTTTAGGATTTTTTGTCAAGTTAGGAGGTTTCTGTAATACCCCTTTCCTATCTGTAGTTAAGATAAGATAACGCACTTAAGTAATGCTGTTCTGTAATAGCTTTTGCCCTAAATGTGGTCCTAACTGAAATTACCATGGTTAGATAAGATAAGATTTTAAAGTTCGGATCTTTCTGTAATACGCCCCCAGGTGAGCAATAGTGTTACCCAAATGACGTCCCTTTTAAAAGACGTTAAGATGAAAACATGCAGCACAAGATCCAGCAGCGACATGAGTTCAGCGACTGCTTCAGTGTAAAAGAGCAGATGTGAGCAGAAGCAGCCAGACGTCAGTCTTCTTGTTGTTGGTCAGGGCTGTTTCTGACCATGCGTACTCTAATCTAGACTCTATTCTCAGCACCGCGGAGAGAACATGAATTAAAGATGATGCTTTCAAAACTCTCCAAAGTGCTGCTTTTCATGCACTATCTCAGAAAGAAGAGGAAGCGCTCATTAACCTTCAGCCCATGCCAAAGTCCAAGCACGGCCAGATCTGCGGCTAGAAGCTTTTATACTGGAAAACACAATCAAGCATTTGCCCTTTGGTGATATGGTCAATTTAATTCATTTAGTTGATGATGTTATTTATTTAGTCCGCTGCGTATGCTATTTTTCTTTTCTTTGCAGGAGATTAGGAATGTAGCAGATTACAGTTCATAAGAACAGCAGGACGGCTTCAGAAAGATCACATGACAATCAACGTGCCGTTTAACGGGAACCAGAAAGTTCTGTTATTTATTCATCCTCATATTGATGCAGACTTTCATGTTCTTATTTTATCAGATTCAGAGTTTTTATTGACCACAAATGTCAAACTGAATAAAAAACCCATCAAATCAGTCATATTATACAGTAACTACATACTATTATATATACGATTATATAGTACTATTATAGTTTTTATTAATATTTTGAATTCATTTTTCTTTATTTAAATTTTTAGTAATTTTGTTCTGTTTGTCATTTTATTAGTTATTATTTTAATATGTCTATATATATTTTACTGTCATATATTTTTATTTTAGCTTTAAATTGAGTTATTTTAGTAAATCAAGATAAAATAAATGAAACAGAGTGTCTATTTACACTAAGAGGCTATTTATTTAGCATTTAGGCATTTATTATTCAAATAAGAAATATTGCAATAGTAATTCAGTTTTTTCTTCATTTTTATTTATTATAGCAATAATAATTATTTGATTTATTAAAATGAAATACATTTTAAAAATGTAATTTTTAACCCACACTAACAATAATAAGGAAAACATATATTTTTCAATTTTTTCCCTCAAATTGTGCAGCTCTAATAGAAAATCATATTCGGGGAAAAAAAAAAATCCATATATGTATACAGAGTGTATATTCCTCAAAATTTCTTGTAAATGGCTTGGTTTGGAATGGAGAGTAAATAGAGAGTAAATAATGTCAGAATTTATTTTTCTGCAGACTGCTAATTAAAACATTAAATCATAAAAGGGTTCTCTGCAGAATTTGAACATTTTGTTAAACATTTCTACATGAACATAAAATATTTCCCATGCATCACAAATCATCAGCCGTTCCATTAAAACTTCCACCGGACACATCTTGGCTAAATATCCTCACTTCAGTCCACAACAAGCAGTCCAAGCTGACCCTTCACACAAACACAATCGCTCCTTCACACACAAAGCAAAGCTGCTGCATGAAATAAAGAGCTCTTCTATACGTTTATAATCTGTTTTAATACTGCGTGATTATCTTGGAGACTAAACAGGCCGTCATTATGAGCACTGGATGGTGGCGACGATGCCAGCGAGATCCAGGGCCCAATCCTTTAGGAGGATTAGCTGGGATAAAATCAAGAAAAATCAAACAAGCCAAACAGGTTATGGAGTTTAGACAGTCACAGGATGAAATGAGCTTAACCGGACAGCACTGCGCATGCACATGGCTTATATGTTACGCCACTGTATGCATGGAGACAAATTAAATCACAAAACACCATTCTCATCATCAACCTGGGCATGGGCTTTATAATGGCCCATAGCAATACAGAGTAGAGCGGCTTATATGTTCATATACAATACAATGACAGACGGAAAGCTACACAAAAATGCTGAAAATAAATGCTTGGTTTGTGTCACGAATCCTGGCCATGCTCTTCCGTTAACTCGCCACCAGATGTCACTCACTCACCACATGGACTCGTACAGCACACTGGACTACAGTTCCCACAATACATTGCACTGACGACACGCACAGCTGTTCTCTATCTCGCCCACACCTGATCATCATTTCAATCACCACCACACACCATATAAGCCTGGGACTTGCTCTTGCTCAGGGCCGAGTATTGTTAGCGTTTATCACTTTTCTAGCGATAGCAACTTTACAGAGCCATAGTCATTGTCTTAGCCTTAGTCTTGCCGTGTTTATCTTGCCGTGTCTGACCCTGCCCGTGTTTCCTGGAATAACCCTTCGCCTTGCCGTTTGGACTCTGTTTGCTCCCCGTTTGGATTATTGCTGTCGTCTCTGGATTATCTCTCTGCCTTGCCCCTTTGGATACTGTTCGCTGATCATCGACCCACGCTTGCTCCACGGATTGCTTTGTCTTGCCCTTGCCATACCTGTTTGCCACTGTCTGACCCTGCCTGTTTCTGACCATGTTTTATAATAAAGCCTTGCATATGGATCCGCACGTCTCACGTCTCGTCAGCCCCGTAACAGAATACTCGGCCATACAAGGATCCAGCGGCTTTTCAAGAGGACATTGGCCAGGCATTAATCAGCCGCTCCGGTCAAGGTTAATCCGCGAGGGTCCCCGTTCATCTCTCAGTCAATTTATGGACTATGCTTTACTGTGTGTGGGCTCCTCTTTTACTGTGGGTGTCGCGGAGGAACGCGACACCTCACTCACTCACAAAATGGCGGCAGCAACAGCATCCCTTCACGTCATGCCTGCCAAGCCAGAGTCTGCTCACGTCGTCGCTGCCAAGCCAGAGTCTGCTCACGTCGTCGCTGCCAAGCCAGAGTCTGCTCACGTCGTCGCTGCCAAGCCAGAGTCTGCTCACGTCGTCGCTGCCAAGCCAGAGTCTGCTCACGTCGTCGCTGCCAAGCCAGAGTCTGCTCACGTCGTCGCTGCCAAGCCAGAGTCTGCTCACGTCGTCGCTGCCAAGCCAGAGTCTGCTCACGTCGTCGCTGTCAAGCCAGAGTCCCACCACGTCGTCGCTGTCAAGCCAGAGTCACACCACGTCGTCGCTGTCAAGCCAGAGTCACACCACGTCTCTGCTGTCAAGCCAGAGTCACACCACGTCACAGTGCTCCAGCCAGAGTCTGTCACACCCAAGGATTTAAGGTCAGTCCTTCAAGTTCCCTGTCTGATATCCAGTGTGATGGACCCACCACTGATGTCAGTGCGAGTAGCTGGCATTCCCAGGGCCTCAACCCTGTCTGTTACAGAGACTGTTCCCCTGACCTCAGTACTTCCCGTTATGGCGGTTGCCATTTTGAGTGTGTGGGCTGCACACTGTGCTCCTGAGGCCTCTCCTGTCCACGAGTCTGCTCCAGTGCCTCCAGAGGTGGCGGCTTCCGCTGCAGAACCTCCCGAAGTGGTGGCACCCGTCCCTGAACTCGCTGTCTGCCCTGTCACGGCCACGGAGGCCGTTCCTGACCTCATGGTCTGCCCTGTCACGGCCATGGAGGCCGTTCCTGACGTCACTGTCTACCCTGTCACGGCCACGGAGACTGTTCCTGAACTCACTGTCTGCCCTGTCACGGCCATGGAGGCCGTTCCTGAACTCACTGTCTGCCCTGTCACGGCCATGGAGACCGTTACTGAACTTACTGTCTGCCCTGTCACGGCCGTGGAGACCGTTTCTGAACTCACTGTCTGCCCTGTCACGGTCATGAAGGCCGCCCCTGAACTCACTGTCTGTCCTGTCACGGCCAAAGAGGCCGTCTGTGAGTTCTCGCCCTGTCCTGTCACGGCTAAAGAGGCCGTCTGTGAGCTCTCGCCCTGTCCTGTCACGGCTAAAGAGGCCGTCTGTGAGCTCTCGCCCTGTCCTGTCACGGCTAAAGAGGCCGTCTGTGAGCTCTTGCCCTGTCCTGTCACGGCTAAAGAGGCCGTCTGTGAGCTCTCGCCCTGTCCCGTCACGGCTAAGGAGGCCGCCTGTGAATCCTTGTCCTGCCCAGTCACGGCTATGGAGGCCGTCTATGAATCCTCGTCCTGCCCTGCCACGCCCCCTGAGATCATGAATGCTCTCCCTGTATTGTCTGTCTCTGCTCTCCCTGTGTTGTCTGTCTCTGTTTCCCCCAGATCTCAGACTCTGCCATGGTTTCCTGCCCAGTCTGCTTCCTGGCGAGGGTCTTCTGCTCAGGTCTGGTGGTCCTCTGCTCCGCCATGGTGGTCTTCTGCTCGGGTCTGGTGGTCGTCTGCTCCGCCGTGGTGGTCTTCTACTCTGCCCTGGTGGGCTCCTGGTCCGTCTGCTCCGCCCTGGTGGGCTCTTGCTCTGTCCTGGTCTCCGGTTCCGCCTGGGTGTCCTGTTCTGCCTCAGTCCCCGGTCTTCCCACTTCCTCATGGACCTGGCCCTCCGTCCCTCCCCCTGTTCCGCCTCCGCTCCACCGCCCTCCTGGACTATATAAGAGCGTCTGGAAGCCGCTCCTTGGGGGGGGGGCTATGTCACGAATCCTGGCCATGCTCTTCCGTTAACTCGCCACCAGATGTCACTCACTCACCACATGGACTCGTACAGCACACTGGACTACAGTTCCCACAATACATTGCACTGACGACACGCACAGCTGTTCTCTATCTCGCCCACACCTGATCATCATTTCAATCACCACCACACACCATATAAGCCTGGGACTTGCTCTTGCTCAGGGCCGAGTATTGTTAGCGTTTATCACTTTTCTAGCGATAGCAACTTTACAGAGCCATAGTCATTGTCTTAGCCTTAGTCTTGCCGTGTTTATCTTGCCGTGTCTGACCCTGCCCGTGTTTCCTGGAATAACCCTTCGCCTTGCCGTTTGGACTCTGTTTGCTCCCCGTTTGGATTATTGCTGTCGTCTCTGGATTATCTCTCTGCCTTGCCCCTTTGGATACTGTTCGCTGATCATCGACCCACGCTTGCTCCACGGATTGCTTTGTCTTGCCCTTGCCATACCTGTTTGCCACTGTCTGACCCTGCCTGTTTCTGACCATGTTTTATAATAAAGCCTTGCATATGGATCCGCACGTCTCACGTCTCGTCAGCCCCGTAACAGTTTGTTTATATATATATATATATATATATGCAAATGCATTTTTTATATATATATAAGAATTACATACAAATAAATACTGTGGCAATACACCAATATATGCAGTTTGTGATATTTTTGTTGCATAAATGAATAATAAATTGATCAAATTTACAATAGGCCTACTTGTGTTCATCATCAATATATTTTGTCTACTGTTGCCACGGTAACCTCTAAATCTACAAATCTGCTTAGTCAATGGATAATGCATGTATTTCTGTTCTCTTAAAAATACTGAATTTAGATAAATACCATGTAAAAAAAAAAAAAAAAAAATAGAAGCAAGCTATAAATATTTCTAAATAAAAATATGTACATTACATTTAATTATATAAATAAAAATAAACCTTTAATTTATAATTATTTTAATTAAAAAAATTATAAATATACTGAGTGTTTATATTTTATATAATATAGTTTGTCCATTTTATGTAAATTATATGTAAATAGCTTAAACAATAAATCCTTATTTTATATAAATATATTTATATATTATTAATTATATATATATATATATATATATATATAAATATATATATATACAAATAAATATGTATGAATAAATGAATAAATAAATTACATATAAATAATTTGTCAATTGTTGCTACAGTAATTTCCAAATCTACAAATGTGCTTAGTGGATAATGCAAATTTACCTAAATTTAAAATATTGAATTTAGATTAAATACTATGTAAAAATAAATATATATATATATATATATATAAACAAAATAAATATTTATAAATAAAGTATATAAAAACAAATACTTAAAAAAAAAATTCATATGTCTACTGTTGCTACAGTAACCTCCAAATCTACTGCTTAGTCAATTGAAAATTCAAAATGGTCAATTACAATAAATAAGTTAAAAAAGAAAAAAAAGAAATGATATAAATATATATTTTTTAAAAATAAAATACATATATTACAGATAATATATATATATAAAAAAAATGTATATATAATTCATAGGATATAGTTTGTCTATTGTTGCTACAGTAACCTCCAAATCTACTGCTTAGTCAATGGAAAGCGCGCAGATGTCGAGCACTGTGAAGTGATTGACTGTTTTCTGGAGCTTTATAGATTCATTTTCACCTTTGCATTGAGCGGCAGCTGCAACATTCAGCATTATTCCTCAGTAAAAACGCGTTTGAAAGAAGAAGCATACGGAGCCTTTCCAGATGCACTCAGCTCTGAATGAACGAGGAGAGGAGAGGAGAGGAGATGCGACAGCGGCGTTATCCATCAATTATTCCCCTGACATCACTCCTGCATGTTTCCCATACCGCTGACAATCACTCGATGCGTTAGACGACGCGTTACACGCGCGCGTAAACATGTGAAGAAAGTGAATTGGTGTAAATGACTGCGGCTGCGTCTCAAACTCACCCTGCTAGTTTGGGCATCCTGACGAAGCTGAACACGTCCATGATTCGGATCGCCTCCGAACTCACTTCGATTCCATTCTGCAAACGTCTCGGCGTGAATCGTTTACTAAATGAACGCGTCGGAGGTTTCCTCAAGGATCTCCTGCATGGCTGCGCGTTTACGGCGGCGTCGTTTGCGTGAAACCCGATCCGCGTTTCCCTCAGATTTACATCCTTTGCGGCTCCAGATGCCCTCGGCCAACTTTATTCAATTTCCCATCGCGGTGGAAACCGATGGAGAAGAGCGAGATGAAGCGAGAGACTGAGCGGAGGAGGAGAATCTCAGCCGATAGATGCTCCATCTAATCTCAGATGTCCATTTATAATGAATAATCTCGCGACGCGTGCAAAGGTCAGCGTCATCGCGCGACGCGAGACTGGAGGGGAATGGAGAAGCGCGTGGGTGTTCCGTGGAGGAAGAGGAGGAGGAGGAAGATATAGAGATGAGTAGTGGGAGGAGTAGAGAGAAGAGAGGAGAAAGTTATTAGATGAGCAAAGAGAGAATAAACACCTGTGCGAGCACGTTCTAATTTCTATAAAATGCGTCAAGGTACGACAAAAAAAAAAAAAATCACTAAAAATATTTTTTTATTTATTAAATTTGTTAGCGTGACCAATGGCAAGCGGATTGTTCCGGAAACCTTTTGGAAACCTGTCATAAATTTTGCAAATTTCGTTTGGTGACCGGCTGTGCTGAGAGTAACAATAGTGCACAACTCAAAGAAAATGATGTTTTATTTTTTATGAGTATACTGTTGATTTCAAAATTTGTTATATTTGTGAATTTACTCGTTATATATGTGACCCTGGACCACAAAACCAGTCAATTTTTGGAAATTGAGTTGTATGCATCATCTGAAAGCTGAATAAATAATCTTTCCATTGATGTATGGTTTGTTATGATAGGACAATATTTGTCTGAGATACAACTATTAGAAAATCTGGAATCTGAGGGAGCAAAAAAATCTAAATATTGAGAAAATCACCTTTAAGTTGTTCAAATGAAGTTCTTAGCAATGCATATTACTAATCAAAAATTAATTTCTGATTATATTTACATGCTCTTTACTTAATATCCTAATGATTTATGGCATAAAGAAAAATTTATAATTCTGATCCATACAATGTATTGTTGTCTATTGCTACAAATATACCTGTGCTGCTGATGACTGCTTTTGTGCTCCAGGGACACAGATGGAAAATTCTGCATCCACAAATGTAAAGGGGCAGTGCAAAAACTAAATTTACTCATTTTAAAATAGGCCACTACCTGTATACATTAAATGAAACCATAAATAACAAAGCAAAAAAAACTGTAAATTATTTTAAAGCCTATTGTTCAAAAGTAAAAACGCCATTAATTTTCTCCATACGTAAATTGATTTGAACAATAACTATCCCCTTGTCCAAATACCCACTTGCGGTCTTTGCACTTGACCAGTTGACAATGTATTTCGTGTATTTGGCTCAAGTGTTCGAGTGAGGATGAAGACCCTTGTGTGTCAAACTTTTCATTCCCTGATGGGATACACTTATAATGTTGTGGAAATGCAAGTGTTAACATAGCTTTATTTTTATTTTAAATACTTTGCATTTTAAAATCAACTTCTAAATGTCTGTTCAGTAGTCCCTATAACATGACATAATTTAATTTTTGATGAGTTGCAAATATTGTACAAAATAAATATCACCACTACTCATCTTTGCACCCATAAATGTACAACACTTTGTTTTTCTACCAAATTGTAATAATATTTCATTAGTATATTAATATTTAACTTACACTGGAAAGGTTTCCCTGACCTCTCGTGAGATCTTGCTGTCACGTATCCTGTGGGTGTGCCCTGGTTGGCCACCAGATGTCACTGTCTTGTCTGAGCACATGGGTTTGTGTTGTGATTGTTCCATGTGTTCCCCGGTTGATTGTCTAACTCCGCCCTCTTGTTATCTCGTTATTGGTTTAGTGAATTCACCTGTTCCTGCTCGTTTGTGTCCCTATTTATGTTCCTGGTGTTTGCAGTTCTGTTCGGCCACGTTGTTACATGTTGTGTACGGTCAGTCGTGTGTGTTTCCTGATTCTTGTTTCTTGTTTCTTGTTTCTGCCATGCTCTGTTTTCCCCCTCGGGGTAATTTATGTTTCTGTTTTGTTTCTTTTATAATTAAACCACCATTTCCCTGCACTTGAGTTCTCGCTTCATTTCTCTGCACGTATCATGACAGAACGTGGCCGACATCAGAGAACTCAGCGGGGAATGGATTCTTCCCATCCTCCAGCCCCTAACGTGAGGAACCCCACTTTTTTACGGATCCTCCAGGTCAGGACGCTGCACTCTCTCCGTCAGAGGGGCACTGACGTCAGGATGTTTGCCTGGACGTTTTGTGAGGCAGCAGAGGGTTTGGGATACAACGAGGTGGCTCTCAAGGACTTCTTTAACCTTGCCCTTGATGAGCCCCTCGATGAGGAGTGGATGAGGGAGTTAGACCACTTGACTTTTGGGGAATTGGTGGAGTTTTTGACGCTTCTCCAAGCGGCGGTGCCCGCTCACAGCGCTCCCGAGGCGGCCGTGCCCGCTCACAGCGCTCCCGAGGCGGCCGTGCCCGCTCACAGCGCTCCCGAGGCGGCGGTGCCCGCTCACAGCGCTCCCGAGGCGGCGGTGCCCGCTCACAGCGCTCCCGAGGCGGCGGTGCCCGCTCACAGCGCTCCCGAGGCGGCGGTGACCGCTCACAGCGCTCCCGAGGCGGCGGTGACCGCTCACAGCGCTCCCGAGGCGGCGGTGCCCGCTCACAGCGCTCCCGAGGCGGCCGTGCCCGCTCACAGCGCTCCCGAGGCGGCGGTGCCCGCTCACAGCGCTCCCGAGGCGGCGGTGCCCGCTCACAGCGCTCCCGAGGCGGCGGTGCCCGCTCTCAATCCCCTAGAGGTGGCCGAGGATGCTGCAGCGGCGCCCCGCTCCCGGAGACGGAGGAAGAGGCGGAGGAAGGCCTCCTCCGTCCCACAAGGCCAGGAGGCTACCCAGGAGCTCACTGCTGGCCAGGAGGTCGTGCCAGAGCCACCCAAGCTCCTCGCCCTGCCGGCGCCACCCGTGCTCCTCGCCCTGCCGGCGCCACCCAAGCGCCTCGCCCTGCCGGCGCCACCCAAGCGCCTCGCCCTGCCGGCGCCACCCAGACTTCTTGGCCTGCCGGCGCCACCCAAGCGCCTTGCCCTGCCGGCGCCACCCGAGCGCCTTGCCCTGCCGGCGCCACCCGAGCTCCTCGCCTTGCCGGCTCTACCCGAACTTCTCGCCCTGCAGTCTCCACTCGAGCTCCTTACCCTGCCAGAGACCGTTCCTGAACTCACTGTCTGCCCTGTCACGGCCACAGAGACCGTTCCTGAGCTCACTGCCTGCCCTGTCACGGCCACAGAGGCCGTTTCTGAACTGACTGTCTGCCCTGTCACGGCCACAGAGGCCGTTCTTAAAGTCACTGCCTGGCTTGTCCCTCCGGCCCCACCCTGGCCGTGCGCTGGGGTTCCTGTTGCGCCGGAAACCCCCTGGTCCGTCCCTCCGGATCCGTCCTGGTCTCCTGCTCGGCCTTGGTCTGCGGGCCCCCTGCCTCTGCACGGGCCTGGCCCACCATCCCTCCCCCTGATCTGTCTCTTGCCCACCTCCCTTCTTGACATTTTGTATTTTCATTTTTCATGTTTTTGTGTGTTCTTAGTGTTGCAGGTGGAGCATCTGGGAGCTGCTCCTTTGTTGGGGGGTAGTGTCACGTATCCTGTGGGTGTGCCCTGGTTGGCCACCAGATGTCACTGTCTTGTCTGAGCACATGGGTTTGTGTTGTGATTGTTCCATGTGTTCCCCGGTTGATTGTCTAACTCCGCCCTCTTGTTATCTCGTTATTGGTTTAGTGAATTCACCTGTTCCTGCTCGTTTGTGTCCCTATTTATGTTCCTGGTGTTTGCAGTTCTGTTCGGCCACGTTGTTACATGTTGTGTACGGTCAGTCGTGTGTGTTTCCTGATTCTTGTTTCTTGTTTCTGCCATGCTCTGTTTTCCCCCTCGGGGTAATTTATGTTTCTGTTTTGTTTCTTTTATAATTAAACCACCATTTCCCTGCACTTGAGTTCTCGCTTCATTTCTCTGCACGTATCATGACACTTGCTGCATGATGGGATACACTAAAAGCCTCAAATAGGAGCGACAAAAATCGCTTTAGCTCCGCCCGCTCCCATGAAGCACCACAAATAACCTGTCTCCCAACGCTCTCAAAACAAATAAATAGGCCTATTTGTTTTATATTTGTTAAATATTTAAATAATATATAAATAGCTGTTTTTTTTTTTTTGCTTCAAATTAAAGTTTTTAATGCTGCAATTCTCCTTGTAGATGATTGGTTTGGTTCATGAGGAAAGAAAACTTTTTAAAAATCCCTTTGGGAAAAATGAATGGAACCAGCACCATTGAAAAAGTGGACTGGAACGAAAGCACTCTATTCATTTGCAATATTAATTTTTTTTTCTTATTCTTTTTCTTTCCATTTCTGTCATCTGATGGAGTTTGGGTTCCTTGCCACTGTCACATTTAGCTTATTTAATATTCAGTAATATTATCAATTTGATGGTACTGACAATATCAGATGAGAATAAATGTTAACTGAATTGAGCTGAAATAATTCAACTATTGTCTTCTGTAGAACTACTTTTTTAACTGATTCCTTTCAAATTCCTTTCATAATTGACGAATTTTGAAACAGCAAAACTGAATTGAATCAACATTCAGATAAATTAAGTTGAATAAAGATACCATTGTCTTTAGAGATGTTTATAGCTGAACTGAATTAATTTCATAACTGATGAACTTCACATTTTTGAACCAAACAGAATCAACACTAAACTGAAGTGAGCTAACACTATTGTTATGAAAAAGTCAGCTACTTCTACAAAATGATGAATAAAATGCACATCAAGTGTGTTTTTGCTTTATATGTGTATTCCAGTTTATGACGGTGCTGTAAATGTAATTGTTATTCTAGCGTAATTTTATAATACTGTCATATTTTGTACACACAAGCTACTTTTAATGTAAATGGACAAAATAGTCCTAACCCAAACCAAAAGGAGTTTTAGCACTGAAAATGTGTGCTTTATTAGATAAATCACAGAGATTGTAATTAAGAAAACATATTCCTTTTCTTCCTGTAGAAATGCATGTCATATGTGTTTGCCTGGCGGAATATCAAACAGCTTTGTTAGTAACAGCAATGAGAAAAACACTCATACATTTCATATCCTGATTATACAAAGCTGCAGAACATGCATGCATTTGTGTGTATTACTGTGAATGGTGTATTCGTTTTATTTATTTATTTTAGTCTTTATTGTAATGCATGTGCCACGCTGTTCTGATTATGTTTGGCTGCTAATACATCACAGACGTCCCACATGGGATTACTAAAACATCTGTCTGCCTGTCTTTGCTGTGAACTTCAGCACAAACAGTACATTAGACACTCTCAACTGCTGTTCAAATGGAGCATGTTCTTGTTTAAGGCAAAACAAATGTCATGAATATATATCACCATCATTTCCCAGTCGATTAAATACAAAAAGAAATGTAAACCTTTTTTGTATTACAAGTTTTCTGAAATATTATGTTTAAATATGCAAATAAGGTATTATCTAATGAAATATGCACTACTTTGCATACATTTCCAGCAGATTTTCAGGTTTCAGGTTCAAAATTATGGTTTGATTTTGTTGACATATTAGAGAGGGGATCTTTTTACAGAGAGGACTTTGGATTTCTGTTTTAATGACTCAGAAATCCAAAAATCAGAAAATACTGTCAACATGTTTTTAGGAATAAAACGTTATAGAAATCAGTTTGAATGATATATGAACAAACCCCTCAGTAAAAACCTTCAGAATATAGATAGGAATTAAACTGTAAATGATGATGGTAGTGGAGAAAAAAAACAAAAAACTTAAAAATCTAAAGATGCAAATAGACAAAGTGCAAGAAAATAAACACTTAGAAGTGTATTTCGTGTGTTTCCACTTTCCACTATAGTCTGAAGGAAAATATGTTATGGAAGCAAAATAACCTAAAATTTCAAAACTGACCAGTGCATGGAAATCAGTGTTTCTGTCTGTGGTGTCTTGTCTTAATGCTGAAATGAATCATGCTTAAATGAGTCATATTTATTTGTACCCAACCAAACACTGTATCAGTACAGTAGTGGAAAACTAGGAAAATGTGCCACAATATGTAGGTCACCATAAGCCAAAGCTTCTCAGATATCCGTCACAACACACAGTCACACAGAGCTCAGGACATACTGTAAATATGCGTCGATCAGACGTCAAATAGGAACGTTTGGGAATATTAAGGTCACACGCTCTGCTTCGGCCGCTCTGGACTCTCCCCTAAAGCCAAAAGCTGCTGATTTCATTCATTTACCAACTTGGACTCTTTAAATCCAGCCCAGCTTAATTCAGCAAGCACTTGATGAAAATTAGTTTGATGTACTGAAGAAACTTTCAAGTGAGCTAGAAGACGTGGAGGGAAAATCTCTCCAGGGATTCAGGTTAGTGTTTAAACTGACAGACGGCTCACCTTCACTGTATCATCTGCTGAATACATATTTAAGTAATTGTTGCTTATATTTGTACTAGATGTATGTCAAATATTTGGACATATCTATCTATCCCCAATTTCCACATTTTATAATAATAGTAAAGTGATGTCTGGTAATTATGTAGTAAGCAAAACAACTGACACAAATGAAAACTTTCATATTTGATGAAATGAAAACTTGGATTTGAGCTTAATATTCATCAACACACAGTACATGAATGAGGCACATCCTGGGATGCTTTTAAACACTTCTGAACATCTGCAATGAGCACAAGATGATGATTTTACTTCACATCTGTTACGACTCATGTGTTTCTAATTTTTGTCTGCAAAACCGCATTTAGACTAAAAGATTTTAAAGATCATGAGAATTACCATAATGGCAAGATAGTGACAATAATAATAAAAATGTACATTATTTGAATGTCTAAAATGATATATATATATATATATATATATATATATATATATATATATACACACACAGTCATGGCCAAAAATATCGGCACCCTTGGTAAATATGATCAAAGAAGGCTGTGAAAATTAATCATTGCATTGTTAATCCTTTTGATCTTTTATTAAAAAAAAAATCCCAAAATTCTAACCTTTCATTGGATAATAAGAATTTAAAATGGGGGGAAATATCATTATGAAATAAATGTTTTTTTTTTTTTCAAATACATATTGGACAATTATTGGCACCCCTAGAAATTCTTATGAGTAAAATATCTCTGAAGTATATTTCCATTCATATTCACAATTTTGAGCACTCCAGGGTGATTATGAACATGAAATTATCCAGCCATGGCTTCCTGTTTCACAGAAATATAAATAAGAGGGAAAACAAAGCCCAAATTCCCTTAATCAGAGAATTGCATTCAACAAGATGGCGCCGCTGTGTTCGGACGCCGTGAGGTTCGCTCCACCGAGAATTTGCTTCTACCTTCCTTTTTACTTAGTTTTACTTTCTCTTTTTACACATCTCACGTCGGCACTGATCACCTACAACATAGAAACACTTTTGGACATTGGAAACCGCTACACCAACCTGTTTCAGGACACTTTATCCACGAATCCTGCGTGGCCTCTGGAGATTCTTCGGAACGCGGAGATAAACAACACCCCCCCGAGGCGACGGATCAAGAAACACCGCGGGAAGCGCGCTGGAATTCGAGTCAGACTCAGGAAAAGGGCTCACAGTCCTCCTCTCCCAAGCATTCTCCTCGCTAATGTCCAATCCTTGGAGAATAAGATGGACGATCTTAGAGCCAGGATTAGTTTCCAACGAGACATTAGGGACTGTAACATCCTTTGTTTGTCAGAAACGTGGCTTTCGTCCTCGGTCCCGGACACTGCTGTAATGCCGAGTGATAACTTCTCTGTCTTTCGGACGGACAGAACAGCAGAGGCCGGTAAATCCAGGGGTGGAGGAGTATGTTTCATGATCAACAAGAAATGGTGTGACCCCAGGAATATCTCCATTCTGTCGCGTTCCTGCTCGCCTCATCTGGAACATCTTTCCATTATCTGCCGCCCATTTTATCTGCCCCGGGAGTTTTCATCGATCATTGTTACTGCTGTGTACATTCCACCACAGGCGGACACTGGCTTGGCTTTGGCTAAACTTCACGATGTGCTCAGCGGCCACATTAACAAACATCCTGACGCTGCCTTCATCATCGCGGGGGACTTTAACAAAGTCAACCTCAAGCAGGTCATGCCGAACTTTTACCAACATGTATCCTGTCCAACTAGAGGACCAAACACACTGGATCATTGCTACACTCAGTTCAAGGATGCCTACAAAGCCCGCTCACTACCGGCTTTTGGCAAATCGGACCATGCCGCCATCTTTCTAACACCGAGATACAAACAAAGGCTCGTTCAGGAACCTCCGGTGCAGAGAGTAGTGACGCGCTGGTCCTCCCACTCAGAGACTATGCTGCAGGCGGCGCTTGATGACGTCGACTGGGACATGTTCCGGGCGAGTTCTTCTGACGTCAGCGAGTTCACGGATGTAGCATTAAGCTTCGTAAACACGCTAACCGAGCAAGCTACAGAAACAATAACGATAAGGACATTCTCCAATCAGAAACCGTGGGTGGACAGAACAATCCGTGCCGCGGTTAACACACGCACCGCCGCTTACAATGAGGCTCTTCTGTCTGGGAATACGAACGAGTACAAAGCATCGTGCTATGCTCTCCGACGCGCAGTAAGAGCCGCCAAACACAGATACAGAGAGAGAATTGAGTCTCATTTCCAGCTCAACGACTCTCGACGGATGTGGCAGGGACTGAGGACCATCTGTGACTTCGGAAACAAATCCTCCGCGGAGGTGAGAGCAGATCCGTTGCTGGCCGACGAGTTAAACATCTTCTACGGCCGCTTCGATGGCAACGGCGGTGGCGCGTTTCTGCCGACCAGCGCGTCTGGAAGCAGCAGGCAGAGCAGCGATGATCCTGTAATCACCGTGTCGGAGGATGAGGTTCGGAGGGCGCTAAAGAGAGTGAACGTCAGGAAAGCAGCCGGACCTGATGGGATAACCGGCCGTGTTCTGAGGTCCTGTGCTGATCAGCTCGCTGGTTTGTTCACTTCTATCTTTAATGAGTCCCTTGCTACCGCCGTGGTTCCCACCTCATTCAAAAAATCCATCATTATCCCTGTGCCAAAGAACAATAAACCCTCTTGCCTGAATGACTATCGCCCAGTTGCCCTCACATCTATAGTCATGAAGGTTTTTGAGAGACTTGTAAAGAGCCACATTTGCTCCTCCATCCCTGATACTCTGGACCCTCTTCAGTTTGCCTATCGCCCAAACAGATCCACGGACGATGCCATTTCTCACGTTCTCCACTCTTCCCTCACACACTTGGATAGCAACAATGGAAATTATGTAAGGCTGCTATTCATTGACTATAGCTCAGCTTTCAACACTATAGTCCCCATCAAACTGGCATCTAAACTCACAGACCTCGGCCTAAACTCCTCACTCTGTGACTGGATTCAAGACTTCCTCACCGGCAGACCTCAAGTGGTGAAAGTTGGCCAGTTCACCTCAAACTCCATCACTCTGAACATAGGAGCCCCACAGGGCTGTGTCCTGAGTCCCCTGCTCTACTCTCTCTACACGCATGACTGCGTGTCCTCTCACAGCTCCACATCTATTGTCAAATTCGCTGATGATACTGTGGTTCTGGGCCTCATCTCCAACAACGATGAGACCGCATACTTGGATGAGGTAGAGAGACTCACATCATGGTGCCAGGACAACTGTCTCTCTCTGAATGTGAGCAAAACTAAAGAGCTGATCATGGACTTTAGGAAGAGACAGCAGCAGCCCTACTCTCCTCTCAGGATCAGTGGGACCCCTGTGGAGAGGGTGAGTAGCTTCAAGTACCTCGGTGTAAACATCTCCGAGAACCTGACTTGGACTACACACATCCAAACTCAGGTAAAGAAAGCCAGGCAAAGACTGTACCATCTGCGACAGCTGAGGAAATTCAGGGTCTCACCAGCAATCCTGAAAACTTTCTATTCAGGGACCATAGAAAGTGTATTGACTCAGTGCATCTCAGTGTGGTATGGAAACAGCTCCAATCAGGACTGCAAAGCACTACAGAGAGTTGTGCGCTTAGCTGAGCGCATCTCAGGGTCTGCTCTCCCCTCTCTGCAGGACATCTACCTCAAACGCTGCAAAAATAGAGCTGTCAAAATAATCAAGGACTCAAATCACCTGGTAACCAGCTATTCACTTTGCTTCCTTCTGGTAAGCGCTTCCGTAGCCTGATGACAAAAACTGAGAGACTTAGGAGGAGCTTCTTCCCCCAGGCCATCAGGCTCCTAAACTCTAACTCTGTGTCATAACATCACTTGACTCCATGTAAATATCACCATATCAATAAGCTATTCATAATTTTTCTCTACCTCATATTGCTGCTATTATATACCCTGTACAACTTTTTTGCACATTATTTTGCACATTCCTCTTAGTACTATTTAAGTCAACAACATACTGACCTGCACATTTATATTTATATTTTTTATCTATCTTTTTATTTTATTCTTTTTATTTTATTTTATTTTTTTCTACTTTTCTTCTCTTAATATTTGTATACTTTATAATTGCACTGTCCTTGGAGCGGACCTGACCTACATTTCACTGCTGGTTATACTCTGTATAATTGTGTATGTGACGAATAAAACTCTTGAATCTTGAATCATCCATCACAACGAGAAAAACCAAAGAATATATTTCTGATGTGCAGCAAAAGATAATTGAGCTTCACAAATTAGTGAAGTGGCTTTAAGAAAAGAGCTAGAGCAGTGAAAATTCCCATTTCCACGATCAGGGCAATAATTAAGAATTTCCAATCAACAGAAAATGTAATGAAACTGCCTGGAAGAGGACGTGTGTCTATATCGTCCTAATGCACGGTGAGGAGGAGAGTTTGAGTGGCTAAAGACTCTCCAAGGATCACAGCTGGAGAATTGCAGAAAATAGTTGGGTCTCAGGGTCAGAAAACCTTTAAAAAAATTGACAAACAGCCCCTACATCATCAGATGTTGTTTGAGAGGGTTTCAAGAAAAATGCTCCTAGCTCATCCAAAAACAAACTCCAGCATATTCAGTTATCAGACACGACTGGAACTTCAAATGAGACTGGCTTCTATGGTCAGATGAAACTAAAAAATGAGCTTTTTAGCAGCAAACACTCAAGATGGGCTTGGTGAACACAGGGATGAAAAGTACCCCATGTGTACAATGAAATATACTGCTGTATTTGTGATGTTGTGGGCCTATATTTCTGCTGGAGGTCCTGGACATCTTGTTTAGACACATGGCATCATGGATTCTATCAAATACCAACAGATAAAAATCATTAAGTGACTGACTCTGTTAGAAATCTGATAATGGGCCATGTTTGGATCTTCCAACCGTACAATAATCCAAACACAAACCTCAAAAACAACACAAAAATGGGTCACTGAGCACAAAACCAAGCTTCTGCTGGCCATTCCAGTCCTCTGACCTGAACCCTGTAGAAAATGAGTGAGGTGAACTGAAGAGAAGAAGAACCGTCATGGAGCTGTGAATCTGAAGGATCTGGAGTGATTCTGGATGAAGGAATGGTCTCTGATCTCTCGTCAGGTGTTCTCTAACCTCATCAGGCATTATAGGAGAACATTTAGAGCTGTTAAACTGACAAATGGAGGTTTCAAAAAGTATTGAGTTAAAAGGGTGGCGTTAATATGTGTATTATTAGAGAAAAAACATTTATTTCATAATGATATTTCCCCCCATTTTAAATTCTTATTATCCAATGAAAGGCTAGATTTTTGAGATTTTTAAAATAAAATATCAAAAGGATTAACAATGCAGATTAATTTTCACAGCCGCCTTTGATCATATTTACCAAGGGTGATCAAAAATACATTTGGCCATGACTGTATATTTTCTTGCTTCATTTGATTTTGTTTTGAAAACAGATATAGACATCTCAAGATAATATTTCTTATAGCAATACAGTATGTGTGTGAGTAAGATTTCACAGAGATCAAATGATGTCTCATGCTCAAGTTACAGTACGCTCTTTAAACACACATTATCAGTCAATAAAATGCATTTATGCATAAGACCTGACAGAGGTACGCAAAAGGGAGTCATTTTGTCACTCAAAGTGCCAACTAACCTGTCAATTAAATGACCAGTTTCCCAGGCAAAGAACGTCCAGCATTAATCTGCTCTAAATATAATGGCAGATCAGTACTGAACTAGACACACTGGTCACATATTTGTCCGGTTAAATATTCAGCGTTCTCCTGTTTTAGGGCAGTTAAAGTGATTATTAGTTGAATCTCTTATACACACTATGATGATTTGAAACGAAGACAGAAATGATGTGGTGCTCTGTAAAATGTACTTGATTTGCGGTTTAGTTCATAACAGGAACTTCTCTACATTTATGTAAATAATGCCACATTTTTTCTCTCTGGGTTTCACTATTATAAGTGACCCAGCAAACAAAGTTTCATCAGGGTTTCTGCAGGTTTATGAAGGTCAATGTCAGACTTTTTAAAGAACTTTAAAGAAAATTAGCAGAAAAAGAGCTGCATTAGCAACAACATACAACTTCAAAAAATTGCACAAAAGTTGTTTGAAAATAAAATTTCCATTACTTTTAAATTTATTTGACAAAAAAGCAAAACTAGAATATGGAAATGTAAAAAAAGAACAAGTATTCGATAATGAGATATATGAAAACGTGTTTTATCTTTAAATTATGTTCTTGTTTTAATCATAAACTCGTTTCAATTTTATCAGCTTCTAAGAAAACAAAGACATTTTGATTCTCAATGCATCTTAATTTAAGAAAGTTTAGATATTTGTACTAGAAAACAAGACAAAAGTGCTCATTTTTATTCTTCAGTTTTTTTTTGCAATATATGCAACATTTAATGCCATGATTTCATGAATTTAAGACATGCTCTGATTTAAGATCTTAATTGACTTTTTAGGACCTGCAGAAACCCTATACTGGTTAATTTCTTTAAAGTTTTGTTTAAAACTGTCCAAACACACAGACTTGCACAAGAAAGGAAGAAAAAAGCTTGTCTAACAACATAGCAGACACAACAGATGCTGATTGGTCAGCATTATTTTTAGGCAGAGATTAGCAATGCGGGGGAGTTACAGAGAAATGGTTTCTCAGAAAAACTTTACTTACTTATAGTTGACTCTGCACGTTAAATTAGAAAAGACAAGAAGGAATTATACACATATAGGAAAAAACAAACAAAATGAAGGTGTAAAATTGTCACATGGGTCAAAGACAAGCATTCACATTCCTCTGCTGACTATCAAAACACCCGACAACAGCGGCCCTCAACCGGTGGATCTCAGAGAAAAACTAAGCAAATGCAAACTAACCATATAATCATGTAAGATTTTATGACTGCAAATCAAACTGACCTCCAATATACATTTACATTAATTTAGCAGATGCTTTTGTTTAAAGCAACTTACAAATGAGGAATACAACTATTCATCTTCATCTTGTTGATGTCAACAGCTGTGCATCTAATCAAACTCTAATGCATTTTAGCACAAATTCATGAACAGGATGAGTTTCACCCTCATTCTCAAAAACATCAACAAAACTATACAAGATGAAAGAAAAATACATAGTGAAAATGAATTTTCGAAGTTATAAATAAAACAAAGATTATTGGAATATATATTACAACAAAATACTATGTTATGTTCAATTCAATGTGTTACCTGCCGTGTCTTTGTAACTGTTTGTGAAATTTACTAGCAATTTATGAGTGAAAATTGTTTCTGAACCAATTTTTTTTGTACAAAACAACATATAATATGGATACACTTAATGAGAATAAACATGGTTTATCAATTTTGTGCTGAGAGCATGAAATCAAAAGTAAATCATTTTAACAATGCAATTGTTGCAATATTAATTACTTTCAATGCAAGTAAACAAAAAAACACTTTTCAGTTAGAAATTGCACTTTGAAATTTTGAAACAATTACTTTGAAACAATTTTCACTTAAAAATGGCAAAACTTTACAAGTAATTACTACACAGTAACACATTGAATCAGGGTTGCCAGATCTGTTAAAAAAACCAACCCAATTGCTCATCAAAACTAACTCAATCATGTTTAGCTTTTTTTCCACAGTTGTACCCTTTGTCAGGGGTCCCTTTCATCTTATTAGCATTTCTGGGAGATCACTTTAACCTGTGGACTCCAAAAACGACAGTATAAAAATAGCCCAATTCCACAGTAAAAGCGCAGACTTGGCAACCCTGCAGGAAATTGTAAAAATGTAAAGTAGAAATCATTTTTTCTTGTAAAAAAATACTTCAATAATCTTAAAAAAAAAAAAAAATTACAGTGTCAATTAACTATTTTGATGCCTTGTTTGATTAAATGTAAAATCTGAATTGTGAAGAAAAAATAATCAACCACTGCTGATGAAACGCATACATTATTGCGTAGGTGATTTATATCTAAAATTGCCAAAGCCTTTAAAAGCCAAGCATGCAAAATGCATGAAATCTGTTATACAATTCCCAATGCAATAAACACAGAAAAGCATCTGTGTGATAAAAGCTTGAAGGAAAGTCACTGAACTTACTGTATGACAGTAAAAACATCGAGTTCTTCACTGGGCTCGGCGTCTTCAGCGGCCCGCGCTTTGTTTTGCTGTCCCTTTGGCATACTTTATGCTTTTAGCAAATCCTTCCAGTGACTTCCCTGTGTCTTATGGAAAAATGCAGTCAGGTGAAATCTCAACATCTGAGCCGGCCCGGATAAACAGACCAACTAACTCCTCGCTCACTGTGTGCCCCGGTCTGGGCGTGTGAGGGACGAGCCCTGAGGCAGAGAGAGAGAGAGAGAGACTCAATAACGAAACACCATCACATTACGGGCCAATGCATTAGTAAGCCACAGGGATCAATGCTTACAGCTGCCGTCTGATTGGTGCTGGCTGTGAGTGGAGAGAGAGATAGAGAGAGGACAGATAGTGCCAGCATCAGAACAGCAGCGGTTCGATATCAGAGTCACACACCAAACACTTCAGCACACACCGTAATACAGAAATGAGCCACTCCACAACAGGGATTTCAGTGCAGGTAAGGTGGACACAACCTTCAGTGGCTGATTTCGTTTATGGCAATATGATGTAAACACCAATATTTATAGTTTATTAGTCTGACTGTATCCATGTTAATTTACATTATATTTACATTTAGTCATTTAGCAGACGCTTAAGAAAAAAAGCAGTTAGAAAACGAATAGAGAGTGCAAGTGTTAGAGGTTCAAGTCAAGATGGAAGAGATGTGTTTTTAGCCATTTCTTGAAGATGGCTAAGGACTCAGCTGCTCAGATTGAGTTGGGCAGGTCAAAAAAAGTCTTTGGGATGAACAATAATGCGCCATTTTTACATTTACGGTCAGTTTGACACACCGATATATAACCGATATATAATGTGCAATCACTATATATTTTTATCAAAACTGACTTATTTATTTTGCTTTAACATATCAGGGGAGCATTAATAACAGTGGACAATATTTTCTAATATGTTCTAATATTACATTAAATAAATATGAAATATGAATATGAAATAAATCCTCAATCCGACATCTTTAAAAATAATAAAACTAAACAACTCATAAGGATAAGTTAATCTATGTATACACTATATATACTGTAAATATATATGTATATGTATGTATGTGTATAATGTTCAATGATTACTTGATAACTAAAATAACTAAAACTGAAATAAAAATTACATATATTAATAATAAATAAAAAATATAAAATATAAAACAATATATCTCCAATAACAACATCAGTAATAATAATACTAAATATAGCAAAATTAAAATAAATAAAAAATTACAGGTAAATATAAAACTAAAAATGACGGCTTACTCAACATATAAAGTTTCCTATGAAAATATTCATGGAAAATATTAAACATTTAAAACAAAAACACCATAAAATATTAAGTGCATTACATATTTCCATACATATATATCCATACATACAGATCAACCATGAAAAAAATAAATTAACATTCAATCAAACAGCTGTTTCTCAGTTTAGCTTTTGGTGCATTTTGATTTTTTTAGGGCAGAATATGACATGACACATGAACTACTTAATATTAATCATTACATAACTATTTATTGAACATTGGTGTGTTTCTCATTTTGCAGTTGGCACTAGCATTAAGTCACTTGAGGACGAGCTTTAAGGTGATTTTACCATGAGAAAGTAAACAAATCTAAGTCAAATTTCTCTGCTTCATGTCTCAGTGTGGTAAAATCACGGTAATTCTTTCTGATGTGGTTGTTTTGTATTGTATATGCCACTGATTATGTAAGCAAAATGCACTCATTTCAGTGTTTTATTCTGCCGCACTGTCCATATGTATTCAGTAATGAAGCATGAAATATGCATAATGTGACCTTTCTGTCATTTCTGCCACCGAGACGAGAGCTGAATATAATCAAAAGAAAATATACATATGCAATATATGAACTGAAGATGAAATATATGAGTAAAATGATAAATGTGTACTGTGGATGTGAGAAGACGCAGGCCGCTGCACTGATTTGATCCGCAGGGCTTGGGCGCTGCAGATTACGATTATGCTGTGGATTCATCATGCGTGAAGCCAATGAAGTCTTCCATTAGTTATGAAGTTAAATGTGTACAGTGCAACGGCATTCTGGGAGTGCGGAGAGTGAGATTACGTAAGTATGAACAGCTCTCAGGCCGTCTCAAGCAGCTGAGCAAATAAAGCTCCTCATGCAACATTCATCACTTTACATAACTAAATGGTGAAAATTATTATTTTCATCCGGTAGGCAATATTCTGATTTATTTTGGCATATTGTTTGGTAAAATAACAATGTTGTGCGACTGTTCTGGATAGAAAAATTGTAACATTTAAGTTGAGTGGTTTTATTAAATTCCAAAAATATTATTTAGCATCACTGAATCAACCTAAATACATTAATTTAAACAAAAACACACATTTTTATTGGTTAAATCAGGTACAAATTGCAATAGCAGGTTACCACTTAGTAACCATGCAAAGTTGGGGCAAGTTGTCACAAGTGTTTTATATGTTGCAATATTTTGATCATTGCTTAAATTAAAATGCATACATTTGAAAATTGTTGAAAAGCATTAAATAAGCATGGATTAATGGCAAGTGAATTGTGACAACTTACCCCATATATTGTGACAACATACCCAAGTAAGCCATTGGGGCATGTTGTCACAAAAAAGTTTTCCTGGACAGTAACAGTGGTACTTTATAAAGATAATATGAAAAGATTTATAATTTAAAAGATTAATTATTTCTTAGGGTGGGTCAGGCTTCTTATAGTTAACTAAAAGTAAAGCTAAAACCATGAAACTTTTTTTTGTTACTTCAAGAACAATAAATATTAACTGATTTGTTTGTTTTTTTGCATTTTATTTTAATTCAACTAGTTATTTTATTTATTTTCTATTTTATTTATTTTTAGCATGATAACATGATTTTTAAATATCTAAAACCCTAATAAAAACAATAAAAAAAACTATGTAGAGAAAAAGTATAATAAAAATTATCAAAACACACACAACTACTAAAACTTTAACCAAAATTAAAATAAAAACAGAACATATAAAACTAAAAACTAATTCAAACAATACAAAAATATATTTTTTTATATTGAAATGATGATATCTAAATATAATCTTTTGACAAAACATGATTACCAAAACAAAACTAATAAGACAAGGAGTTATGACTCTAAATTCTGATTGCTTTTGAAGTTGCTTGGCAACAATTAACAGCCTACATTAAAGATTATTTTTCAGTTGTAAATAAAAGAAAGATTGCTGGAGTATGTTTACAAAATAATACTGTTACGATGAGACATGAGCTGTACAGATCCATGTGCAAAGCTTTATAAAGAGATGTGATCATGAAACAGGGATGGATCCTATAATAGAAAACAGGTACAACACAGGCAAGACAAAGAGTAATCCTAGGACAAGAGTGGGTCTTCGATCAGTGAACAATATCCAACAGGGCACAGAAACGAGATAATCCAGTCAAAGCAAGGTGCAAACAGAGTCCGAAACAGCAGGCAAAGGGTTAATCCAAGATACACAGGCAACACGAAATGACTAGACTTAGACTAGAACTGGAAACGGCTCCATAGTGTAGCTATCACTAGAAGAGTGATATACACTGACTAGACAATACTCAGCGAACTGAAAGAGGAAGTCCAAGGCTTATAAATCATGTTTGAATGGATTCAGCTGTGTGTGTGCAATCAGTGCAATGGATCATGGGAACTGTAGTCTGGAGTGACATGTAAAAGTCCGTGAGAGGCAATGCAAAGAGAAGATGACATCTGGTGGTGAGCAAACAGAAGTGCATGGACAGGATTTGTGACATACTATGTCAGTCTTTCTATTTCAACATTTCGCCTTTAATTCAACGTTACTTGCCGTTTCTTCTAGCAATGTTTCGACACCGATTTTTTTTTTTTCAAACTGCATTACTAGACAGAATAATTTTGTAATTTTATTATTATTCGACCTTGTCTAAAACACCCTCTATACACTTTCTGCTTTATTATTCACCTTCTCATTCATCCATACTGTGCTCATAATCTGTCAGCTCATATTTTCATATCGTACTGACACTTTCACCTCATAAATTTATGGAAGTAAAACCTCAAAGAGCTTTTAGAGTCAGTCAGATAAAAATAACATGATTATCTCCTCCTGTGAAATTAATATTTAACATGAAGCCATCCAGTCATGTGGCATGACACAAGCCCCAGGCCATGAAGAACAGCATGACGGGCACTGGCCTGCTTTTCCATCACACACACACACACACACACACACACGTTGGTTTTTGTGGTTTATGGGGACTCTCCATAGGCGTAATGGTTTTTATACTGAACAAACTGTGTGTGCTATTGCCCTACACCAACCCTACACCTAAACTTAGCCCTCACAGGAGACTTTGTGCATTTTTAGATTTTCAAAAAAACACCATTTAGTATGTTTTTAAGCCTTTTGAATTACGGGGACATAGGCAGTGTCCTCATAAACCACCTTCATATTGTAATACCTCTGTCATACCCATGTCATTATACACATTTGTGTCCTCATAAACCACATAAACATGCACACACACACACACACACACAAACACACACACACTCGCACACACACACACACACACACACACACACACTCGCACACACACACACACACACACGCACGTATCTGCTGCAGCAAACACTACTGCCGTATCCAGGAGTAAATGCCAGGAGAGTGTGTTTATCTCACTGTATGACACACACTGATCAATACATGTAATATTCAGAGATCCAGTGGTTTACAGATGCAGTCAGAGAGCGTGTCTGAGCGCAGATCTACTGCATCTTCACACTGATACACTGACACTTACTCTTATCATTACATCACAAATATAGCTTATTGAAACAGTTCACAGATGTGAAAACCCACCAGAGATATCAGAAAGTATCATTACTGACAATATAGAACATAATATCTATAAATAAATATCGCAATATAGTGCAATTTAATGAAATAATTGTACAGTCTGATGCTCAAACTCAGTCTCTGCATGTGCTGCGAGTTTACTTGGTTTACACATTCTCATAATTTTTGTGAGCAAAAGTTTACAGCATTAAAAAAAAAAGAACATAAAAGCTTGAGGATTTAAAATGTTTAAAGCTGGAGCATTTAAAGGTTTGAAAGTGAACAATTTAAGACTTAAATTAATAGTCTTGTAACTTGTAGTGTAAAACTAAATGATTAGAATTATAACCAAATATTTATCTTTGTTTTATAATAATATTATTATTAATAATAATGTTGCTATTCAATTTGATTGGGTCAAAATAAAACACTTACTAAAAAATCTATATTTTATCAATTTAATTGCATATTGTTTGACCATTAATTGACATAACCGTGAGCATGTGTTGGTACATTATTAAAATATGTAATTATTTTCATATATTCATTTTACAGTTCAATTGTAATTTTGTACTTAATTTAAACATTAATAATAACAATAATAATAACTGTGGACATGCAAATGTATTATTAAATTAGTACGAATTTAGTCAATATTTATTTTATTTCAGTTTAAGAAAATGGTTATTTAAGGTTTTAATTAACTCTACAACATCAAAGTGATACCTGATTCTCACCCGCAGACAAACACCACTTGCACTAGTTCAGAAATGGTAAAAATGTGCTTTTGCTTCTACAGTTTAGTCTTGTACATGATAAAACCTGAAAATCTATGACATAGACCATGCTTTTAAATGTTTGCGCTGCTCCAATTTCAGAATTTCCCAGAGTTGAACCCATGACTGAGCTCTGCAAATGTCTTATGTCATCAGTATATGAATATGAATACATCAGAATATGAATCCTTACAAAGCATCAACAAGCGCAGCTGCTCTCCTCAGCTGTTGCCATGGTTTCAGATGCTGGCGCTCGTGATGCTGTGGCGCAGCTGTTTGGCCGAGGCTCTGAGCGTTACGTAAGCTCGTAGTGAAGAGCTGGAGTATCCCGTTACTCTATCGATCGCACGCACATGCCTCTCATTGGCCAGCAGAAGCACAGGGAATATTGAGTTCAGAGTATCTGGCAATTATCTGAAATGTGGGAGAAAAAATCAATATGCTCACAGAAAGCCGGTAAGGTCACAAAAAGAGACGGAGAAGCACTTAAGATGCACTAACTGTCTTCCACGTCCGAGTAGGAGAGCAAATCTCTGAAATCCTCCCCATCGCTTACAGACACTGACAGCGCCACATAAACTGAAGTCTGCATTTCTCTTCTGTTAACGTCTTTTTCCAGCAGAGCTTCATGGCAAACCTTAAAATGCTCTATATAATACTTAAGGGTCGTTTCAGGAGAATGAAGCCAGGTTGTGAATGCAGAAAATAACAAAACCACAAAGCACTGGTCTGTAATCAGAAATCTTTAACATAAATAACTAAAAACTAAATGGCTTCTTGCATATTTTGGTGGATATTTTTAAATATTAATAATATTTTTAAGTTAAACGGTCACAGTGTCACACTTCAGACAAAAAGTCATTATTTTGTCCATTGATGTCATAAAAAGTCATAATCTTGACATCACCTGACATAAAAATGCATTACTGTAACATAAAAAGTAGAAATTATGACGTCCAATGTCAGAATTATGACATATAATGACAAAAAAGTATAAATTTAAAAGTGATAAAAAGTCATAACTATCACAAAAAGTTGAAATTATGACAAAAGTCAACATCATAACATGAAAAGTTGAAATTATGACATATGTCAGAGTTAAGACAAAAATAAGTATGACATAAAAAGTCAAAATTATGATATTAAATGTTAAAACTACAACAAAATCTCGTAACTATGACAAAACGGTCATAATTATGACAAAGTTGAAATCATGACAAACTAAATCAAAATTATGGCATGAAAAGTCAACATTATGACATAAAAAGTCAGTATTAGGACATTAAAAATTATGACAAAAAGACAAAATTATTATATAAAAGTAATATAAATTTAAATTTATAAAAAGTTGATATTGGCAAAGTCAACAAAATGACAAAAACTTAAAAATCAAGACAGAAAGTTAACATTTTGACAAAAAAAGTCGACATTCTGATATGAAAAGTTATGAAGTTAAAATAATGAACTAAAAAGTTGACTTTTGTCAATACATATACACTTAGAAAGTCTTCATTTGAACCTTTCATGTCACAATTTCAACTTTTAATGTCATAATTTTGAACTATGAAAAAAACATCAGAATTATGACTAAATCAAACTAAATCAAATTTAAGATTAAATCAAATTAAGAAAAACTAAATAAAAAATTAAGAAATAAAAAGCCAACATTACAACATAAAAGGTTGCAATTATGACATAAAAAGACACTATTTAACTGAACTGAGCTGGATGATGACATCACTGAATTCAATAATGAAATGCCTTTAACTGAAAATCTTTTTTTAATATTAAAATTTTACATTATTGACTCACTATTTTCCTTTTTTGATATTGTGCAGTTGCTTTGACACAATTTACATTGTTAAAAGCGCTATATAAATAAAGGTGACTTGACTTGACATATTAAGTCAAAATTATAACAAAATCATAATTAAGAAATAAAAAAGTCAATTATGATAAAAATTTGATATTATTAAAAAGTGCATAAGAATTTATAGGGGTGCCAATAATTGTGTCCAACATGTATTTGAGAAAAGCATTTATTTCATAATGAGATTTTCCCCCATGTTCAATTGTTTTAGTTCAATGAAAGGTTAGATTTTTGTGATTAAAAAAAATAAAAGATCAAAAGGATTAATAATGCAGGTTTATTTTCAGAGCCTTGTTTGACCATATTTACCAAGGGTGCCAATAATTCTGACCACGACAGTATATTAAGTCATAATTACAACATAACACTTTTACACCATAAATATAATTCACCAAAGCATTATTATTTACTTATGTGGCAGAAATGGGCTTCCAGAGACATGAGCGCAGGATGAGTCATCAATATTTTTGCTCCATTTACCCAAAATGGAAAGACAATCCTTTTTTAATGAGCATATCTGCTCAAAAATGACTTTGCCAATTTTTAATCACACTTGCATGCAGATGGGCTCCATTCTGGGTTTGTGGGTTACACTGTCTATTCAACATCAAATATGAACCGCTATGTCTCACCTATCAGTGAGCGTCTCTGCGAGTGCTCTATTAAACACACTCACCGTTTCTGCTGTGAGCGAGTGTGAGGTGGGAAGAGTGCGAATCACAGCCCTCGGATCTCACACCTTCAAGACGCCAAGGAATGCAATCTCCTGAGCCTGTCAACATCTAAAAGAGAATGGAGTTAACAAAAGCATCCTTTTCTGATCGCTCATTACTCAAATGAACAGTCCACCAAAAAAATTACAAAATTGTCATTATTTACTGAGTTCATGCATGCATGCTTTCTGTGAAGGAGAACATGTCAAGAATCTGACATGCATGATCTTTTTCATAAGTATTAAAAATCAGAATACTGCCATGCTAAACATTGGAATGTTGCATCTTGAAGCAAATGCATTATTGCATGATTAACTGCTGATGCAATGCAATTTGTGCATAAACAAAGCTATCTGTCAAGAAAACCTGGTACATTATAATAATGACCAATATTACAAATATTACTGAGTGCACCAGCTGGGGAATAACAACTTCCTAAGCGTGAGTCATTTCATGGAGTCATTAAGAATTCACTTGACGGCGATGATTCACAGAAAGCACTTTTGATAACGAACAGCAGATGAAGATTCCTTCTTACCGTAAGCACTATTGTGTTTATCATTTCTGAATTCTCTTAGTGAGCTTTGATGCAATTCACGAATAACATGAGTTATTAGAAAATATCTGTGTTATGAGTCAGAGCCACAGTCTGTGCATGTGTTTGTGTTGCAGTTCAAAAAATTTTAAGGCATTGTAGACGTGCAAAGGCTTTCTTGGCCAAATTCTAAGGCAGCATCACGTGTAGCCTTCAAGGAGAAGCCAATCCCAAAATGCATTGCATAACAAAGATCTCCCTACAAAGTGATGTTTAGATACTCCACTATAGGGCGAATGAAGCGTGTGCAATAAATGAAGACGTGCATTTGTGTAATTTGCATGCATTAAACTGCCTCAATGCATTGCACATACATGGAAAAGCAATAAATTGTCCAAACATATTAGTTTTAGAGTATAATGTATTTGGAGCTGAGCAGTGTATGGGATAGCGCCCAAATCAGATTGTGATTCTGTGAAGGCAAACTGCAGTCCTCCACTGGAAAGGTCATTGCTTTTTTTATCAACCGGCAGAAAAAGAAGGAGTTTCATGTTCTTCATAATTGCTTCGTGAGGCTGAAAACCCACCTTAAAGGTGAAGTGTGTCATTTCCACATCATTTTTATTTTAATTTTATTTTTTTGACACAGAGTCGTGACTGTCAAGGATATTTCACACAGAACCCTACAAAATAAATAAATAATAAAAAAAGGAATTAATAATAATGGTTATTTATTTTGCTTTTGGAAAACATAAATTTTCTCAAAATACACATGACAAATGACAACTAAAGTTCTGCACAGGTCAACACCAATCATAATTTCTAAATTTGTTTTGCTTCTTCAGTATGAGTAATTTTTATTAATTTTTTTTGGTGTGATTTTAACCATGCACAACATTTTGGCATAAAAAGTCATAATTATGAGATAAAAGTCAATATCATGACATAGAAAAATATAACTTTGACAAAAAGTCCAAATTAACACATTAAAAAGATAAGAAAATTATGACATACTAAGAATTATGAAACAAAAGGACATACTGTAGCCTACTAAGAATTATTACATAATAAGAACTATGGCATAACTTGAAATTATGACAAAAAAGTATAAATTACAACATAAGTATAAATTATGAAATAAGAATTATGACAAAATCAGAATTATGACATTTAAATATTAATTCTGACAAAAACAATGACACAAAAAGTTGAAATTATGAAAAAGGTTGAAATTAACCAAAAAAAAGTCAGAACTATGACAAACCGATTATGACAAAAAGTTTAAATTATGACAAAAAGTCAAAATTATGACATGAAAAGTATAAATGATGACATAAAATTGAAATTATGACATACTGTACTAAAAATTATGACATAAATTTAAATTATTACAAAAAGTATAAATTAAAACATAAGAAGTTGAAATTATAACATAAAAAGAAATTATGGAAATTACGGCATACTAAGAATTATCAGAATCAAAATCGTGACATAAAAAATTTAAATTATGTGACAAAAGTAAAAAATTATGACATGGAAAGCTGAAATTATGACATAAAATGTCAAAATTATGACATGCTGTATAAAGAATTATGACATAAATTGAAATTATGACAAACAGCTCAAATTTTGACAAAAAGTCAACATTGATATAAAAAGTCAAAATTATGACTTTATTATAAGAAACATCAAGAATGATTAAAAAAAAGGTCATACATATGACATAGTGGAAATTATGAAATTGAGTCATCAATATTTGTGCTCTTCTGACCCTGAAGGGAAAGACTGTCCTTTTTCAATGATCGTATCTGATAAAAGATTATTTTGTCAATGTTTAGTAGCAGAGATGAGCTCAAAGCGAACACACAGTGGGTTTGTGGGTAACACTGTTCATTCAAGAGCTTTAGGTTTCGTGACGCTGAAAACCTACCTTAAAGTTGAAGTGTGTTGTTTCCACATTATTTATTTAAGGTTAAACTGGTCACTGGTAAATCTTTGTGATTTATATGTTGCTTATATGCAAGCATACAGTATATAAGCTTAGTACAAACATTATTTAATGGTGCTTACCTGCAAAGTACATTTTCTGTATTAAATTTGCATTGTTACATCCTATGGAAGTATAAAACATGCATAAAATATATTTGTCTGTAAACTGATGCTCATGTACCTTCTCTCCTTTTTTGCATCTATTTCCTTGTTTCTTCTTGTTGATGCATGTGAAATGTTCTTTGTTATACAGTGGGAGATGGCATTGTACATGTTGTTTGTTGACAATAAAGAATTAATAATAAATAAATAAATAAACTTAATACATGGCTACTTTGAAGTGAACGTCAGTAGAGAAACATGCCCTTTTCGGCCAGATGGTGTATTACGACACCTGCCAGCAGGAGCTAACTGACCCAATACTATCCAGCCAAACCTTGACCCTCTGAGTGAAGCTCTTGAATGACAAGGACAAAAACCTGCATTATGCATTATGATAATAGGACTTTGCGGGGAAAATAATTGGCAAGAAAACAATGTCACATTGAAAAGACTCAGAGTCTCATACTTTAGATAAAAAGTCGTAAGCATGTCATTAAAAAACTAAATTATGAGTTTATTTAGATTTATTAAGTGAAGTGACATACAGCCAAGTATGGTGACCCTTACTCGGAATTCGTGCTCTGCATTTAACCCATCCAACGTGCGCACACACACACACACACACACACACACACACACACACACACACACACACACACACACCCGGAGCAGTGGGCATTTATGCTGCGGCGCCCGGGGAGCAGTTGGGGGTTCGGTGCCTTGCTCAAGGACACCTCAGTCGTGGTATTGAGGGTGGAGAGAGCGCTGGACATTCACTCCCCCCACCTACAATCCCTGCCGGCCCGAGACTCAAACCCGCAACCTTTGGATCACGAGTCCAACTCTCTAACCATTAGACCACAACTTCCCCATATTTTGACATAAAAAGTTATAGACATGCCATAAAAAGTTGGCATTATGACATTCTATGTTGGAATTGTGACATAAAACTTCAAAAAATGAAATATTATGACACAGAAAGTCAATATTAGCATAAAACCTCTGTCTTATAATGTACAATATAAAAAGTCATAACTATGATATAAGTCAAAATTGACTTGAAAATGTATAACTATGACATAAAAAGTTGAAATTATGACATGCTATGCCAGAATTATGTTAAAATTATGACAAAAAAATCATAGGAGAAGAGTCAAAATTATGACATATTGAGACTTATGACAGGTATAGTATGGCGGAATCATTACACAAAAAAATTATATTAGTAAAACATGACAAAAAGTCGAAATTATGTCATGGAAAATTGAAATTATGATATGAAATTTCAAAATGATGACATAGAATGTCATATAACATAAGAGGTCATAACTATGACATAAAAGTCAGAATTATGACATAAAAAGTTAAATTATGACCAAAAACAAAGAAAAGAAATTATGACATGCTATGCCAGAATTATGTTAAAATTATGACAAAAAAATCATAGGAGAAGAGTCAAAATTATGACATATTGAGACTTATGACAGGTATAGTATGGCGGAATCATTACACAAAAAAATTCAGTAAAACATGACAAAAAGTCGAAATTATGTCATGGAAAATTGAAATTATGATATGAAAATTTCAAAAGGATGACATAGAATGTCATATAATATAAGAGTTCATAACTATGACATAAAAGTCAGAATTATGACATAAAAAGTTAAATTATGATGTGAAAAGTGAAATCATGACATAAAATTGCAAATTTATGACATGAAAAGTCAACATTATAACATAAACACTCGATATTCGATGTAAAATATAAACAAATCATTAAGACAAAAGTCAATATTGACATAAAACATATGACTATGACACAAAAGTTGACATTATGACATACTAAATAGAAATTATGACAGAAATCGTAAAAGCTCTAAAACAATAAGGTTCCATTTGTTAACAATAGTTCAAATTAACTACCGATTAAACATACTTCTAAAGCTTTTACAGTATTATTCTCACTGAATGTTAATTTCAGCATTTACTAAAATATTAATGAAAACAAATATTGCCTCTGTTAATATTATTTAATGGCTAATATGAACAGCTGTATTTTTCTGAACTAACATTAACAAAGATGAATAATTACTGTAACATAAACGCACAGTATGCCAGATTCTCTGTTATTTTTGTTTTGACAGCAGCTGCAGCAAATACAGTGCAACAGCGCAGACTAGTGCGTAATACTGGAACTGCGCTTTATTCCCAGATCTCACCACAGGGACACTGATGCAGACAGAGTGAGTGATGTCATGTGAACAGAGGCTGGCAGTGATGGGGTTAGTCACTGGTTTTGTGCTGGCGTCACCGGTGCGGGCCGGTTCTCAGGTGTGTCAGTGAGGGGAAGGAGCTGACACCGTCTCTCTCTTTGTCTGTGTGTGTGTGTCATCCACTGGTAGCCTTATAATTCACAGTACAATTAAAACCACTGCAACACACACACACACATCACAGGTGTCTTTATGAGAGCTCAGGAACACTCACATCTTAACAACTGCCCACACAAACACACCCTAAAAGCCCAAAACACTCACACAAAAGCATCAATTATTCATCTCTTTTTGAAAGAGTCAAAATTGAGTTAATTAATTACTGAAATGCTATTTCTTTGTGGGAAGTTCTTCAAGGTCAGTGGTTCTCAACCAGGGTTATTATTGTTAATTAGATCGAAACTAAAATCATAAAAAAAAGTTTGATACTTGAAATAAGACAAACTTGAACTGAAAATAAAATAATAGAAATAAATCTAAACGTGAACTCTAAAAATAAATAATTAAATATAAAACTTGTTTTATTTCTGCTAGTTGTCAAGGCAATATTTCTCATTTTTATTTAGTTTAAGCTGATATACCAAAATAACTGAAATAAAAATTAAAACCTATATAGACAATATCTAAATAAAAATTAGAAAATACAACAAAATTATTGAAACTTTACCAAAATTCAAATGAAAACTGAAAATATTAAAATAAAAACTAATTCGAAATATCAATAAAAATTATAATAGTACCTCAATGATATAAAAACAATGCTGTTCTCAACTGATTTAAGGAAAATGAAAACTAATCAGAATTTGAACATTAAAAGCAAAGTTTTTCCAGACAAATTATGAATGTTGGTTTCACAAAGCCTGACAAAGTAAAAAAAAATGTTTAAAAAGCTTTAAAGTTTTAAGATATATAGATTTTTTTTTTTTAAAGCCTTAACATTTTAAGATTGATAAATAAATTGTATTTCCTGTTCATGGTATTTAATAAAATAACATTTGTTGAATTCACTTAAAAAAATTATACATTTTCTTTAATTTAAGGGATTTTTTAAACCACAATTTAATTTAATTTAATAATGAATGAATTGAATTTATTTCATTCCAGCCAGTTTCATTAGATTATCATACTTTAGTTGGATTGGGTCACATTAATGTAAGTGTAAATGAACTTTATTAGGTTTGTCAAACTAGATCTTATTTGGTCACTCCAGTTTAACTGAATGCATTTAAGGTTTATTTATTTAATTCATTTTATTTTGTTGGTGCTACTTAATTCAATCAATTTACTATAATTTAATTAATTATCTTATCTTGGTTATCGTTTAATTAAATTTATTATGTTGGTCTAATTTAAATGAAAAATTATATAACTGTATGGAATTATGATTTTTTAGAAATGTTGCTGTATCAATTTTATGAGTCATTTGAAGAAATTGCGCAAGAGTACTCAAATGAAAAACATGCCACAAATCAGATTTGCAAACACATGTATTTCTAAACATGCGGTTAGTTTCACGTCTCATCATTTGCTTTCATCGTTGTTTGTCCCTGCCGTCTGTGACCAATTATAACAGACATGAGACCCATTTATAGGTCAAGACCCAACAGAAATATAAGACTAATAACTTATTTTTGTCACTGAACAGACTGCAGTGCATTTTTGTCTGTCTTTGCCATTTGGTTTATTTCTAAAACAAAGGCCGAAATGCGTCACATCAGTCTAGTTTCCCCGACATCCAGGCACGAACCTCAATGTTTATCATGTCGTTGTGATAATGTCCTGCCAACGCTGAGGTCTTAAGAGTCTGAATGCATTCAAACTCAACAGCTTGCAGTTATTGTGCAATCAGTCAGTTGAGCAAGAGTCCAGAAAACGTTCAGATGTGAAGACAATAAACTGACTGAAAAATATAATGGCATGAAAGGGTGTGTCTGTCTCAGGTTTCTGTTTCTTCATCTCTAATTGTCTTGTCAACATACAGTTAATGCACACATTTGGATTAGTTTTTCTTTCAATATCCCTTAATAATGTGCAGCTCTTAAAGTATTTTAGGTACAAAAGACCTTTTTAACTTAAGGCATGACTTTTGTTGAAATTTTGTCTTGATGACCTTAACATTTCTAGTTTTATCAGGGCTTAAAATTGTGACATTAGTTGCATACGCTCCCAGAATTTTATCTGTGTGACCTCAAAAGTTCGGTGTCTTGCTCAAGGGCACCTCAGTCGTGGTATTGAGGGTGGAGAGAGCGCTGGACATTCACTCCCCCCACCTACAATCCCTGCCGGCCCGAGACTCGAACCCGCAACCTTCGGATTACGAGTCCGACTCTCTAACCATTAGGCCACAACTTCCAGCATTACATAACCAATCAAACTTTATCTTTACATTCTTAACTTTAATGCAGATTTTAGATTGGTTAATATTAGCCAAAACCTGGTGTGGGGTCAAAAATAATCAAAAACTTCTGCTTTCCTGTCCCAAACCTATCTTGAGTAACAAAAGGGCCATTTGGTATTCCTGATACATTGGGGGTCTGCTAATTGTCACACCGTTTGCACAGTGGGTGAATCTGTAATCTGCTGATTGGTCAGTTTGAAGGTCACATGGTCAAGGGAGGGATAAAAGAAGATTGTAACTGTTGCTCTGTCTCTTTCTCTTTGCTGCCTCTAGTCTTTGCTGGCTCTGCCCTCTCTCTCTCTCTCTCTCTCTCTCTCTCTCTCTCAGGTAACATTTTACATATATGCTGGGTACAATTAGTTGTTTATGTTTTACCATCCTTCACCTATTTTGTAACCAATTCAAGTGTAACATAACGAAATACTGTTATTAAACCATTTCAATTATAAATGATGTGCTAACTAGTCTTGATTCAAGGTTAATATTGAAGAGCCACCTATTGCAAAACAATATATTCACACAATAGCAACTATCTCACACATATTTAGCTATTCTAACTGCGCTTATTTCCGTCAAGTGGCAGCGGCTGGTAATAGACTAGAAATGTACAGTTTTATACCATCATGCTGATTATGTTTCTTTAGTCATTCGGCAATCCTACAGCCTGAACCATTGCAGGGAAACCACCCTTACACTGGCAAAATTGTAAAATTGGTAAAAAGCCAAAACGCAATATAGTCATCTTGCGAAAATGGCATCATTTGGAGCCTGAGTCTATGCCATAGTGATTCATTAGACACCAGCATCTGCGCAGTAGCAATTCATTTGGAGCCTGAGTCTGCGCAGTTCATTTGGATCATGATTAAAAAGCAGTGGTTGCTTCTAATTTGAAATGGCTATAGAGAGTTTGGCCTGTAATAGCAAATACACATCTTGTTCATGTACTCATATTTTCATTCTTTCTTATCTCTTGCTTAAAATCATAAAATAATAATAAAAAAAATTGGCACATAAGAAGTCCATTTGCATGTCAAACAAGATATTTAGAAAAATGTCTCAGTGTCTAAAGTTATGGGTTCAATTTTGTTTTGAACCTACAACATCCAACATTCTTTTAAACATCTTTTGAGTCTCACGGAACAACAACATGCAGACAGATTTGGAACAACAATTTAAAAAGTATTTAAAAACACATGTACATTTTCAGTCTGAATATTACAGACTATTTAGTGCTGCTTCTACAATCAATAGTTGAGTTCTAATTGTAACTCCATTGAGTCTCATTTCAATTATGAACATAGATGTGTCTTATACATCCATTTACAGTATAGAGACCTTCTGACATGCTCTCGGTTACACCCTTATTTGTTTACATTCACAGACTTTAAAAGAGGTCTTTGGAGATCCTTTTTCCGGTGCTAAAATGAGATAATAACCCCATGTCGGGAAGCTCTGGGGTATCATGTAAACTCTGGAATAATATGTTGCAGATCTAACGCAAAGTCTTGTCTCTTTGGGGAGATTTGATGGCTTTTATTATGTCTATGGAGCTTTTAACCTCTATTTTCTTCTTCTTTGTCTTCCCCAGCAGTCACATCCATCCTATTTCCCCATAGTGAAGACTGATCTGAGTTTTTATGAAGTCGTGCAGCGTTATGATATTCAAATTAAGATGGATAGCTCTATTCTGAAGGGGAAAAATGGTTTATATATATGAGCACAGCCCTTGGGGACTGATTGTTGACATGCTGTGAGTATAAATTAAGCAGCGTTTGGGTGTGGAAGTGAAGAACTGTGACCAAAGCTTATATTTTCTGAAACTGATTTCTCTGGAGACCATTGAACTGTTGCGGTGAACAAGCAAAGCAGTCAACGTTACTCTGTTAGTGAGTTACAGGCTGGAAACATTTCAGAAGAATTGGCTTCCTTTCCAATCACGAGTTGGAAGTTTAAATGGAATGACAGGAAGAAGAATGACTTAAGCAATTCAACAGTCAAAAAACATGCCACTGAGGCATGCTTATGTTTTATTATAACCTCTTGTTTTATATTTACATGTAACGGATGCAAGTAAAATTACTCAAATAAAAGTACATTTTAATATAACATAGCTTGAAATAATGAAACATTTATTTTCTTAATCATGTTTGAATTTGGCTCTGCAAAGCAAAACGTTTAGGCACCTCTGGTCTTACGCAACAACAAAATATAAAACATATTAATAATGTTTCTTGTAAGCTGCTTCATGCTGTTTGACTTTTTGAAGGCTTTGGGTAACTACAAGAATTAAAGGAAGTGTAGTACCAGTCCCAGTCTCTTATATATATATATATATATATATACATATATATATATATATATATATATATACAGTTGAGGTCAAAAGTTTACATCCCCCTTTCAGAATCTGCAAAATGTTAATTATTTTACCAAAATAAGAGGGATCATACAAAATACATGCATGTTATTGTTTATGAATAAGATATTTCACATAAAAGATGTTTACATGTAGTCCACAAGAGAAAATACTAGTTGAATTTATAAAAATGAGCCCGTTCAAAAGTTTACATCCTTAACATTCTTAATACTGTGTTATCTGAATGATCCACAGCTGTGTTTTTTGTTTAGTGATAGTTGTTCATGAGTCCCTTGTTTGTCCTGAACAGTTAAACTATCTGCTGTTCTTCAGAAAAATCCTTCAGGTGCCACAAATTATTTGGTTTTGCAGCATTTTTGTGTATTTTGAACCCTTTCCAACAATGACTGTATGATTTTGAGATCCTTCTCTTCACACTGAGGACAACTGAGGGACTCATATGCAACTATTACAGAAAGTTCAAACGCTCACTGATGCTCCAGAAGGAAAAACCATGTATTAAGAGCTGGAGGTGTAAACTTTTTTAATTTGAAGGTTATCTTCTGTAGCCTCTGAAGGGCAGTACTAAATGAAAAAAATATATTTAGGCAAAATAAGACAAATGTACCCAACTCCAATCTGTTTAAAAGTTTTCATTGCCTGCAAAGGATTCTCAAAATATTTATGATTATATTTTTTATTATGAGTTTATTTATGATTATATTTATTTGTCCAATTACATTTGAGCCCTTGAAAATGGTTATAAAATGTGGCTGTTGCAGCTTTAATTATGTCGCGAAGGGGGAGGGTCTACCAGACTCCAATTATTGACAAAATAACCTTATAAAATGCTTACGCTACATAGTTGAGTACATAGTGCATAAGTAGCCTACATAGTGTATAAGTGCATAGTGTATGTGTCATTTGGGCCGCAGTCAGTGCGTTTAAAAGGCGTTCCATAGCAACAGGCTGCATCAGCACTTAATTTAAGTTAAGATAATTATTAACTAATAAAAGAAAACTTAAATATAGTCATTATGTATCAATTTAATATATATTTAAATAGGCTACTACACATATTTTACAAACATATTTGTTTTAGAAATCTATAGAATAGGCCTATAGATGTTGCGCAAACTGAGCGAGACGCGCTAAAAGGCAGTTTGAGTTGCATAGAAATTCTATAATTCTTTTAGATTCCAGTGAAAGTCATTGCGCAATTAAAACCTATAACTAAACCGTCAGTCAATGAGAAGTGTGAAGGGTTGCCTCAGTTTCTCAGAGACACCGAGGCAGGGCGGAGGAAGAGGGTGGGATCGTTCACAGAGATGAAGTTGAGAAACTTTACTGACGCGCTTTTTGGCTTGAATAGTGGAAACATCCCTTGACAAATACAGCAGAGATGGATAAGATAATGTAATTTGTTTTTAAAATACATTGAAAGACAAGCATCGGCAGCTGTTCAGTCAGTCGCGTTCACATGGGGTTTGTGTTTGGGGCGTCAGTCTGTGTCTCATATCGCAGGGATGTCCGCGCAAGGCTTGCTAAACAGCGTCTTCTCATGTTCCTCATCGGGCTCTAAAACCCTCGCAAAGAGGAAACTGCACCAGACTCGCAGCTTGGATTCTGCGCTGATCAGAAACTGCGCGACGCCTGGAGACGCCAGCGGTCATCGCTCATTCTGCCTGAGCTCGAGCTCCACAGCTGGATTTACTAACAGCCAAAGCGCTTCAGAAAGCCTCGCTGCGCACCCCAGACTCAAACCGCGTCTTTCTACGTCGAGTTTGTCCACATCTTCAGACGCTTCGTCGATCTCCAGTCTTCATTTTGACTACAGAAGCGGCAAACGCAACGCGTCCAGGGATTTATCTCTACATCTCTCTGGTTCCAGCAACATCTTCTCACCGAGAAAGTGGCTTCAAAGAAAGTTGCCTCAGTCGGATGCTGTTTCGCACAATATCTGTAAATCGGAGGTAAGATTATAAAACATACAGTCTGCACTGAAGATTTCAAACTAAAATGAATGTTTTGTTGGCATGGATGCTGTTTGGCTTCACTCTCTTGAACAGAGTTTGAATAGAAGTTTGCAAATGATAAATCATGAGGCTTGTTTGGTCAGGCCATCCAGGTTGTTCTGTCTTTTCTCGAGTATGAGTTTTTCCACGCATTGTTGATAAATGCTCATAAACATCATGATTGATTAAATATATATTGCTAAAGGATGATGATTTCACTGACTTTTAATTAATTTAATTTCATTTTAAATTGTCATGTGGTGTGACATTTTTTTTCTCTCCCATATATGCAAATGTTTAATTAGTCTTGTAATTAATATGAACTCAAATGTAAACTTCACAGTGATTTTATTGCAATTTAAAGAGTGCATATGGGCAGTTTTAACCAAGCGGCTGTTTATATCTGTAAAGTTAACAAGTTGGATCTTCATTAAATGAGTCTTGGCAGTATATCATGCCTGATCAGATGCATAATCGTGACAAAGCATGCATCCAAGTTTCAGCATTGAGATTGACACTTTATGGTAATTTCTGGATCACCGTACCATAAATTCTAATTCAAAATAGTTGGAATGACTAAATTGATGTCTAGTCATTTATCAAGTGTTTTGTCCTGAGGAACTTCACAATCAATTTATCCTGCAGGAGCCAGCACTACTGCAATGCCATGTTTCATGTTTGGGCAGGCGTGGCCTAATGGATAGAGAGTTGGACTTGTAACCTGAAGGTTGTGGGTTCGAGTCTGAGGTCCGGCAGGGATTGTAGGTGGGGGGTCACTGTTGAAAAGGAAAGGAGACTGTTAGGCTCTGGTTCTAACTATACATCAGCATACACTCCTGAAGTGTCGGTCAGGACACAAAGAATGAGGAGACAGGAACTTCTTTCCAAAGTGTATTGAATATTAGTCTAAAAATAACAAGAACATAACATTAGTATTAAAATAAATGGATACACATTCATTGTCTCTAAATAACAGTCAAACACTAAATATGCAGGAGATGTGCAATCGAAGATTATATAACTATTAGTTTGGTCATATGAAATGACTTTGGTAGCGGAAGATATTACTGAATGCAGGTTGTCAAATAGCATTATCAAAGGAACAATAATGCTGGATAATCTGTATGCAGCATCACATTAACAGATCGATTACAATGTAAACTACTCTGTATTTAGCATTAATTGCATCGCACGTCTTGCTTATCAAGCAATCACCCGCGGGTAGTTACATGCCCGTGCATGCCCAAACAAAATGTACAAAGTTAAGTAATACACTCCAAACATAGCTTAATGTATAAATCAAAGAAAACTTACTTTAAGGTCATGTACTAACACTTTGAACCACAAAACACCAACGAACATCCAAATCACAGGCAGGAAGGAACTTCTAGGTATGCCGCTGATCAGTCAGTAATATAATAACGTAACCTGCAGAAAACTAGAAGGATAGTACCTCCTACTGGATGCATCAGGAACTGCACTCTTTAAACTATCAAAATAGAAGTCTTTCAATAAAAGTCTATCTTTCTCCAGGAACCTTTTATACAGCCGCCCCCAAAGGTGCTGCGCAACTTTGTTCCTACTAAAAGGTGACTTACCGGGTCACCCTAAGTTAAGACAGGTCCCGCTCTCGGGCAGGGTTGGGAGGATCACTAAGCGTGCTACTGGTCGAGTGTAGACTTGCCCCTTAATATCCACATCAGCAGATCTGACATGTCCATCCGAACTTTGGTGCGTCTTGATGACATGCCCAACAGGCCAGAGAGCCCTGGGCATCTGGGGATCAACAATCATGACGACCATTTTCTCTGTTAGGTCCGGGAGAGAGGATTGCCACTTTTGCCGTGTCTGGAGGCCTGGAAGGTAGTTTCGGATGAACCTGGACCAGAAGTTATCAGCTAGAACCTGCGAATGCCTCCAGGGCCTTCGACTCAACAATTCGGACTCTGGGTAGATTACCTGTGGCAAGGAGCCGTCTGGCCGCCCCATGAGCAGGCTGTTTGGGGTCACTGGGTCAATGTCCGCAACATCAGATGACACATAACCTAGAGGCTTGGAGTTCAGAATAGCTTCCACCTCTAAAAGGACGGTCAGCAAGACTTCTTCTGGAACTGATTGAGTTCCTACGGTGGTATGAAGGGCTGACTTTACAGATCGTACCTCTCTCTCCCACACTCCTCCAAAATGTGGGGCTGCTGGAGGATTGAACTGAAAATGGATCCTTTGACGAGAAAGCTGTTTCTGTAACTCGGGAGCCATTTCAGTAAAGGCTTCTCTCAGTTCTCTCTCACCTCCTTTAAAATTCGTACCTTGGTCTGACCACAGTTCTGCTGGTGTTCCCCTTCGTGCTATAAATCGCCTGAGAGCCATTAGGAAGGAATCAGAAGTCATGCTATTGAGGAGGTCCAAGTGTACCGCTCTAGTGGTTAAACACTTGAAGATGATCCCCCAGCGTTTTTCTGTGCGTCTCCCAATTCTAATCAGCATTGGCCCAAAACAGTCTACACCACAGGAGTGAAAGGCAGGTTTGTGGAGACGGAGACGGGCGGAAGGCAGGTCTGCCATTTTGGGAATAGTTGGTTGAGCTCTCCAACGCTGACACTCAAAGCACTTATGCTGGTGCCGACGAATGGCTTCACGGCCACGGATAATCCAATAATGGCGCCGGATTTCGGCAAACACACGCTCAGCTCCTGGATGATGTAGCTTGCAATCATAATGCTTAATTAGTAGCTGTGTAACTGGATGATGAGCGTCCAAAACAATGGGGTGTAAGGTAGATTCATCAATGCACTCAGCTTTCCTCAAGCGACCTCCCACTCGGACTAAACTACTAGATTTGTCCAGTTCAGGAGCTAAGGTAAGAAGGCGACTTTCAGAAGACACTGGTTTCCCTTTCTCTAAACGTTCATAGTCATTGGGGAATGACTCCTGTTGAACCCGTTTAAGAATAAGGATCTCCGCTCGACGATAATCGTCCGCATCAGGAAAGGAAGCAGAGGTAGGGTTCACCTGAATTTCCTTGGCAGTGGCATCCAGGAGTTCTTGCCAAGTATGACAGTCCAAAGCATCAGGTATAATGGGTTGGGGTGGTACTGCCGTTGTGCCGCAGAAGACAGACTTCCGTAGCTCGGTGGGGTCATCTGCCGGGTCTGTACCTGGCATCACTGGCCAGTTGGCTGGATCTTGGAGTAAGAAAGGAGGTCCTTGAGACCATCTGTTCATCTCGGTAAGGACAGTCAGCGGTTTGCCTCTGGTGAGGTCGTCTGCGGGATTGCTAGCAGAATCCACATAGCGCCAGGAACAATTTTCTGTTAGTTCCTGGATTTCGGCGACTCTATTGCCAACAAAAACTTTGTAGTGGCAGGATTCAGAGCTCAGCCAGGTAAGGACAGTGGAAGAGTCTGTCCATAACACTGTGGTCTCTATTTTCAAGGTCAGTTCCTTCCGAAGCAATTTAGCTAACTGCGCGGCCACAAGTGCTCCACAAAGCTCTAATCGCGGAATTGAATGAGAACGTTTGGGGGCCACCCGGGATCGAGCTACCATGAACGACAGGTACACTTGGCCTCTCTTGTCCGTGGTCCTCAAGTATGCCACAGCTCCGTATGCCTGTTCTGAAGCATCTGAAAATATGTGGACTTCATGGGAGGCACCATCCTTCTCCACCTCAGGAGGGACATAAGTCCTAGGTAGGGTGAGGTTTGGCAGGTACTGAAGTTCATTCTCCCAGATATGCCATGACCGCAGGAGCTCTGGTGGTAAGTTTGGGTCATCCCAACCTCGTTGTTTATTCCATAGCTGCCTGATTATAACCTTTGCTCGCGTGGTGTAGGGCAAAAGAAGTCCCAGGGGGTCGTATTGAGTAGCTAAGACCTTGTAAATGTTCCTGAGGGTGGGAGCCTCATACACTACAGGTCGGTGCTTGAACGACAGGGTATCTGTCTGCCAGTCCCAGAGTAGGCCTAAGGTTGACTCTGATATGTCGGTCTTATCTTGAGCTAACCAAATTTCCAGGCTCTCAGCTTGAGCTTCTGTGGGTAAGTGACTCAGAACCCCGGGGACATTGCTGGCCCACTGTCTTATCTCAAATCCAGCTTTGGAAAGCATCTCTCTCAGTCTGTCAACCAAGTGCCTGGCTGCCTCAGGGGTGTCCACACTCTGAAGGCAGTTGTCTACATAAAAACATTTCTCTACTGAGAACCTAATAGACTCATCAGCCATGCTGTGCTCGATCACATGGCGCTGCAGAGCATAAGTGGCACAGCATGGACTGCATGTAGTGCCAAATGGTAACACCTGCCATTCAAAGACTTTAGGGGGCTCATCCATTTTCAGATCACGCCAGAGGAAACGCAGTAGGGGACGATCATCAGGAAGGAGGCAGACTTGATGGAACATCGCCTTGATGTCACCACTTACTGCGACTGGATGTTCCCTAAATCTGAGGAGCACTCCAAGTAACGATGCACCAAGTGTAGGGCCAGGCAGCAGATACTGGTTGAGGTTCTGCCCATGATATTGGTGGGAGCAGTTGAAAACAACACGAGATTTCCCATTATGACTGACAAGGTGGTGAGGTATATACCAACATTTGTCAGAGTCTGCTGTCTCTTTAGTTACTTCCCGGACAGCTCCTGTCTGCTTGAGCTTCTCCATCTCTGCTCTGTAGGTCTCTGCTTTCACTGGATCCTTCAACAAACGTTTCTCAATACTGCGCAGGTTAGGCATGACTGACTCCTTAGGGGCGTGCAACTGAGGCATATCCTTCTGGCGTAGTAAGGGTGTTGCCAGTCGAAGGATGCCGTTCACTTCTGTGCGGATGGTCTTGGTTTCAAGTAGCTTTAAAGCCTCCTGATCTTGTTTGGATCGAGTCACATCTCTATCATCCCTGTGGGGGACAACTTCTATCTGCCAGAGTCTTTGGACGTTCTTAAAGAGCTCATCTTGTGTTGGAGGGACAGATGTCAGCAGGCATTGTTGGGAGGATGCAGGCCGCCCCATGAATGAGGCAGGGCCCTGGAGGGTCCATCCCAGGCGTGTGTGGACAGCAGCAGGTCCACCTGGAGATCCTAATCTGACAGGTTCGATCGGGGTAATGAGATGTGGCTGATCTGATCCAATCAATAGTAGAGGCTGAGCATCTTTCACTGGCAGGATGGGAAGACCACGTAAGTGTTGATACTTCTTCTGTAGCTGATCCACAGGATAAGACTGCTGAGACAAATTGAGGCTGTCCGCAGTGAAGGCATGTTCAATCTTGTACAGGGTTTGTGGTTTGTAGGTTGGGGATATTTGGAAGGAGATAGACGATCCATGAAGAACTTCAATGTCCTGTCGCACAGTGTGCAAGGGAAGATCTTCCGGTGTGCCCCGAATGCCGAGGGCTTTGGCAGCAGTGGGGAGCAAGATAGTTCTCTCAGAGCCGTCATCCAGAAGTGCAAAGGTATCTAAAGTACGGTCTTCATAATGAATATGCACAGGTACTACCTTGAGCATGGCACGGTTCCCAACAATGGGTTTGTCCAGGTAAAATCTGTCTGGAGAGGAATTGGTAAGGCAGGTCCTCTCATCACTGACTGTATCATTTTGGGAGGATCTGACGTTTACCTTGTGAAGAGGACGAAGATGTTTCCCTTGACACAGGTTGCAGGGCTTCTTCAGGTCACACTGAGCAGCATGATGAGTCCTGGCACAGCGCCAACAGCGATTATTGTCTCGAATCCAGTCTTTGGCCTGGTCAGTGGTGAGTTTAGCAAATTCTTTGCACTGACTTAAATAATGCTCTGTACTATCACAGAAGGGACAGAACCGTTTCACTTCAATTGGTTTTGTCTTTTGAGTGGTACCTTTCTGAGGAGACTGGAAAGTAAAATTTTGCGTCTCTCCAACCCCATGAAGAACGGCTACAGTCCTTTTACTCTGTACAGGTCGAGAAGGCTGTCGGTCTTGAAATCCTCGTGAGGCAATCTCAACATCAAAGTCATGGCACCACGCTTCATAGCGCAGCCAGTTTGAGAGGTCATGCAGAGTAGGTGTAGTTCCAGGTTGCCGGAACATATGACGGCGGAACTCTGCTCTCTGATCAGAAGGAAGCTTGCTCAAAAGACGGGCAACATGTGACCCACAATTCAGCTCAATGTCACCTTCAGATCCCAAAGTTTTCAACAACCCTACCAACGACTGTACCTGCAGAGCAAATTTCTGGAATGCTATGGTATCCCCACGCTTCACATCAGGGGCTTCCAGGACACTGGCAATTTTCCTCAATGCTAGTTGGTGGGGCTGACCAAACTTCTCATGAAGGGCCACCATGGTGTCGGTAAAAGGGGTAAGGGAATTCAGGAATGCTTCTGCAATCAGCTTAGCTTCTTCCAACTTTAAGTGGTCTACGAGTATTTGATATTTAAAAAGTTCAGTCCCATCTGGAGGAAGCAGATTCTCCAAAGCGATTCGAAGTCTGGCGAACTCGCTTGGATCTGGCCGGTTGAACTTGGGGATAGAAGGGGTAGGCCCTCTATAGACGGACTCTGATCTTGAGGTGTGGGTTAAAAGTGGTATATTTGACTCTACCTTAACTGGGGGGGCTGGACGATTTGCCTGACCTGGTATGGCCCCATGTTGGGAAGAGGGAACTGGAATTTGGGCCCGTGAGGGTTTCCAATATAAGGGCGGTGCAGCTGAGGATAACAACTCTCTGAGTTCTTGAGGTGTTGGAGGCGGAGGTAGCACATCTGGGCTTTGAGAATAATACTGAGAAGGTTGATATGCTTGTGAAAGGGGAGCCTGGGAAATCTTGGAATACTTTGGTACCTCTGGTTCGTAGGTAGCGGGGCTAGGTTTCGATAACTTTAAAGTCTCCATACCTCTTCTCAGTTCTGGCTCGGGCTCAGGCCAAGGGGGAAGCTCAAAACCCTCTTCTACATCAGCCGACATCTGATCTGTCTGATCTATGTGGCCGGGAGGATCAGATGGCAAGTGGGGGACTGGTCGTACTGGAGGACTGTGATGGCTTTTACTTAGGCTAAGGTCGGCCCTAAGAGTTTGGGCAACTTTTACAAGTTCATTGAACTCAGTACGAACTGCTTTCAATTCCATCAGGTCAGCACGGAAGGCTTGTTGTGATTGCAACAGTTGTGCATTCTCTCGGCGAATAGCTTGGAGCTCATTATAGGGTTCAGGTTCAGGATAACTGGGCCGCTGTGCTGACATGAATGACTGAGGGAGGGTTTCCCTGTGATCTGTATAACTGAAGCTTGGTCTCAACCGAGGGACTGTGCGAGGAGCCGCATCATCATCAAGGTAGACAGGATGCTCCCATGATGATTGTAGAGGTGTCATATGAGAAGGTACCTCCCAGGAAGGTGAGCTAGCATATTCAGTTACAGGTCTGCCCCTTACATACTGTACTTCAAAGTCTTGGAGTCGGGCGGGTGGACGTGTTTGGCGTTTTGGTCTGGTTGCCCCAATGATCTCCTCATCGGACTCCATGGTTTCAGGAATGAACACTAATCCGGCTCGAAGGACCAGTTGTTGAAAAGGAAAGGAGACTGTTAGGCTCTGGTTCTAACTATACATCAGCATACACTCCTGAAGTGTCGGTCAGGACACAAAGAATGAGGAGACAGGAACTTCTTTCCAAAGTGTATTGAATATTAGTCTAAAAATAACAAGAACATAACATTAGTATTAAAATAAATGGATACACATTCATTGTCTCTAAATAACAGTCAAACACTAAATATGCAGGAGATGTGCAATCGAAGATTATATAACTATTAGTTTGGTCATATGAAATGACTTTGGTAGCGGAAGATATTACTGAATGCAGGTTGTCAAATAGCATTATCAAAGGAACAATAATGCTGGATAATCTGTATGCAGCATCACATTAACAGATCGATTACAATGTAAACTACTCTGTATTTAGCATTAATTGCATCGCACGTCTTGCTTATCAAGCAATCACCCGCGGGTAGTTACATGCCCGTGCATGCCCAAACAAAATGTACAAAGTTAAGTAATACACTCCAAACATAGCTTAATGTATAAATCAAAGAAAACTTACTTTAAGGTCATGTACTAACACTTTGAACCACAAAACACCAACGAACATCCAAATCACAGGCAGGAAGGAACTTCTAGGTATGCCGCTGATCAGTCAGTAATATAATAACGTAACCTGCAGAAAACTAGAAGGATAGTACCTCCTACTGGATGCATCAGGAACTGCACTCTTTAAACTATCAAAATAGAAGTCTTTCAATAAAAGTCTATCTTTCTCCAGGAACCTTTTATACAGTCACCATACTTGGCCACACACCCCCTCCAAAAGTGTGCTTGCATAGAAACTAGAGCTGAAATAAATAAAATGCACAAATAGAGAAAAGCAAAAACAATTTATGGAAAGTTTCTTGAAGGTTGTGACGATCTCAGCAGATCCACCACAGAACGACAGTGTATAGGTTCTGTTTTGATGAAACCAAGTGACACTTGCTTACTGACCATGTAGAGGATGGGAAGAAATATAGACCTGTAGGAGTGTATTGAGGTAGGAGAGCGCTGTTCCAGTGACAGCCTGACGTCAAAGCCTTGAATTTAATGCAGTCGGCTGAAGATAACCAGTGGAGTGAGACCAAGAAGGCTGTGACATGAACTCTGTTTGGTTGATTGAAGATCAGACACGCAGAGAGTGTGGACAGGAGGATCTAGTGGTTCAGCTTGTCGAAGGCAGCAGACAGCGCTGGTAGGATGAAGACAGATGACTTGGCGTGACTCTTGCCAGCCTCAGGGTTTCAGCAGCAGACAGCATGGAAGTCTTCATGGAATATCCGCTTTCCTCCACTGCAGAATCCAATACAGATATAAAATACTAACCCTAAAGACAACTGAAGATATTGAACTCATACAGTGGTTTAGCTGCTGATCCTGACTTTAATAAACGTATCATCCTCAAACCATTGAACTTAACACTAAATTCCACTGGAAACCGTAGAAAAATGACTAATTCAATGCAGTAAAGTGCACAATGGGATGAGGATAATAGGAGACCAAAATGGATGTGCATTGTTGCTGTCATTGTCAGCTGATTGAAAAATTGCATTTGCATGCTTTAATGACTAAATAATGTGCAGTTCAGTGAATGGGACTTTCTGAAGTGCAACCTGTTGTCAAGATGTGTTAAATGTTCAGGGTAAATTAAAGTGGCATTAATCTCACACATGTCTGAAGTGCCAGGAAATACCAAGGTGTTGTGAAAGTGCTATTTTTTTGAAGTAGCTTTGCAAAGATCAGGAATGTGATCAGGGCTCGCAAAATCGCTAGCCCGACGTCCCGGGGCTACTGTGTTTTCCAGTCGGGCTACCAAAATGTATCACTGCCCTGCCCGACGGGCCTTAAATACAGGGTTCCCACGCAGTGCAAGAGAAATAATGTGCCTCTCGCACACACAAAAATGAGTTGGGAAGCCATTTGATTAAATGCCGCCAGTAAAAGGGAAAGAATAGCAATGCTCGGGCAAACTGCTGTAGAGCTGATGTCACGACAGAGTTAGAGCCGGTGAATGCGGTTTACAGGTTTCATAGAAAGAGAACGATGCACCAAATGAGTCGCTGTAGAAACTGAATAATTCAATGGTTGCGGTGCACTCAACATGAGAGACAACACAAACGCAATGACATAAAATAAAATAAAATAAAATGAAATGAAATAAAACGTCCTCATGTATTAAAGAAGAGTGGCTTGATTAAGTGCTGGAAATAACGGAGGATGGGTAACAAAACTCTGAAACATGTTCAGTCACACACAAGAGTATTGTACAAACTGTACTTCATAACCATGTTTAGACAGATATAGAAGAATTCATATGTTCACGCTTTTATATTTAACTTACAGATCTCAGCTTAAGTTTTGCTTCAGTTTCTATTCTATTCTATCAGTTTAAATAGTTTGTTTTGGTAATATATTATGTTAGGGCTATATTATAAACCTGATAAATAATTGACCTTTGACTTTGAGTCTCTTGCTCATCAAGGCTGTATTCATTTAAAAAATACAGAAAAAACAGTGATATAGTGAAATATTATTGCAATTTCTAATATTGGTTTCCTATTGTAATACCTATACTTTAAAATAGCATTTATTCCTGTGATCAGAGCTGTATTTTCAGCATCATTACTCCAGTCTTCAGTGTGCCATGATCCTTCAGAAATCATAATAATATGCTGATTTATTATCAGTGTTGAAACTGTTGTGCTGCTGCATATTGTTTTTGGAACCTGTGTTTCTTTTTTTCTTTGATTCTTTGATTAATAAGAATTTTAAAAGAACAGCATTTATTCAAAATGTTAAATATTTTCTAACAATAGAAGTCTTTACTATCAATTTGATCCATTTAACACATCCTTGCTGAATAAAGTTTATTGAACTTTCTTTAAACGTTTTTTTTTTAAAAGAAAGAAAAAAATGTCTGACCCCAAACTTTTTAATAGTCAAAATAGAGATTTTGTGTTACAATATTATCTAAACACTGTTCTTTTTAACTTTTTATTTTTTTTCAAATATCACGGGTCCCAAAAAATACAGTATAAATAATAAAATAAAATAAAAAAGCAGTACATCTGTTTCCAACATTGATTATAAATCAGCGTATTAGAATGATTTCTAAATAATCGTGTGACTCTGAAAATACTGCTTTGCTTCACAGGAATTAATTACATTTTAAAGTATATTAAAATAGAAAACATTTATTTTAAATTGCAATAATATTTCACAATATTATTTTGTGAAATAATATTCAGTGTTTTTTATTAAATAGATACAGCCTTGATGAGCATAAGAAACTTCTTTAAAAAAAATTATGTAATTATGCAGTGTATTGTTCAGTAAAAAAAAATTCTCAGCTAACCTAAAATATACATCATTTAGTTACATCAAGGGTCAAATCAAATATAAATAGCACATTAAAGTTCAAAGTTACACACTTTTGTGTGTGCATGCTGTACAGGTCTGGTATAAAGAATGCTTTTGCTCAGGTGACAGAAATGTCCGGCCAATAGAGAAAAGTTTTGCTCAGCAAGAAAACAAATTAGAGGGAACATTGCTCCCACGGGTCCTTAAATTTGATACGAATAAACTGAAGAGTTTTTAAGGCCTTAGACAGTTTTAAATACGTTAAATGGTATAAGAAATAATTTTTCAAATTGCCTTAAATTAAGAATTCTGCAGATACCTTGTAAATAGTCAAATAAAACTCTTTCCTTGATATTTGTGTATTGAAAATGTTTTTGATTGACATTTATGGTCTTTATTTTATTAATTTTCGGGCTACCAAAATCTGAAGAGTACCTGCCCGAAGGGATACCAGGGATTTAGAAATTTTGCGAGCCCTGGTGATCTAATGAAATTACAATATTAAAGCATATATGATTAGAGACAAATCAACAAACACCTCTTTATAAATAATGCATTTTTTTTTTTTATCAAACTGTGGCCATACTACAATATTGAGATACCAAAACACCAAATTTGTAGATGTTTGTGTTGGCCAGCCCAAAGGGGAGATCTCTTTGTAACAGTTACCTAACCTCTCAGGAATCTGGAGTTTATAAAGCTCCTCCTATAAAGCAGTTCAGCTGAGTCTTTTAGAGCACTGCTCTTTCTATTATTTGGCCAATGAAACTGACAGGCAGCAAAAGGCAGACTTTTTGTTTTTGCCACATTAAACTCAAATGCATGCTTCTTGATTGGTAGGTGGTTTGAAACCACATTGCAAAATGACAAAAAGTCTTAAATGTTGGATTTGAAAACTAATAAAGGCTGGAATCTGTAGGCAGTAAATTCATATATTTTTTCTTATGTGCATTGCAATATATGCTTTGATTTATAAGCAGCCACAATGGCTCATTTGCACAGACAAGAAACATCTTAAAGTAGTAGACTTGCAAGACACAACAGTATTACTTGTGTTTCTTTGCTTCCCTCTTTGCCTGTTGCAGACTGTTGTTGCAGTAACAAGCTTAACAATGTTTAGATCTCAAGGCAAAGTGCTCTGATATATCTCACTAAAATACAGCCGCATTCAACTTTTATTGGGTTTCTTTTAAATAAATTCCCATCTGTGGTCAAATTGCATTCATCTGTGCTCTTGTGCAATGCTTACATTTAGACTTGGCTTAAAATATTAGCTGTTATGTTAAATGTTTTATTGAGAAATAGCTTTTTTTGGCATTTTCTGTTTCTGTAGAATAACGAAACAGGAAAAGAACAATAAAAACGGCATGTTCTTTCACTATTTTCACATTGAAAACAATTAAACTGAATGAGCTTTTTTTTAGTCAGTAAGCCCACATTGTTCTTTTATAGTCCCGTATACTTTGTGTTGCAATTGTCTGCAGCAAGTCTTTGTACTGCATGTGCTATAAGAAACCGTGTAAGAGTGGAGCGTAATTCTTCAGCGAAGTGACATCTGGTTTACATGAAGTCTGCCTCCGCTTCTATTTCTCACAGCAGAGCAGCATGACCTGATCTTTGGCAGCGGTACCCATGCAAATAGTTCTTCCCACTGGAGACTGTCAACTGAGTACAACAGCACTTTGGGGTCTTTTTAAGGTCTTCTTTCATGTTCAACAGTTTCGTGAATCTTCAAGCTTGCAGTGGTCTTTACCACCGATAAAACCAACATGCACTTTTGAGTGCTAATGGAGAGTCTCTTGGGAATGTCTAAAATTAGGCAGTATTCGAAGTCAACAAGTTCCTGGTCTTATTTTGCAATTTTGTTCCTCCTTGAATGTCCTGTTTCCCTTTGAAATGCATCATTCTATGGAAGTCAGTGTTTTAGCTTTGACAGGTTGCTGTGATTCAACACTATTGAGTTTAGATAGCAAGATCTTTGCAGAATATGTGGTTCGTTCACAGACCAGTGAATGTAGGGCATGTTCGTGAAGACTGACTCACCTTAAGCTGTTTTCAGTTGGAGCAGTGCCAGTGTAAGAGACCATGAGTGGTTCAATGTTTTCACTAAGATGGTTTAGATTATTGCATCTCCTCCAGACAAGTACAGTTGCAACATGCGATAAACATCTCCGATCCCCAAAGTCATGTATCTGATTTTCCAGAATGATGAGTGGAAAAAGCTAGTCCTGAGGTTGGACCTTTTTAAAGCTACATTTAAAGCAGTTGCAACATCAGTATCAGCATAACCTTTAACCTCTTTATATTCTGCCTGCCAATCATCTCAGTGTATTGCTGCAAATACACACGTATGTGCAGCACATGTTCATGCTCATACTGCAGATTTGTGGCCCTGTTTACACCTAGTGTTAAAGGAACAGTTCACCCATAAATGAAAATGTGCTCACTCTCAGACCATCCAAGAAGTGGATGAGTTTTTCTTCATCAGATTTCACCTCTGCAGTGAATGGGTGCCGTCAGAATGAGAGTCCAAACAGCTGATAAAAACATCACAATAATGCACACCACTCCAGTCCATCAGATAACATCTGGAGAAGACAAAAGGTGCATGTTTGTAAGAAATAAATCCATCAAGACTTTTTTTTTTATTATTATTCAAACCGTTGCTTCCGACTGAAATAAGAGTCCATAATAACGCTTCCTCCAGTGCAAAAGTGTTCTGGTCTGAATCAGGAGAGAACTCTGCACAGATCAAGCAGCGTTTACAAGCCAAAACAGTCCAGAACAGCTTTAAACAAATAGGCCTATGTGGGTGGATTTTGATGTGAGAGACAATAGGAGATGGATTTTTTCACTGGAGGAAGCGTTATTATGGATGATGGACTTTTATGACGCAACAGTATGAAGTTAAAAATGTCTTGATGGATTTGTTTCTTACAAACACGCAGCTTTTGTCTTCTCCAGATGTTAACTGATGGACTGGAGTGGTGTGGATTATTGTGATGTATTTATCAGCTGTTTGGACTCTTATTCTGACGGCACCCATTCACTGCAGAGGTTCCATTGGTGAATTAGTGATGCAATGCTACATTTCACCAAATCTGATGAAGAAACAAACTCATCTACATCTTGGATGACCTGAGGGTGAGCACATTTTCAGGTTATTTCTATTTTTGGGTGAATTGTTCAGTTAAAATGCTTTACCTATAGGGTCAAAGTTTGTCTGTTTTACCTCTGCTGGTAGACTTCATCAATACACCTTGTTTTTTTTGTTTTTTTCTTGATTGACTCATTCAAAAGTAGACAAGTTTTCTGATGAAATTCCTTTTAGAGTGTCTTTAATGCATAAAAGTGGCTTAATTTGTCATCTATAGATACCTGTATGGTTTGGGAAAAACAGAGGTATGATTTGAAAACTGACTTCTTCTTTTAAAAAACACGTTTCCTAAGCCAATTGGTCCATATCATGGCTGCGCACATTATAATAATAATAATTTTAAAAAGTCAAGATTATGATTGCGCAAATAAATTAATCATGCAAATAGATGATTGCAGCACTCCATTTAGGTCTGCAAGTTGCATCAAAGCTTTTTTTTTTGGCAACACATAAGGGACGTGTCTGTTTTTGCACGTTTGCAATGATGAAGCAGATGCATTAGTCTGTAGGCCTATGAATGGTGACAACTGTTCCTATAATGAGTGCATGAGTCACATTTATGTTCTGTATTTCACTTCTGTTCTCGGTTGCACATGATCTAATTTTTGCGACAACTTTTGCATGGACAAGCATCACTCACTTTTTTTTTTTTGGTCTTTTTGCAAAGTGTTGTGTTTGCATGAGTTTTTCCTACTTCATGTATCAGTTAAATCCATTGTTATCAGCTTCAACAATGCTGTACGGCCAACAAAAGAAGTTTGTTTGAATCTTGAATTTTTCTCACACCTGTTTCCTTTCAAGTCTGGTTGGAAAGAGTTGAAATGAGCGAGAGGAAGACATGTTTCCGTTGTCAGGCAGCCACTGTATGACTTTCATGTGTTCTTCTGTGAGGGTGCGTCCTGACTGACTCAGTGATTAATGTAGTGATGTTGAAACCCAGAATGTGGTACTTCCTGTTTCTTTGTGCCAGTCGGGGGTATGACACTGGGAACGAGACAAAGTGATATTTAATGCTCTTACATCATCACAGCTATTAAAATTGATTGTTCAAGAGATTTCTGTGAACAGTTGAACTCTTTGTTGTATCTTTAGTTAGTATTGTTTGAGTCAGACGAATTGGAGAACAAATTGGCTCGTTTCAGTTCATGAGCAGCGTTGGGGAAAGCTACTTTTAAAAGTAATGCATTACAATATTTTGTTACTCCCTAAAAAAGTAACTAATTACATTACTTAGCTACTTTTTATGGAAAGTTATGCGTTACGTTACTTTTGCGTTACTTTTTAAATATGAGCAGGGCTTGATTGTTTTTAATACAGGAAGTTCTAATCATAGCAAATATAAAAGCCCTTTCACACCAAAAAGTGTAATTAATAAACCTCAGGCTGAAGGAAAAGTACATTTACGTCTGTCCAGTAGAACACAGGAGAAGAAGGTTCAACACTCGTCAGCAATGAAGCACAATGGAGCACAATTGTCATTTTTGCTTATTAGTATGGTTGAACTGGATCATCAGAGGTCAGCAGCAAAGACATTGGTTAATAAAAGTTTTAATTCATTTTGATGAATACTAAATCTGTTTTTTGCGAGTGAGATGATTTTTTTTTTTGAAAAAGTAATTTTCTTGTAAATTAAAAAATAATGCGTTACTTTACTAGTTACTTGAAAAAAGTAATATTATTACATAACTCGCATTGCTCGCATTGCTTACCCCCAACACTGGTCATGAGTATGAATTTGAAGTGAATTGACCAAGTCCCATTGGATTTTCAATTTGGAATTTGAATGACAGAAAGAGGAATTTTAGTTACAAAAAATTATAACATTTTAGTCCAGCACAAATAAAATGTGCAAGAACGGATTAGAATGTCTTAGTTTCAAGGTTTTCACAGTTTTGTAAACGATTTTTAGAGAAATTAATACTTTTATTCAGCAGTAACACATTAAAAGTGGCTGTAAGGACATTTATGTTACAAAATGTTTATATTTCAAATAAATGCTGTTCTTTTGAACTTTCTATTCATCAGAATCTTGACAATGTATCACGGTTTCCACAAAAATAATGTGCAGCACAACTAGTTTCAACATTGATAATCAAAATGTTTCTTGAGCAAATCAGTACATTAGAATGATTTCTGAAGGATCGTGTAACACTGAAGACTGGAGTAATGATGCTGAAAATACAGCTTTGATCACATAAATAAATTACATTTTAACAGATATTTACATACAAAACAACTATTCTAAATTGTAATAATATTTCACAATTTAACTGTATTTTTAATCAAATTAATGCAACCTTCCTGACTTTAAAAAAAAAATAATATTTAAAAAAACATTACTGACCCAATATTTTGGGGTTGCATTTCCTTGGCAGGAATTTATTTGGAATTTTTAAGAAATTCTTAACTAATTTCTCAGTTTTGTACTGTATAATCTGGATGGACAATGACACATTAAACTTTTTTTTTTTTTTTTCTTTTTTTTTTGTATAGCACTTGTCATAATGCATCTTTCATTCCAAAGCAGTTATACAAACAATAGTGCCTCACAAAGTTCAAGTCAAGTCAAGTTGAGCTTTATTGTCATTCCGCTACATGTGGGGACATACAGTGGAACGAGTGCCTCGCAGGACCACGGTGCTACATAAATACAGACATACAACAATGAAGTAAAAAAACACTATAAACCTATAAATCTATACACTATAAACCTATACACAACTAACCTACTGACAGATTTTAACTATAAGTATACTATATATAAATATTTACCCTATACAAACTAAAAAATAGAAGATAAAATATACAAACTATACGAATGCTTCACATAAATACTGTGCATGTGCAAAGAGAGACATTTTGAGTCAAGCAGCTGGTTGGGGAACAGAGCAGGATGATTTGTAGAGCATGAGCATGTAAACACATATACTGCTGAGTCTTTTGTGGGATTGTGTACACGCAGCAGTGTGTGTAAAGTGTCTAGTGCACATAGAGGAGAGTGTGTTACTACAGGTGGTTTCTACAGGCCCACTCACCTGTGTGTAACACACTTCCAATTGCACAAAAAAAGTTCCATACAGTTTTTTCTTTGGTGTGGTAAGGTTTGGGGGGGTGGTCCATGTTTCAGGAGGTAGGGGTTTGCATGGGGTTTCAGAGGGGGCGGGGTGGTTTGAGTTCAGGGCTCTCATAGCCTGGGGCAAAAAGCTGTTGAGCAGTCTGGCGGAGCGGGCTCTGATGCTCCGGTACCGTCTTCCTGATGGTAGGAGCTGGAAGAGACTGTGGGAGGGATGGGTGGAGTCCTTCACGATGCTGTTGGTTTTGCTGGAGCATCGTGTAAGGAAGATGTCTAGGATGGAGGGGAGAGGGGCACCGATGATCTTTGCAGTTGTGTTCACTGTCCGCTGGAGGGTCTTGCGGTCAGCAGCACTGCAGTTCCCGTACCAGACAGTGATGCAGCTGGTCAGCACACGCTCAATGGTGTAGAATGTGGTGAGGATGGGTGGAGGGAGACTTGCTCTTTTCAGCCGGCGGAGAAAGTGTAGGTGCTGTTGTGCCTTTTTGGAGAGTGACATGGTGTTGGTGGTCCAGGTGAGATCCTCTGTGATGTGCACCCCCAGGAAAAGCATGTGTCCACTTGTTTTACTTTGTCATTCAGAAGAAAAAGACACATAGGAAGTGACACACCCAGAGGACTCACTTTCTACCCTTCAGTGTCTCAATAGCTGGAAGTGATAAGTCTGTGAATGTGACATTCTCGCATGAAACCACGTAACAATGCTGTGAAGCTGTGATTTCTCTGGGAGAGATTTCATTTGACATCTTCTAGCCATTGGTGGGACAGAAAGTCAAGAATTTTGTCTTTTTTTTTTTTCAGTTTACAATGAAAACAGACACTAATGAATCAATAATTTGACATGCAATAATGTTGAAATCTCAATTTTTGTGGTTGCAGACTGTGGTTTCTTGGGAAATCTGAGTAGTTTGAAATGTTGTTGAGATTTCTTCGGAAAATGTAGTGAAAATGCATGAGATTAACCAGGTGAAAAAGTCTCCACTTGCGCTCCATCTCATTGCTGTTGAGAAGAAACTGAGATTTTAAGGAGATCTCACTCATGTTTTTTTTCTTCCCTATGGGAACCTTACTCCCAAGATGCTTTGACTCAAGCATAGCGTGAAGACGGCATTAATAAGAAAGCAGCACTGTTTGTTTTCCTTAAGAAATTCTTCAAAGAAGCCCCCGAATCCCCAAGCTCTTATTTCCTATCAAAACGAAAGTGGCTAAACTGATCCAGAGTGAGGAAAAACCACAAGAAGACTGAGAAAACTTTGTTCGCTGTCTGCATTTCAGTTGGTATATTTTTAGTTCCGCATTTATATTTGTAGGACGGCATGATTTGGGGACAAATCGAATTGTTCGTTTTTTTTTCTGATAAATATTGTGATTTAAAATCTGATAAAAAAAAAAGTGATTATATATCAATATGTGTATGAAATAACAATAATTATTACTACTAAATAAACATAGAACAAAATATTAAATAAAAACTGAAAATAAAAATTACTATTGTAACTCTGAAATTAAAATAATAATATTTATGGCTTAATTTCATTTTCAAACATTAAACAATTGAACTTTTTAACTATTCCAGCCTTTGAAATCAGATAATTGCACTAAGCCATATCATGTTTTTGTTTTGTTTTTAAATGAATTGTGCAGCCCTTTGTATTTGTAAATAAATGCTGCACTTTTTTTGTATGTTTTGACAACTGATAGAACTGTACATGTTGGCAGTATTTAGAAATCACACAGAACTGAGTGAAAACATTATAATGTCAACATGTTAAATGTAATGCTGTTAAACATTTAATTAATCTAATTTATTCAAATATTAAATTCATAGTTTTCATTGCATTTCTGAGAACCTCAAAGGATTTGTAAACATTTGTATGTAAATTTGTACATCCATAAAAGCATTTAGAAGCTGTTCATACATTGATATAAATGTATGTGTATTAGAAACACATGTTATGATTGAATACTTATGAATACTAATGCGATAGCGTTGGTGAAATCGTCGTGGAGAAGCTGGGCAGCTGGCCTGAAATTACCATCAGACACAAATGTGATGCTTATTTGAGGATCCTCAAGTATCTCTTGTTAGACAGCTGTTCAGATGAAACTGTTGCTCACCTTTTATGCTGATGAGCGAGGCTTTCATTTCTGGTTAGTGTGCAGTCGTCGAGTGGCACTACAGCACCAAAGGATGAAGCGACTCGTGTTTGCACTTTTCTCTTAATATCTTTAAAAATAAATAAATAAATTATACTTTACTAAATAAGCCTCCTGCTTATTGTTTTCATTTTTCCCCCTGTGCTATTGTATTTTGTGTTGTTGATGCCTTGGATGTTAGTTGTCTTGGTTGACAAGGTTTTTGGCTTGTCTTGATATTGATATTTTATGATACAATGCTAGAAATGCTGCACTATATATACACTGCTGTTAAACGTTTTAAATGTTTTTAAGTGTTATTGAAAGAAGTATCTTCTGCATACCAGTGCTGCACTTATTTAAAATACAAAAATACAGTAAAAATTTTGAGATATTTTTACAGTTTTAAAATATCAGTTTTCTGTGTGAATATGTGTTAAACTGTAATTTATTTCTGTGATCAAAGCTGTATTTTCAGCATCATTACTCCAGTCTTCAGTGTCACATGATCTTCAGAAATCATTCTAATATGCTGATTTGCTGCTCAAGAAGCATTTCTGATTATTATTTTTGTGTATGTAATATATATGCATTTTCTGTGTTCCAAATGATCAGATTTACATACACTCTGTAGTTCACACTATGTTGTGACCGAATGCAGCTTATGTGAATCCAGCCTTGTTTAATTCCACATCTGTGCACAAACGTTATCTTGTTCGCTGATATTTCTCAGGATTTCAGTGGGAGAGCTCGTCCGCTGTCGGGAAGAGCAGAGATTTGATGTCGGAGAATGATGAAGTGCAGGTGTTAGTGGGGTGTGTAGTGTAGTACTTAAGAAAGAATGCCATCATGTAATGTTCTGATGACATTTTTCATTCATATAACATGAGTCAGATGAACTGTCTGTGCAGATTTGACCACAATGGCGCAACACCTCTAAATATCTGTTGTATTTGTTGTAAATGAATTTCACATTGTGTTCTATCTATGCAGGTGTGGCATCAAGATATTTGTGGTTTTAAAATCAGCTTTATAGGTTGCATAATGTAAGGCCCATCTAGAAATGAATTGTTGAGTCTGGTATGGAAGGACTTGATCTGAACAACTTTGATGTGAACTTGAACACTGCGAGCTAGACACCATCATCACCCGACGTCAATACCTGACCTCACTGATGCTCTTGGGAGTGAACGGGAGTGAATCCCTGCATCCATGATCCAACATCTAATGGAAAGTCTTTCCAAAAGAGTGGAAGCTGCTATAGCTGCAATGCTTTTTTTGCCATGCATTTGAAATTAAGTGTTCAATAAATGTGTAACATGGTGATGGTAAAAAAAAAAAACAAGATGGGAGGAAACATTTTGTTAACACTTTACTTAAAGCCTTTATGTACAATGCATTATAAATGTTGTAAATAACTATAACCAAATTTAAAATGCATATTGTAGGGGTTTCAATGCATTAACTGTGGTTACGATTATTCATGAGATTGTACAGTGCGTTATAAGGTGCATTACAAGGCATAATTAATTCATTAAAACCTCTTTTATTATGCATTATACATAAAAGCTTTAAGTAAAGTGTTATAAATTTTATTTCAATGCATTTGTTCTCTCTTACAAAACTTTTGCTTTCGCCTGAGAAAAATTTAATTCGCTTTCAAAGCTTTTAGCAAAACCTTTCAGTTCGTATGCAAAACGTTTGTGATGGAAATATGAGTTATGAGGTGAAACTATGCTTTTGCAATGGAACGCAAAACCTTTGTGAGAGCGAACACAAAGTTCTTTATAGTAAAACACAATTCTTTTGCAAAAAATGCAACTGTTACGCAAGCAAATGCAAAGTTAGTTTTTCATGGCAACAACTTTTGCAAGAATTAACACAAAGAGTTTTAGTGCAACACAATACTTTTGTGAAAGCGAAAACAAAGTTCCTTTGTAGAACGCAATCATTTTCAATATTTTTCAAGCCAACACAAATTATCTTCGGGGAACGCAATACGTTTGTGAAAGAACACAAATGCTAAGTATCTCATGGGAACGAAATAATTTTACAAGAAGGAACAAAGTTTATTAGCGGAACACAAAATTTATTAGTGAAATGCAATACTTTTGTGAAAGAATGCAAATGTTTCACTAACAAATGCAAAGTGACTTTCCTTTGGGAACCCAATACTTTTCCAGGAACAAATGCGAAGTTTCTTAGCGAAACAACACTTTTGTGAGAGTGATCACAATGTTTCTTAGTGGAACGCAAACTTTCTTTGGAGAATGCAATATTTTTGCAAGAATGATCGCAGTTTCTCAGGGAAACGCAACACTTTTGCAGGAACAAATGCAAAGTTTCTTAGCAGAACACAATATTTTTGCAAAAGCGAACACAAATTTAGCAAAAAATGCAAATGTTTTGCAAGCAAATGCAAAGTTTCTGAAGGGAATGCAACACTCTTACGAGAATAAAACAAGTGTTTTATGAGCGGATGGAAAATTTCTTGGGGAAACACAATACCTTTGCAAGAGAAAGTTAAAGCAATGAATTTTTTTTCCCCCATCTAATTTTTTTCCTTCACCTTTAAGGCACTCCATTAGGTAATTTACCATGTATCAGTAGAAAAAAAAGAATAATTAAAAATATATGATTATTTTATTGATCTCATTTTGAGTGGATGCAGCTAATGTCTTTGCTCGTGTGATTTAATCTGGGTTATTATGCAAGCAGATGAGCAGCTGCTGGTGTTTGGATTGAGTGCTGACCCTGTGCAGCTGGGAAGGAAATGCTCTGTGAATGTTTGACTTGTGCTGTTAGGCATGCATGTGGTCCAAGTTTATGAGATTGGCTAGAGCAGAAAAGTGAAATAACAAAAAAGTGCAGTTGCACATCACATACGCTACGCAATGACCCATAATAGGAGGTATTTACTTTATAATAAAAGGAGAGAGCTGCAGTAGAAGAGAAAATGATCAAAATTCTGTTTCCCACACAAAGAATCACATGACTTAAGACGTGCAACATAATGCATTAGTCATATGGACTACCGTTTTGTTTTGATTTTCATTTTTGGTACTTAGTCATAATGAACCATTACATTGAAAAGAGCTTCTTCAAAAGAAAATGTGTTCCAGGAAGAAAATAGCTGCACGAATAAATAATGTTTTCAAAGGAATAGATGATCCATGAATGTCATGAAGTTCAGCTGTAATTGTTAGAAAGGCCCTAGAAATTGTTGTTGGACTGTAAGCCTCTTTGGATCTGGACTCATGATAGTTTACACTTCAACACGGATCAAAGAAAGCATAATCTGGTCGAGGCTGGTTAATCAGAGGTCGTGAGTATCTAATAATTACTAATTATTTCAAATGGTCATAATAGCTACAAGTAGTAAAATATTGTAAAAACTATAGTTAAAATAATCAAGGCATGTTTTCATAATGAAGAGGTTAATATTAATAAGAAGAGGTGATTATATCTGCCAGTATAGTCCTGCCAGACGGTTTTTGTTACACAACTTGTTAGTGATTTGTGAAAATCACTAATTTATTGTCTTAAACGTGTCATCTGATCTAACTCAGTCTGAGACTCCCGGCTAAATTTACTTCAGTGATTATTCCCAGAAAGCCCTGCAAGGCAAAGAGGAGTAAAAGCAAACCAATAAAACACAAGCGCCTGCCAGAGTCTGGGTTCGATTTCTCAAGTCCGAGGAGATCCGGACGATCAGCAAACGTCTGCCAGAACGTCAGCGCAGGAATTCTCCAGTGCTTGTCACTGCATGTTCACAGAGACCTGGGCTTATTCTGGGGGAGTATAGAGACGCTGTGTGTGTTTAACTGTATCTGTCCTAACATCACAATATAAAGCCAGCAGAGCATAAGAGCAGGATTCCAGGAGCTTCATTCTCCATTGAGAAACAACCTGACATGAGCTCAGAGGCTGCTGTACAAAACACAAGCCTATGATTCAAGTTTTAGATTCCAGAAATCATATTTGTTTACCAAATAAAAAACTATCTATCTATAATCCTTAAATGAGATGCACCAATGAGAAACGTTCTCAACATACTTATACATGGAATAATTACATAGTTCTTATGTTTTGGAAAGAAGTCTCTTCTGCTCAGCAAGGCTGCATTTATTTGATCAAAATACTTTAAAATTGTGAAATATTATAATAATGTAAAATAGCTGTTTTCTATGTGAATATGTGTTAAACTGTAATTTATTTCTGTGATCTGCAGCTGTATTTTCAGCATCATTACTGCAGTCTTCAGTGTCACATGATCTTCAGAAATCATAATAATATACTGATTTACTGCTCAACAAACATTTCTGATTATTATCAATGTTGAACACAGCTGTGCTGCACAATATTTTTGTGGAAACTGTGATACATTATATTTTTTAGGATACACAGATGAACAGAAAGAACAGCATTTATTTGAAATAGAAATCTTCTGTAACATTATAAATGTCTTTACTGTAACTTTTGATCAATTTAATGCATCAGTGCTAGAAAAAAGTATTTTTTTTAATTCATACTTTCTTCAGACTTTTGAATCGCATTGTCACAGTTTCCACAAAAATATTGAGCAGCACAACTGTTTTCAACATCGATAATAATCAGAAATGTTTCAAATCAGTATATTATAATGGTTTCTGAAGATCATGTGACACTGAAGACTGCAGTAATGATGCTGAAAATACAGCTGCAGATCACAGAAATAAATTACAGTTTAACACATATTCACATAGAAAACAGCTATTTTAAATTTAAATAATATTTCACATTTTATTGTATTTTTGATTTTGAAAAAATGCAGCCTTGGTAAGCGGAAGAGACTTAACGGTATTTAATGAAACATAAAATCTTAATTATTCCAAACTTTTGACCAGCAGTGCATATTTGTATATGTTGTAATATTTAGTTGATGCTGCTGCTGCTTTATTAAAGAATTTCTCTTTCTGTGTGTCTATTTTGCATCTTTCATAGGGAGATTTCACCTGTAAGAAAACAGCCGGTCATAATTTCCACATGCAGTCGGTTTCCATTCAGAGTCTGTCGGAGCTGGAGAGAGTCCGGCTGCAGGAAGTCGCTCTGGTCAGACTGATGAAAGACTTCGATTTAGGATGCCAGATCACCATCCCCAAAGGTACACCGAGACTCTCACATTTCAATAATTAAGAGACGTCCTGAAGTGTCACTGGTTTGATTGTCTTAAAGCTTTGCTGTTATTTTCTGCTCTGCGTCTGATGTTTTGCATGCAATGTCTTTTCCAGATGGCCAGAAGCGGAAAAAGTCACTCAGGAGGAAGCTGGATTCTTTATCGAAGGAAAAGAGAGACAAAGGTATGCATTTGGTTTTTAGATATTTGTCTTCATGCACATCTAGAAGTTAAAGCTGCAAGCTGACCACGAGAAATAATGGTCAGATCTGATTTCTTTGATTAGATGTGTCTGCTTTTGTATGACAAATTAAACATCTTAATGAGATATAGAAATGCTTTAAGGCTGTAAAAACGATTACATATCTTAAATGGTATAACAAAAGTCCTAATTATCTTTTTTAAAAGGTCTATATTGGGGCTAAAAAGAGGAATCACAATATGGTCTATCAAACTTCAAAAGGCGATGATTTAATCAAATGTGAGCAACATTTAAAGTCAAAATCAATGAATACCATGCATTTAGTCAAGTCACCTTTATTTATAATAGTGCTTAATACTATACAGATTGTGTCAAAGCAGTATTAAACAGAAAATGAGTTTTTATGCATAGTTTGTCTATTTTTTATTGTAAGATATTGTCATAATTTATCATAATGATCACTTTGTTTTTATATTCTAACATGTTGTATATTTAATTGTTTTGTATATTTGGTGTATTTCAGGCAGGTTTAAAATTAAAAGTCCGGCATTATGCAGAATTTTTTTTACATTTGTCTTATTTTTATTATTTAACACATTCAATATAGAGAAGTATCAGAGCAATAATCATGCCTTTCTTTAAACACATTATTATTATATCAACAACAATATATTGATGCATTGGTATATAAACCAATTTCAGTATTCATATAGAATAAAACATGCAGGTCTTAAAAAAGGGTCCTAATTTGATCTTAAAAACTCTGTAGATAAACTAAAACTAAAAACATCAATTGCTACTTGAAATAAATTTTACTGAAATATAATAAAATATTTAAAAAAAACTTACATTTATTATATGTCAGCTAGTTTTTACATTTTCATTTATTTTGACTTGTCTATATATATAAACGATATAGACATATAACAAAAATAATAAAAATGACAAAAACACACATCAAAATTAATAAAAGTTTAAAAGAAATTAACATGAATGCAGAGAAGACCAAATTAAGTCTAATTCAAAACAACAGCAAAAACAAAAAAAAAGTATCTCATTAATACAAAAATAACACTGTTAACCATAGACGAATATATCAATAGTTATGTGACCTATTTTAAGAATATAAGCACAGTGTCCACTTGGTGAATAATAAACCATTTGACATTTACATTTATGCATTTAGCAGATGTTTTAATCCAAAGTGAATTACAATAGAAGAGCATTCCTCGCAGTATTAATGTTTATTTATTAATTGAATGTTTTAAATGTTAAGTATTAAACTTGCCCCTTGCTCTAATCTTTTTGTGTTTTATCTGTTTTCTTTTTATTTATTATACAATTAGCAAAAGCAAAAAAGGCTTCTAACACTAGCTTGCTCTATTATTTTTCTAATCTATCTGTTTTCTTTAGATTTATTATATAATTAAAACTTGCTATGTGTACTGCGTTAAGATAACTGAGACTTGTTATAGCACTTGCGTATCATTGCTCTTCTGTTGATTCTGATTGCTTCCATTCTCCTCATTTGTCGCTTTGGATAAAAGCACCTGCTAAATGACTAAATGTAAATGTGAGTAAATATTATAAGCAGATGTCCATTTATGCACTTCTCATTTGCTAACATGTTCCAAATATCATCTTGCGCTTCAGTGGAAGAACATCTGACCGTCTGAACAAAGAGTCACATGATCAATGACACTCATTTACTCCCGTTTGATTAGTCACATAGAAACGGAGCACAATCTGCTTTTACATTATATCTTCATGTTTAGATCCTAAAACATTTATTTATAGGTTTAAATGAAGAACCAAATATTAGAGATGTTCACAGTGCTCTCATACTGTACGTCTGATGTCCTATAGCTCCATTATGATTTTAATATATAGTGCTTCGACCCAGAATGCAGCGTGACAGCAGTGATCCGCCTCAGCGGCTGCGCAGTAATGTGTGCTGGAATGCAGACGCTCCCGCTGCGCTCCGACTGCCTCGAGAAATAACAACAACAATCTGAGACGCGCCGTGCTCGCTCCGATTATTTGTGTTGCAGATCAGACCTCCGACGACTCGCACCGGATGCATTCCTTTCATGTTTACATTAAACCGCTTGTGTTTGAAGTTGTGAGAATGCCACAATACAAAAATATTTGTATATGCCATGTTTTATTACTTTACATATTAAGCAATATGAAATAAGCAGGAGTGTCTATGTGTGATATTGCTTAATGAATTTGTCAGGTTTGTATTTGTTTATAAGCATCAAAAATATCCATATCCTTTTATGTATATATGAATTTTTTTTTTAATTATTATTATTTCATTTTTTATTTGTGTGTGTGTGTATGCGTGTGTTGTTGTTGTTGTTAAATTATTGAAATCTGAATTTAAAATACCATGGGGAATTCATGTAAATATTTAGTTCAAAGGCAAAAAGTTTGGGAAATCCTTGACTAAAGAACCAGAACTAAAGCTTTGCAGTAAAAAGCACTGGAGAAATCACATGAAAAACAGGGTTATTAGTCTAAATAACTAAAACTAAAACTGAAGCTAAAATTAAAACCATAAAACATTATTATGTACAGTATGCTAATGATTGTTTTAATTAATAGCAGTAATTACTCACCTTTAAAGTTGTTCAAATGAAGTTCTTAGCAATGCATATTACTAATCAAAAATGAAGTTTTGATATACAATATATACGGTAGGAAATTTATAAAATATCTTAATGGAACATGATCTTTACTTAATATCCTAATGATTTTTGTCATAAAAGAGAAATGTATAATTTTGATCCATACAGTGTATTGTTGTCTATTCCTACAAATATACCTGTGTTACTCATGACTGCTTTTGTGCTGCAGGGTCACATATAAATAAATATTAACAATTATTTTATTTGATATTATTTTACTTCACATTTATTTAGTAATAAAGCCAAAATAAAATATATATTTTATTCGTATTTATTTAATCTCATCTTTATTTTTTGTGTTGTTAAAACGTTAGTAAACATGAGTAAAACATTAATAAATATTAACTTAAAACCCCGGGTTGACTTCATGTAAATATTTGAGTTTCAAAGGCATTTGTTCTTTGGCAGTAAATTAGTGAAGTCCTGGATTAGAGCAGCAGAAGTAAATATGTGTGTGTTTCTCTGTCAGAGTCGGATCCTCAGGCGTTCGGCGTGCCGCTCTCGCAGGTGATTGTGAACGACCGGCGGCACAAGCAGCTGCAGGAGGAGCAGCGGAGTCCGGCGGACCGCGTCTCTTCCCTCCTGCACCTGACAGGCCGCAGATCCACCAACAAGGAGCTTTCCAGCAGTAACTCGTCCCTCAGCTCATCCTCCGAGACGCCCAATGAGGGAACCACACCCGGCACACCGGAGACGGCGCTGCGCTCACGCAGACGGGTAGAGTAACGCTTCAAACCATACTGCTGCTTACACTGAGGTCCCATTTGTTAACTTTAGTTAAAGGGGTCATCGGATGCCCATTTTACACAAGTTGATATGATTCTTTAGGGTCTTAATGAAAAGTCTATAACATACGTTGGTTAAAATTCTCAATGGTAGTGTAAAAAACACCTTTTTAAACCTGTCAAAATCAGCTCTGATTTCAGCACGCTGATCTAGTCCATGTTTCTTTAAATGCCCCTCTCTTCTGTGGTGTGACAAACAGACCATAGATATGTGAAGATCCCTATTCGACCACTCCAGATACGTTGACACGTTAGCCATCTCGCATTCACCATAATAATCAATGAATATTCAAAGATATACAAGTGTATAACTTGCTGTTGTAGAAGCACACAAATGCGCTCAAATATTCGCAGACTGTTCCAAAAATGGCGGATGGCTTATGTATCGTGGCCCATAGAAACAGTCCATAATGAGGCATCTAGATATCTATGGAGCATACTAAACTTCAGCCGTGAAACTGGCTAACTAGCACATTATTAGGAAAGGTGATTTGCAAAGAATCATAAAAAACCCTTATACTCACTTCTTCTGTAGATAAAGCTGGATCACGAATGATTTGCACGAACATTTATGTTCAAACAACTTGAAAAGTGAATTTTGCATCCGATGACCCCTTTAATGCATAACTAACATTAACTAACAATGAGCAATGCATCTGTTACAGTATACAATTATAGTCTATTCTAGAACTATTCATCATTAGTTCATGTTAGCTCAAGTGTGTAAAATAATCAGAATCAGAATCAGAATGAGCTTTATTGGCCAGGTATGTTTACACATACAAGGAATTTGTTGTAGTGACAGAAGCTCCACAGTGCAACAGAAGGACAGCAACAGGACAGGACACAGGTAATAAAATAATAATATCCAAATAGGCAATGTACAAAGCAACAAAAACACAATATATAATATAGACAACTATGTATGTACAGGTCAAGTATGTGCAAATTAGAAATGAGAAAATAAAAATAAAATAAGTGGGTGTGGTGAATGGATAGTGTATTATAGTTGTGTGTTCCACATTTATTGTTGAGTGTTCATGAGATGGATTGCCTGAGGGAAGAAACTGTTCCTGTGTCTGGTCGTTCTGGTTCTCAGAGCTCTGTAACGTCGACCAGACGGTAACAGTTCAAAGAGGGAGTGTGCTGGATGTGAGGGGTCCAGAGTGATTTTGCCAGCCCTTTTGCTCACTCTGGATGAGTACAGCTCTTGGAAAGTGGGGAGGGTTGTACCAATGATTCGCTCAGCAGTCCATACTACTCTCCATAGTCTTCTGAGGTCAGATTTGGTAGCTGAGCTGAACCAGACAGTTATTGAAGTGCAGAGGATGGATTCAATGATGGCGGAGTAAAGTAAAAGTCGTAAAGTCGTGACGTATTGTCAAGTATGGTGACCCATACTCGAAATTGGTGCTCTGCGTTTAACCCATCCAAGTGCACACACACAGCAGTGAGTAGTGAACAAATGCACACACACACACACACACACTGTGAACACACACCCGGAGCAGTGGGCAGCCATGCTGCGGCGCCCGGGGAGCAGTTGGGGGTTCGGTGCCTTGCTCAAGGGCACCTCAGTCGTGGTATTGAGGGTGGAGAGAGAGCTGGACATTCACTCCCCCCACCTACAATCCCTGCCGGCCGGGGACTCGAACCCGCAACCTTTCGATTACGAGTCCGACTCTCTAACCATTAGGCCACGACTTCCAGACTTGAAAGTATAATTTTTTCAGCAGCTCCTGTGGCAGCTGAAAACTTCTGAACAACTTCCTCAGCTGGCGAAGAAAGTACAACCTCTGCTGGGCCTTTCTGACAATGGAATCTATGAATATCCCACTTCAGGTCCTGTGAGATGGTGGTGCCCAGGAATCGGAATGACTCCACTGCAGTCACAGTGCTGTTCATGATGGTGAGTGGGGGGAGAGCAGGGGAGTTTCTCCTGAAGTCCACAATCATCTCCACAGTTTTGAGCGTGTTGAGCTCCAGGTTGTTGAGACTGCACCAGACAGCCAGCTCCTTAACCTCCTGTCTGTAAGCAGACTCGTCACCGTCCTGGATGAGGCCGATCAGTGTGGTGTCGTCTGCAAACTTCAGGAGCTTGACAGAGGGGTCTTTAGATGTGCAGTCGTTGGTGTAGAGTGAGAAGAGCAGTGGGGAGAGAACACAGCCCTGAGGAGCTCCAGTGCTGATGGTACGAGTGCTGGATGTGAATTTACCAAGCTTTACTAACTGCTGTCTGTCTGTCAGGAAGCTGGTGATCCACTGACAGACGGAGGTGGGGACGGAGAGCTGAGTTAGTTTATTGTGAAGGGTGTCCGTGATGATGGTGTTAAAAGCAGAGCTGAAGTCCACAAACAGCATCCTCACACAAGTCCCTGGTCTGTCTAGATGCTGCAGGGTGAAGTGCAGTCCCATGTTGACTGCATCATCCACAGACCTGTTTGCTGTGTAGGCAAACTGCAGGGGGTCCAGTAAGGGTCCGGTGATGTAATATTTAAAGTGAATGTTGAAATGATCATTAATTAAGATTACTAAATACTTTAGTGTTTTTATTGTTAGTTCATGTTGACAAATGGAATCGATAGAATTGTAAAGCATTATCATATTTTGAAATATCTCATAACTGATATTGTAACGGGGCGAACGAGACGTGAGACGTGCGGATCCAAATGCAAGCTTTTATTTATAAACATAGTCAATAAACAGGCAGGGTCAAACAACGGAAAACAGATATGGTACAGGCAAGACACAGAGCAATCCTAGGGCTAGCGAGAGTCGACGATCGGCGAACAATATCCAACAGGGCAAGGCAGAGAGATAATCCAGGTATACGAGCAGTAGTCCAAGAGAGGTGCAAACAGAGTCCAAACGGCAAGGCAAAGGGGTAAATCCAGGAAACGCGGGCAAGATTCAAAACACTAGAAAAGCACACAAGGCAAGACTATGACAACAAAGTGGGTTCCGTATCGCAGCTAAAACTAGGAGAGTTATAAATGTAGAACAATACTGGAACTAAACAGAAAAACACAGAATGGCTCAGTAAGGCAGCTAACACTAGGGGAGTGATAAACTCAATACAATACTCGGCCGAGAGGAAGAGGAAGTCCATGGTTTATGTAGAGTGTGTGATCAGTGCAATCAGCTGTGTGTCGTCAGTGCAATGGATGATGGGAATTGTAGTCTTAGGTGGCGTGCAACGGTTAGTGTGGTGCAAGTGACCTCTGGTGGTGAGTTAACGGAAGTTCATAGACCAGATTCATGACAGATATGCAGAAAAAAGGTTTTTGAGACAATAATACATTTATAATAAGTAATAATCATTATAACATTTTTGACACAGTAATAAATTAATAATCAATAATAATTGTCATTAAATCATTTTTGTACATAATAATAATCATTAAAATGTTTTTGACACAATACTAAATTAATAATCAATAAACATTTTTGGCACAATAATAAATTAATAATTAATAATAAGTATTATTATTACATAATTTTTGACAATAATAAATGTGTAATTATTCATTAATGATTAATAATACATATGAAAACTTTTTGACACAATGATAAAGTAATAATCAATAAGAATCATTAAAAAGATCCAAGATGGCGGCGCAATCAGACGCAGTGGCTGCTCCGGGTCCCAAAGACGGTGCTTTTATGTCTTTTAATGTCGTCTGTTCTTCTCCAAATAGTGTCAGTTTACCGCTAATTCATACGGAAATCACCCTAAAACTCATCTATGATCGCCAAAGTCTTTTGGATATCGGCAACGCATACAATCACCAACTCTCGCCGGCGGCTACTGAGAAGCTACGAGGCCTTTGTTTACTGCGGAAGCCGGACCTTGAGACCGCGGCCTCGCCTACTGACGCTACTGACCTGCACAAGGCAGCGTCGCAAGCGATGTGAGAGAGGACAAAAGCGTGGTAAGCGCGGAGGTATACGAGCTAGGTTAAGAGCTAACCCCACAAGACTGGCTCTTCCAACACTCATGCTCTCAAACGTTCGCTCTCTGGAAAACAAACTGGACTTAATTCAACTCAGTCGGTCTACACAGCATGAGGCAAGGGATTGTTGTGTGTTTGTTTTCACCGAAACATGGCTAAACGACAACATCCCGGACTCCGCCATTCAGCAGCATGGGCTACCGAGCGGATAGAGATTCATCACTGTCTGGTAAGACCCGTGGAGGTGGCTTGTGTGTGTACATCTGCAAAGACTGGTGTAACAATGAAGTGTCGACCGTTCTATCTGCCGTGGGAGTTCCCGGCCATTGTTTTCGTCATGCTTTACATCCCCCCGTGTGCAAACGCTAAGGACACGCTTCGTGAACTGTATAGCACCATCAGTGAACAACAAACAATTAACCCCGATGGCTTTTTCATCATAGCCGGTGACTTCAACCACGCAAACTTAAAGACAGTTTTGCCAAAATTCTACCAACATGTGAACTTTGCAACAAGGGGAAACAACACACTGGACTTTGTTTACACAACAGTAAAGAACGCTTACAAGACTGTACCCGACCCCCACTTCGGGTACTCGGACCACATCACTGTTATGCTAATCCCAGCATATAGACCACTTCTCAAACTCGCCAAACCGGTTCAAAAGAAGATCACAGTATGGCCAGACAATGCCACATCAACACTACAGGACTGCTTTCAGTGCACAGACTGGAACATGTTTAAAGAGGCAGCCACCTACAACAACCACACAGACCTGCATGAGTACACTGAAACTGTGACTGCTTACATCAAAAAGTGCACTGAGGATGTGACAGTCACCAAGACCATCAGCACACGTGCAAACCAGAAGCCATTGATGACAGCAGAGGTTCGTGGGCTGCTAAAGACCAGAGATGAAGCATTCAGATCAGGACATAAAGCAGCCCTCAAAACAGCAAGAGCCAATCTGTCCTGTGGCATCAAAAATGCAAAACGGTCATATGCTCAAAAAATCAACAATCACTTCACAGACAGCAGAGACACACGGAGCCTGTGGCAAGCCATTCAGACCATCACTGACTACAAGCCCCCGCCACAGGCCTGTGATGAGGACACATCCCTCCCCGATGCACTCAACCACTTTTATTCACGGTTTGAAATGCAGAATGACACACCTGCACAAAAACTGCCCACACCTCCCAATGACCGGGCGCTCTGTCTGTCTCCAGCCGACGTAAGGAAGACCCTATCTAGGATTAACCCACGCAAGGCTGCGGGTCCTTTCAACATACCTGGCCGTGTTCTGAGAGACTGCGCTGCACAGCTGACAGATGTGCTTACAGGTATCTTCAACACTACCCTGAGCCAGGCAGTCGTCCCCACATGTCTCAAATCCACAACAATCATACCGGTACCAAATAAATCACCTGTGTCCTGTCTAAATGACTACCGTCCCATAGCACTGACTCCAATCATAATGAAGTGCTTTGAGAGGCTAGTCATGCACAACATCAAAACCAGCCTCCCCAACACATTCGACCCGCTCCAGTTTGCATACTGTCCAAACCGCTCTACGGACGATGCAATTTCCTCCACCCTTCACCTGGCTCTTACCCACCTAGAAAATAAAGACTCCTATGTTAGAATGCTGTTCATTGACTTCAGCTCGGCATTCAACACAATAATCCCACAACAGTTCATAAATAAACTAAACCTGCTAGGCCTTAACAATTCCCTTTGTAATTGGATCCTGGACTTTCTAACTGGAAGACCTCAGTCAGTCCGTGTCGGCCACAACACCTCGATCACTACCACACTGAGCACAGGTGCCCCACAAGGCTGTGTGCTCAGCCCGCTGCTCTTCACACTGCTGACCCACGACTGCACTGCCAAGTTAAGCTCCAACCACATCATCAAGTTTGCTGATGACACAACAGTGGTAGGTCTCATCAGCAACAACGATGAAACCCACTACAGAGAGGAAGTGGCACAGCTGGCTGAATGGTGTGGCACTAACAATCTGTCCCTCAATGTGGAGAAGACACAGGAGGTTGTGATGGACTTCAGGAGAAACTCTGTTGACCACCCCCCACTGACCATCGACAGCTTGACTGTGGAGAGAGTCAGCAGCACTAAATTCCTGGGGGTGCACATCACAGAGGATCTCACCTGGACCACCAACACCATGTCACTCTCCAAAAAGGCACAATAGCACCTACACTTTCTCCGCTGGCTGAAAAGAGCAAGTCTCCCTCCACCCATCCTCACCACATTCTACAGAGGCACCATTGAGAGTGTGCTGACCAGCTGCATCACTGTCTGGTACGGGAACTGCAGTGCTGCTGACCGCAAGACCCTCCAGCGGACAGTGAACACAGCTGCAAAGATCATCGGTGCCCCGCTCCCCTCCATCCTGGACATCTTCCTTACACGATGCTCCAGCAAAACCAACAACATTGTGAAGGACTCCACCCATCCCTCCCACAGTCTCTTCCAGCTCCTACCATCAGGAAGACGGTACCGGAGCATCAGAGCCCGGTCCACCAGACTGCTCAACAGCTTTTTCCCCCAGGCTATGAGAGCCCTGAACTCAAACCACTCTGCCCCCCTCTGAAACCCCATGCAAACCCCTACCTCCTGAAACATGGACCACCCCCCACCCCTATCTCCTGAAACATGGAGTAGGTTAGTTGTGTATAGGTTTAAAGTGTTTTTTTACTTCATTGTTGTATGTCTGTATTTATGTAGCACCGTGGTCCTGCGAGGCACGACATTTCGTTCCACTGTATGTCCCCATATGTAGCGGAATGACAATAAAGCTCAACTTGACTGGACTTGACTTGAAAATTGTGTACACAATAAAGTAATAATCATTAATTCTTTGACACAATAATTCATCATAATGATCATAAAAACACTTTTTTGTGACAATTATATATTAATAATCAATAATAATAATTAAAACGTTTTTCAGGCACAATAATAAATTAATGATCATTATTATTATTATTATTATTATTATTCATTTGTCTATTTACATATTTATTCTGCTATATTTACGCAAAACTTATTTTATTTCAGCTGGTTGATGAGCCAACTTTTCTCTTTTGTTGAAGCACTAAAATAACCATAAAATAACCATAAAAAACACCGTCTGTGGAATAAAATTGTCATTAAAAACCAAATTGTGTTGAAACTGATACAGAAAACATGAGCAAATGTTTCTTTAGTTTGTTCAAGACAATCAGGGATGATGATTTATTGCATATTGAAAATGTATTTGCTATGATATTAAGTAATGCTATTAATAATAATGCAATGGTTTTAATAGGGTTCAAACTGTATTTCTCAGCCGTATATGCTGACAGAAGTGTCTATATCTGTGTTTGACCGCTGCAGGGCGGCATGTCTGTGGACTGCATCACTGATCTGGATGACAGTCACTCTCGTCTGCTGGAGGCTCTTCAGCTCTCCATGCCTGTGGAGTCACACAGCGAGAAGAAGAAGACGAGCGACGCCAAGCTCAGCCTCAACCCCATCTACAGACAGGTGCCGCGCGTTCTGGACAGCTGCTGCCAGCACCTGCAGAAGTATGGTCAGTGCCACCTAAACCCAAATGTGTTTTAAGGAGCCCCTAAAAATCTAAATTGTGGTCCTGAGGTCACATCTGTCAGTTTGAGGTTGTCTTTAAGGTTGGATAAGCCCTGCCCCAACTTCCTGTTTCAATAGAAAACCTTAAAAAAAAAAAAAAACTTTTCTGTTCAGAGTTCACAATAACAGCCAGACTAGAGCGTAGTCTAAACACAGTTTTAAGACTGTTTCCATATAGACATTGACGTAACACTGCCGGTTATTTGCTTTGCTGCTGTTAAGGTCTGCAGACGGTGGGCATTTTCCGGGTCGGGAGCTCCAAGAAAAGAGTTCGACAGGTGAGAATCAAATGTTTTATGTTTTAGATATATTTTAATTTCAATTTTTATTTATTTTTTTCTGACTAAATGACAGTAAGGAAACCAGAATACATAAAAGCAAAATATTATGATAATGAAATGAAATTAAATGAATATTTCAGTTATTATATTTAAATAAAGGTAAATAAAATAACGACATTTTATTCTATTTTGTATATTTTTCTCATTATAAAATATTTCGTCATCTAGATCAGTGGTTCCCAACCTGGGGGTCGCTAAAGATTTACAAGGGGTCTAGTTTGACCACAAGATGAAATTCCCGACAGTTAGTGCTACCGTTTAATATTCTGTATTATGATTAAAACCATTTGTTTACCAGGATTATAAAAACTCACCTAAATACCGTCCAACATTAAGCAAAGGTAGTAACAATCTCACACAGTCGCAGCATGCAGCGTAGGTTTTGTTTTGTTTGTAAATATGGCGGAAAGCAGTGAAAGGTTTTACAGAGGGAAATCATATGAATTAAAATATGAATGAATTAGGGGTGTGCAATATGACGATTTTTGATCGTGGACGATAAAATCTCTCCACGATCTGCTTTTGAAGAAATATCATAGTATCGTGCGACCAGAAAATATTCTATCAAATACAGTTCTGGCCTCCGTCTCTATATACTGTACAACATGACATACAGCAGTAGAGTTACTCTGACAGGACACTGCACTTGTCGGTTAAATGATTCATTCACACGCTGGTCTGAGCGCATACACCAGAAAACCCTTTCAAACAGCACCTGATTACTGAACTAAGTTATCTTTTGCACTAATACTGTTAAAACACACTCGTTATGTCTAAAATGAAAGTAAACTGTTGAGAGAAAAATGGATACATGTCTGTAGATGCGTGCAGGTCTTAAAGGGACAGTACTAAACATGCTGCCGACTGTCATTAAAGGGATAGTTTATTTACTCACTCACATGTTGTCCCAAACCTGTATTAATTTCTTTCTTGTGCTGAACATAAAATAAGATATTTTGAAGAATGAGGGTAACCAAACAATTGCTGGTCTTTGCTGGTCAGTTATTTGGGATTAATAATCCCAAATAACTGGAAAGGTTGTGCGACTTCATTGGTGGAAGAAGTATGTGAAGCCTCTAAAGACCGATGTCAGTTCTCACAGTGTTGACGTGTGTTTGTTGTGACGTTCAGCTTCGTGAAGCCTTCGATCAGGGTGCCGATGTTGTTCTGGATCAGCGGCACAGTGTTCATGACGTGGCGGCGCTGCTCAAAGAGTTTCTGAGAGACATGCCTGATCCTCTGCTGACCAGAGAACTGTACTCCGCGTTTATCAGCTGCACATGTAAGCAAAACAATGCTGAGACAACCATTCTTAAAGGAATAGTTCAGCCAAAAATGAAAATATACTCACTCTCAGGCCATCCAAGATGCAGATGAGTTTGTTTCTTCATCAGGTTTGTAGAAATGTGTCATTGCATCACTTGCTCACCAGTGGATGCTCAGCAGTGAATGGGTGCCGTCAGAATAAGAGTCCAAACAGCTGATAAATCATCACAATAATCCACACCACTCCAGTCCATCAGTTAACATCTCTCATTCTGACGGCACCCATTCACTGCAGAGCATCCATTGCAGAGACACTGATGCAGAGACACATTTCTACAAACCTGATGAAGAAACACACTCATCCTAATCTTGAATGACCTGATGGTGAGTAAATTTTTTATTTTTTTCTGGATGAACTATTCCTTTAATAAATCAACACTTTCTTCTTCTCTATCTTCTCTGTGGTGTTTGTGCAGCTCTAGACAAGGCGGATCAGCACATGGTCATACAGTTACTCATCTGTCTGCTTCCCGCCTGCAACAGCGACACCCTTCAGTGTTTACTTCACTTCCTGTCAGATGTAGCCAATCACGCGGAGGATTCGCAGGACACTGATGGAAACGAGGTGAGTTGTGTGGTTCATTTGTGATGATTTTTACAATTAAGCAAAATTGTGGCAAGCCGAATGTGTTTTGTTTCATTCATATTTATTTGTATAAATGTAATTTAGACGACTGTCCTGATTCTTGATTTAATAGAATATCTCAATTAAACTTCAAGAAAAAACATAGTTGGGGTCCGTTCACTCAAAATACATTTTTGGACATTTTTAGAGACCCATTTTGTTAAACATGCTTTACAAAACCCATACAAGACCCATTTTGTCTTAGACATGTTTTTTGATCACTATAATTTTTATGTATTTCTTCCAGGGGAATTTGTCAGTAAATGTCTGTTGTGTTTAGCTTTATTAAAGGAATTGATTACATTAAAAAATTAAACAGACAGCACAGACTTTCTAAAACATAAAACATTTCACAGGGACCTATTATTGTAAAAACATTAATGCAATAATTCAATTAAATTAAACTATAATACAAATTATAAATAATAATAAATTTTAAACTTAAAAGTTGTTTTGGTTTGACATGTTTTTGATTATCAAAATTTGATTAATTCATTAACACAGAATCGGAAAAAAAAAAAAAAACGGAAAACAGAATTTGTTACATTTAGTTTGGATTTCATACGGCCCTAAAAAATTTATTTTTGTTAAAAAGTTGATAACTTATTAAATTATGTACATTTTATTATTTTAATTAATAATGCATGTTTTTTAAATACTAAAATTGATGTAACTTAAATCAGAATATAGAAAAAATTAAATGGAAAACATAGAATTTGGGTCAAATAAAACAGATTTCATAGGGCCCTAAAAATATAATAAAAAAATGGTTGTTAAATTGTGCAAGTTTCTTGATTTCAATCAATTAGACGTGATTTTTGGTTAGTAAAAAAATAAATAAATAAATGTTGTTAAATTGTGTGAGTTTCATGATTCCAATTAAATTGGACATAATTTTTTGATTAGTAAAAAATAAAATTATTAAAATAAATAAAAAAAATAATTTGGTAAAAAAAAAAAGAACAAAAAAAAAAGAAAAAATAGTTCCCTAAAAAATACATTTTTGTTAAATAAAAAAATAGTGTTGTTAAATTGTGTAAGTTTCATGATTTCAGTTACACAAGCTTTTTGATTAGTACATTTTAATTGAATGAAAAAAAGGAATCCTTTTTTCCCTTCCATGACCATTGCAGCTTTTTTCCATAAAACATCATGCTGACAACATCTGTCAAACTACAAAAAGGACAAAAGCACTTGAAAGCACAATAAAAGTCTCTAAACGGTAGGTTTTGGAGGTCATGTGTTGTTTTTCAGGACGATCACAAACCCACAAGTTCACTGAGCTCAATGCAGTTAGAAATGATGGCTGTGTTTGTGTTATTTATGCTGTAATAGGTGATTGGTAATAAGATGACGTCTCTGAACCTGGCCACCATATTCGGGCCGAACCTGCTGCACAAGCAGAAGAGCTCAGAGAAGGAGTTCAGCGTGGAGAGCTCGGCACGAATGGAGGACAGCGCCGCTATCATCAGCGTGGTGCAGCTCATGATCGACACGCACCAGTCCCTGTTCACGGTACATCACACACGCACCATGACCTTATGACTGAGATATGAGCATGCCCAGCCAGAGAAAATACAACAATAAAAATAAATCACCACTTCTATGGCTGTTTGTTATGACAGTTTTATGAAAGTGCTTGAGGTGTAGTTTATGCTGCTCAGCGCTAAAACGCTCGGCTTTTCCAGCACAGTTCTCTGGCATGCCCAAAAAAGGGCTGCTGAGATGATTTGGACCATTTGTTTGAATGAAGGACAAGTATGCTTGCAGAATAGAAACATTGCATCCTTTTAAAGGGGTAATAGTTTACATAAAAAATTAAAAACAAACAAACATTATTAAGGTGTGTGTATATATATATATTTATTTATTTCCTACGGTCCTAATTTTGCTAATCACAATTTCCTTTGAGTAATATTGGACATATTATATATACATATATATATAATCAAATATTGTTATCTCAGATGATGAAGGAAAGTTTGTTTCCTCATGATATGAGCTCTTTAAAGTCACTTTTAGTAAATGTCCTGTCACAGTTCAGTGATTTTGAGTCGGCTGTGCATTGGACTGTGTCTCTTAATGTAAAAAGATTGTATTCCTTGTAAAGAGTTTGATAGCCACCCAATGCTAAAGCCCCTGTAAAGCTGTGTGTGTGTCAGTGGTGTGACTGGACTCGGCTGTGTTTTGATGGAAGGTGTTGATGTGATTTGTGCCGCAGATCTCAGCGGAGCTGCAGAACGAGCTTCTGCTGAGTTTGCTGGACACGGACAGTGATGTGGTGGATTATCTGCTGAGGAGGAAAACACCACAGTGTGAGTAAGTGACTTTGAGTCTCCTCTGAACAACAAGACTGACGAGCCAATTATACCTGCCACTACTACTGATTAACCCTCAATAGACAAGAACTGTGCAGTAATAATTCATCAGACTGCATTATATTATATTGTATTGTATTAAATATATGAATATTATCATATTTTATAAATTTTTGATATTATCTACAATTTTAAGTATTAATAAAGAATATAACACACCACAAGCGTGAGCAGTGCGCATGCAGAGCGTGCACATTGTGCTTTCACTGGCAGCGTTTGTCGCGTGCAGTTGAACCGTGGCTTGTACTGCATGCAATACAGACGAGTATCGTCATTTCTGTCATATTTTCCAGCGTTCTCCTCCGAACACTGTGTGCCATGTGCTTTGATGTATGATATGGCCATGCCATGACCATGCCTCCTCCCCTCTGTCCCACACTACATGTAAATAACATGCTATATAATATATAGGTAGTTTACACAATAAACTTGAGCTAAGTTTTCAATGTGTATACGAAAAATTTGCCGATCCTGTCAGGAAAAATTATGTCTGACAGGAATATTATTTTTTGCCATCTAACAGAAGGTATGTTGCATATGCTAGATTGAATTGGCTGTTACTTAAGTATTTTGTGTATCAGTCTATAAAATTAATAAATCAGAATTGGGGGTTCAAATAGGGCTCTGGGAAATAGAAAGGACTCACTATTCTAATGTACTGTAGCCGTGTGTTTATGTATATAATGTTGTTTTTTTGTATTAGGTGCATCTATTGTTTGTTTAGTAATTATCTATGTGAATTGATGTGAGATGCACTGAGATCCAAGACACATTTTGGAAAGATGTAATTGGATTGAATAATTGAATTGAAAAAGTAATATTAAAGCTCACAAATGCCTGTAGTTTTATTAATTTAACAGACCTTTGGAGTTTGGGGAAAAACTCGTGGAAGTGAGTTTTCGTGCATTTAATTTTTTCATATGGTGATTATGAAAATTCATATTGTGTTATTTTTAATGTTAATCGGGTCAATTTTGCTCCTGCTCCCGCTCCCAGTGTGAATGCACTCATTTGTTAACATGCACGCCCAAAAACATATGCGCTGCTCACACGCCGCTCACGCTTGCGGTGTGAAACGGGCATAAGAATATAAAAAGCACTCATATAGTACACAAAAATATATTATATTACTTATGAATATTATTTATTTTCACAGCATTACAGTAAATTATATCATAAATAATTTTATTATCATTTTTTGTTATTATATTATATACAATTCCAAGTTTAAAAAAATAATGAAGAATATATAAACTGTTAAAAAAGTGCACAAAGATAGTCAAAGGTCTTTCTTAATATGAAATGACAGTTTGTGGGCTTTATATTATATTATATAAATAACAATATATAAATGTTATTTATTTTCACAGCATTAAAGGAAATCATATTGGCTTATATTTTCTTTTATACATTTTTATTATGATGTTATATATTATTCCAAGGGGTAAAAAATTTATTAGGTTTACTCTGTGTCATGAACTACAAAATTAAAAACATTTTTATAATATATATATATATATATATATATATATATATATACAGTATATTTATAATATAATATACTATAATAAATATAATTATTTAAATATTATTAATTTTTACAGCAATAAAGTAAATTATTTAGTATAATTTATATTATTCTATTATAAACAATTGAAGTGTTGTAATGTTGTGCTGGATCTGTGGTCCTGCAGAGACATGAAGAGCTCGAGTGGAGAAATCTCTCCGTATGATAACAACTCTCCGGTGCTCTCAGAGTGGTTTCTTCCATCAGGACCCGAGCATCAGAGTCCCACAAACCTCCAGCATGCTCCTGATAACTTCTGCCTCTCAGCCTCACAAGCCGGCGCCGGTGGGTTTATTCACTAATGAAGAGACGTCAGTGATACTGACCACTGATTTAAATGAGAACTCATACAAATAGTGCTCAACATCTGCATCACACAAGAAACTCTCAGTGAATGGAGTTTGTCATTAGGTTATTGCTACTGATACTCTAATAAGCATAAACACACAGCACAAATATTGGGTAAAATAGTAATATTAGATCAAACCAGGGGCATTATAGTAGTCCTAATCTCAGATGAACACCTCTGGTGTGACTTTAAATGCAGACCTTGAGCCAAAAACTCATCACCAAACACCAATGACTTGTATAATGGTACAGTCATTTTAGACACGTCCAAAACTGTTGCAACAGAGATGGAAATACAGTTTTTAAATATGTGAGTTATGCTTCCATCTTTGTTGCCACAGTTTTGGAAGTGCCTTCTTCTGTTCGAAAGAAGGGGGTGTCCCAATACTTTTGTCCATACAGTGTCTATACAAATCATTGGTGTTTGGTGATGAGTTTCCGGCTCAAGGTCTGCATATAAAGTCACACCAGAGGAGTTCAGCTGGGATCAGGACTTGGCTTTCTGCAGACCAGTCAAGTTCTTCCACACTGACTCAATCAATCATGTCTTTTTGAAGCGTGTCTTATACACAGAGACACTGTCATGTTAGAATAGAAAAGGGTTCTGTCCAAACTGTTGCTATAACATTAGAAGCACACAATTCCCTAGAATATCATTATATGCTTAAACATTAAGATTTGTACTCATAGAAATTACTAAAGTAGTCAAACCTGATCATTAGAAGGGGGTGCCAATACTTTTGGCAATATAGTGTATGTGTGTGTGTGTATATATATATATATACACACACACACACATACATGTGTGTATGTGTATATGTGTATATAGAATTTTTTATTAAATTTTTTTTACCTGAACTCAACACAGCACAAAATCTGCATTCATGTAATGCTGTCTTATAAATGTGTTGAAAGGAGGCAGCACAGGTTTTGTGAGAGTTGTACGTGTCAGTAATGAATATTCTCTTCTCCTCAGGGGAAACCATGCATGATAAGGCTCGTATCTGGCGAACACGACATGCTCTTCTGTCAGGACTTCATGACAAACTGCTCACAGGTACAAACACGAAACAAAAGACATGTCAGTCAAAAAAAAAACTATGCATGAGAGTTTTAAGAACCACATAATCGATCCTGTATTATGCAATACACTGTATTTTATACAGTAGAAGTTCTTTTAATCAAAGGGAAACATTAAGCACTAACATTTTGTCTTTACACAATTCACTTTTGTTCTTTTGATAATCTTTATTACAGTATTTAAATGGTCAGATAGTGAATCTGTATCCTTTGGTTAAAATGTATTATTTTTCAACCACATACACATATGTGTGCTGAATTGTGGTGTAAATTCAAAAAATGTAATTTACGGTGTCAAAACTAAAATAATAGTGATATTTTGCAGCCCTTAATAAAAAAATTAAAAAAAGTTATTTCTGATGACTTTTGAGAATATTCAAAAATGTGAATTCTTCCTGAGTGTTGTCTAAAGAACAGTCTTCAGAGAGAAAAAAAAAGATAAGATTCTTAAAAAGTATTTTTGGGAATACAGAATATAAATAAGAAAATGAGAATAAAATGGCAGTTTTTGTTTCCTAAAAATGTTTCATGAACCTTAGAAATGTATTGTATTATCACAGCAAGATCAGTCTTATTAACCCCATTAAAATGAATGGAAATTAAGTTTGTTTGACTTTATAACTCATGATTGCTGAAAAACAGACCAAATTTATGAAACCTACATATTTATATCAAACAAAACAAATTTTTTAAAACTAAATAAATTTGTTTTAATTGCATACATTTCACTTTCAAATTAAAAAAGTGTTTTTTTTTTTTTTTTTTCATGCTGCAGTGGTTCGTCAATAGATGCACATTCATGTTTATCAACAAAATTCAGTCCAAAAGTGTTAGATATAGTGAAAATGAATAATTTCTGAAGATCATGTGACACTGAAGACTGGAGTTATGATGCTGAAAATTCAGCTTTGCATCACAGGAATAAATTATGTCTTAAAGTATATTAAAATAGTAAACCATTATTTTAAATAGCAATAATATTTCATAATATTACTGTTTTTCCATATTTTTGATCAAATAAATGCAACTTTCATAAGCATTATGAAACGCATAAAAAATCTTTCTGATCCCAAACTTTTGAACGGTAGTGTATTTTACAAAAGTTTTTGGACACTAATTTTACAAAAAGTATTTTTGACACTAATGGTACTCCATACATACCTGGGTCAAAAATGAGCCGAACACAAGACATGTTATATCTCTTAAAACATATTTGTAAAAAATCTGAAAAAATGACATGTATTTGTAAAAATCATGTAAAATGTATTTTAAGGGTCTAAAAGCATTTGCAATGTTTCATTCCTTTACTAAAAACTGAATTTTTTAGACATTTTTATACATCTCTTCCAGGTCAAAATGTCCTGAACTCATTATGAGGGTTATGAATAAGGAAATGTGTCTCTGTCCTTCAGGTTCGGATGGACACCTGTATAAACGCGCCTCCTCTGATGTTTTCTACGATGACGATAACTACACAGAACCTGTGCGTGAGACTCAAGCGTCCCCTACAAATATCACCGCTGAATGTAAAGCGCGCCTGCAGGTCACCAGTGCAGACGGCAGTCCTCTGAGCGCCCCGCGCCATCAAATGCATCCAATCGCATCAAGCCACCGGACTGCATTTCACCATTCAGAGGAGATGGTGGCATTTCCCGACAGACTTCCTGCCGTGTCCATGCAGCCACGTGTCACTTCCCGTCAGGGTGCCGCATCACAGATGCCATCGAAGAGCTTCGGAGCGGAGCAGCATCCAGACTGGCCCACAGAAAAGTGGCAAATATGGCAACTCCTGTCATCAGACAGCATAGACACACTTCCAGAGACTATGGTGTGAAACACGCTTCTTAAAGGGACAGTTCACCCAAAAATGAACTTACTGTCATCAAAAGAAGATATTTGAAGGACCCCATTGGCTTTCATTGAATGAGGCATTTCTCAAGATATTTTATTTTATGTTCCACAGAAGAAAAAAGGCATACAGGTTTGGAATGAATAAAGGATGACAAAATGATAATTTTTGGGTGAACTGTCCCTTTAAGGAACTTTTAATTTGTGAGTGAATTTGAAATGAATCGGCAGAACACAGAATGTTGAATTAGAATTTGAATTGGAATGAGAGGAGGCACCACAAAATGTTAGCACATTGTTTACAGATAATTATTATTTTTTTTAAATATATATTATTGATATAAAAATTTGGGATGAATATTTTAATGTTTTAAATGTAAGATTGGGGTCATTATGATTTTTTTTTTTTTTTTTTTTTACAAAATATTAACCATTTTAAATTGATCAAAAGTGACTGTAAAGACATTTATAATGTTACAAAAGATTTATATTTCAAATAAATGCTGCTCTTTTGAACTTTCAATTCATCTGTGAATCCTGTATAAAATATATCACACTTTCTACAAAAACATAAAATCTTTTCAGAATTGATAATAATCAGAAATGTTTGTTGAGCAGTAAATCAGTATATTATAATGATTTCTGAAGATCATGTGACACTGAAGACTGGAGTAATGATGCTGAAAATTCAGCTGCGCATCACAGGAATAAATTGCAGTTTAACACATATTCACACAAAAAACAGCTATTATGAATTGTAATAATATTTCAAATTTTTACTGAATTTTTGATCAAATAAATGCAGCCTTGCTGTGCAGAAGAGACTTCTTTCCAAAACCATGTGTTGGGTGTATGAACATGGTCATTGGTAATTATACCGAAGAATTAAACTACTCTTTTAACAGTTATATTAATTTATCTGAATAGAATTTTAATTCTAATTCCATAGATTGCAAATCAAATTGTAATTCTGCATTCTGTGTGTTGTGGCCAGTTCAATTCAAATGAACTGAAAATAAGCCTTAAATTCTGAATTCACTTCAGCCTCAGATGAAGCTCAATAGAATTTATATATAGAATATATCAAATAACTGCAGTTCAGTTCAGTTCCATTCAGTAGTTTGGTCATTTCCAAAGACTCTATTTTTTTGTAGTTGATTTTAAACACGCTTTGGAGATTTAAAGATTCATTCAGATTTATCTATTAATAATGCCTCATATTTCCAGCTTTATCCTTCTTTCATTCATCATCAGTTGATTTTGTCGCTGATTATGTTTTAGGAAGTATTTGACTTCCTGTCGTCACGTCATCATTTCATAAGGTAACGAGCATTTCAGATGAATTACAGTGCTGCAAACATAGAGAACATCATATATACAACATCCAATGTATTTATTTATTAATGTTATTTATTAAATTAGCCACTAGTATGCTACCACTGTGTATAAAGTGTATAATCATCACAGAATGATTTATTTCAGAGTTAGTTTGTTGCCTCAGTGTTGCTTTATCTGCATAAAATCAATAAGATTTTTTTATCTTCACCATATTCAGATATTAAAGTCAAAATGACTGTTAATTCATGTTCCTGGTTCTACTTACCTGTGATTCAATGGGGCACATTATTCTGAAGAAACATGTTTATCTTTATATATATTTTTTTAATGTAATAATTTGTTCTGCCTCTGAAACAACGTTATTTCTTGACTGATGTTGCTGTAAATTTCCTCCCCTCAGTTCATCAGAGATCAGGATGAGTTTGTTTCTTCATCAGGTTTGTAGAAATGTGTCTCTGCATCAGTGTCTCAGCAATGGATGCTCTGCAGTGAATGGGTGCCGTCAGAATGAGAGTCCAAACAGCTGATATATCATCACAATAATCCACACCACTCCAGTCCATCAGTTAACATCTGGAGAAGACAAAAGCTCAAACTAATCCATCAAGAAGACATTTTTAACTCAAATATGAGTCTATAATCCATAATAACTCTTCCTCCAGTGAAAAAGTGTTCTGGTCTGAATCAGGAGAGAAATCTGCACAGATCAACCAGCGTTTACAAGCTAAAACATTCCAGAACAGCTCTAACAGGAGATATATTTTTATGGATTATGGATATGGTTTCAAGTTAAAAACATCTTAATGCTGGATGTTTTTCATCTTTTGTCTTCTCCAGATGTTAACTGATGGACTGGAGTGGTGTGGATTATTGTGATGTTTTTATCAGCTGTTTGGACTCTCATTCTGACGGCACCCATTCACTGCAGAGCATCCTTTGCTGAGACACTGATGCAGAGACACATTTCTACAAACCTGATGAAGAAACAAACTCATCCTGATCTTGGATGATCTGAGGGTGAGCATTTTTTATTTTATTTTTTCAGCTAAGTATAACTTTTGGGTGAACTATTCCTTTAAATTACAACCACATGAAGAACAAAGCAATCATGTCCTGTATATGAGTTTTATACATTTATAAGTGAGTTTTAGTACTTCTTTATTTTCTCTGTCAGAGTTCTGTTTGATATTTGTGGTATGTGTACAGCCGAGAGTGATATAATGTTGATCATTTTATAAAACAAATATATATATTTTGATAATCAATTATTTTTATCCAAATAGTAGGTGAAAGACCAAAATACAGTGTTTTATGACGTTGTATCAAAGTCTCTTTGTTTTCATCATGCAGTTCATACACAATAGAATTCAATGAAACTCTTCCAAGAGCCTTAGATTGGGTTTTTGGGTTGTGCTTTAATTTAGATTTTTTTTTTTTTTTTTTTTTTGCCTGTAGTCAAAAGCATCTGAGTTCAGAAACACAATAAAATGAATGTCTCTCAAAGTCCATCTGTGCAACATGAAGATTTATTTTTATTCCACAGTACAGTGTTATTTTACTACCATTTAGATACTATTCTAGTTTTTATTAACATTATTATTTTTTTTTTCTGTTTTCATTTTAGTGTTTTTTTTTTTGTTTGTTTTTTTGGTGTCATTTTTACTTAATTTTTTATTTTTTTTTATTTTTATTGATTTTTAATACAGTTTTTGTTTTAGTTATTTTAATACAAGTTAAACTAAATGAAAAATTATGCCTTGGCATTACCTGAAATAAAATTATTATTATTTATTTATTTATTTTTTTATTTCAGTTAATTTTATTTCAAGTAACGGACATGTTTTTAATGGTTTTTGTTTTATTTACTATAATAACCCTGTAGACTTCAGCATTAATTTCCGTTCAGAATGGAGTTATTGTACTTTATTTGTACTACAAATAGATTGATGTTTACTGTAAATATTGTGTGTTTATGCTTGTCGGTTTCCTTAGGCTTTGTATTTAGTCCATTGTTTTGGTTTCCCAGGAGCATGAAGCCACATTCACATTCCTTTCAAACAGGAAGTTACAAACAGTCGAGTGATCTGATGAAGTGAAGTGGACAGCGAGGCTTTTGGCGGATCTTGGCTCTGTTCTGGGACTTTTGCTTTTGCCACATTTCAGTATGCTGATGGAGTGACCTGTTCAAGTCACACACATAAAATATTATTTATAAATTTAGACATTTCTAATTATATTTTGACTTTTGTAAAAGTACTATAAATATAGTCAATTATTAATATATATATATATATATATATATATATATATATATATATATATATATATATACATATATATATTAATCAATTAAAATGAATCAGATTAAATGTAATAATAAAAATTTAATATATAATATTAATAATATATGGATGGAAACATTTATAATCTTTTTATTTATTTAATTTAATTTATTTAGTTCTACTTATAATGCATGAAAAACAGTAGCTTGAACATTCTTCCTACGCAGCAGTTTTGGTAAGAGATGATTATGTAGTAGTTTTGGTTTATTTATTTATAATATTTCATGGTGCACCCTTGATTCAATCATTTACAATGATTCTTGTATTTTACAGGTCTTTATGGAGTATGGCTACAGATGATTGATTACAGACATTTATATTAAGGTACGTTCATTTTTTTTTACTTTTTATTGATTACATTTACAATTTTATTGTCATTTTGGGGTTGATCCTAAACTGCAAAAATGAAATAAATAAAAACTCAGTATTTTTTTTTTTTTAATCAAGATACATTTCATTGAGAAACAAAATAAAAACCTGAAAAACTGAAATCTGAAACATGTTGTAATCAAAAACGAATTAAATTTTGATACAAGGAAATAATATTCATGAATATGATAATTCTGTCCCCATTAGCAGATATTTGTTCTTGTTTTAAGCAACAACTACAAAAAAAAATCACTTAATTTTGACCCATTTTTTAGAAAACGAGACTTAATAAAGTCCTTTTGCTTCTCCAGTAAATGTATCTTGATTTAATAATGTTTAGATATTTGTACTGGAAAACAAGTTACCAAAAAAAACTAAGTAAGAAAATGATTTTTTGCGGTGTACATATTTTTAGCAGTAAAGCTGTTTGAGTAGTTACTAGACAAGCCACTAGAGGGAGACACAAGAGTTCAGTTCAGTCATGAACATTAAACACATTCAGCATTTAAAACACTACAGTAAAGCATCACATTATAAGAAGAAAACAGTATAATTTCGATGTGTTGAGTGATTTATATGAAATGTTTGAGTGTGCTTAAAAAACTAGAACATGACAAACCATATTGTGGTCTGAGAATTCCGGACTCCAGGGTCATGTCGGTTCCCACAATCATGGAAAACCTGGAAATGGCAGGGAAGTTTAAAACTGTGGTTAGCAGGCCTAGAGAAGTCAAGGAAAGGTCTTGAAAAAATCACGGAAATTCACTGGTGAAAATGTGGGAAATTTGATTCATGTCTCGTCAGGTCTGTTATTATGATTTCAAGGAAAATTCACCCAGAAATCATAAACGGCCTCTCATGATGATCAAACCCACCGAATGACTTTCATTTTTCTGTGAAACACAAACGCAGATCAGAAAGATGTGTGCGCTTCTGCTGAACACACAAAAAAGCTCTGTTTTCTATATGTGAATGTGTAAAATCTTTTATATATATTATGTATTTAGTATTTTTCAGGATTCTTTGATGAATAGAAAGTTGAAAAGAACAGCCTTTTTATGAAATAGAAATCTTTTGAAACATTATAAATGTATTTACTGTCACTTTGAAACCATTTAATGTCATTGCTAAATAAAAGCATTGATTTGTTTAAAAAAACATCTTCCTAACCCAAATATAATTATTAATTTATAAATATTGATATGATACATAATTATTAATAATATATTATAAATAATATATTAATAATAATAATAAAGCTTACTAATCCCAAATATAATGATACATTTACAAATATATATATAATATATATTAAATAATTTATTATTACTATTATTTATTTAAAAAAAATCCCTAAATATATAAAAATATGTGTAAACATTTAAAATCTTATTATAAATTTACTATATAAATGTAGTAAATTAGTAAAGTATTTTTAAAAGAACAACAACATTATATTAAATGTATGTCCACAGCCAACAGAGCAATTTTTTTCTTTACTGTTCCAATACTTATGGAGGGCACTGTATATATATATATATATATATATATATATAAATTACTAAAAATAGCAAGAGAGAGTGGGAGAATGTAAATATATGTCATATGCAGTTATATGGAGTCATATTTCATTACATTTTTATAGTTTTTTAGTAAAACCCTCCACTTTCACTGCATGGAAAACAGCAGCTTGAACATTTTTCCAAATGTGTTTTATGCTCAACAGACACAAGAAAATACATGATCACGGCTAAATGGTGACTGAAGTTTTTTGCAGAATAAGACTGTCGTCTGACGAGCTGCTTTCCTGATGAAACAAGCTGAAACAAGTGGGATTCCCCTTGTCTCGTAACATGTGCTTCAGCTTTATGAGCCAATCTGCAGCACAGCTGTGTGTCGCTCTGACTAACAGTTAACCGTGATATACGGCTCAACCGACGGAGCAGCATTCACACTGATTTATGACAGATTCTGTCTGCTGCTGCATGATCCTCAGATGATAGCCTGTCACTCAAAGCTTTTCAGAGTGAAAAAAAACGATATTCAGTGAGAAAAAGACTGATTTCATCCATAAGCAATTGATTGGATCACTAAAAGTGGGCGATACCAGAATAATGGAGAGGGACGGAGCTGAAAAATAGTGACAGTAAAAAAGAGTGGTTGCCAGGGACCAGAGGCCCCTTTTACTCTGCTTTAAAAGTACTTTTCAAGTGTCTGCACATTATCAGAGTGTTTTTCTTTAGAAAACTCTACTTCACAACATTCCAAAGCATAATAAAGTGAAGTGAAGTGACATACTGCCAAGTATGATGACCCATACTCGGAATTCGTGCTCTGCATTTAACCCATCCAACATGCACACACACACACACACACACACACACACACAGCAGTGAACACACGCACACACACAGCAGTGAACACACACACACCGTGAACACACACCCGGAGCAGTGGGCAGCCATGCTGCGGCGCCCGGGGAGCAGTTGGGGGTTCGGTGTCTTGCTCAAGGGCACCTCAGTCGTGGTATTGAGGGTGGAGAGAGCACTGGACATTCACTCCCCCCACCTACAATCCCTGCCGGCCCGAGACTCGATCCCGCAACCTTTGGATTACGAGTCCGACTCTCTAACCATTAGGCCACAACTTCCCCATGTACTTTTTACTGCACTACGTTTCATATTAAATATCATTTAATACTTAATTTCATTAGAAATCTAGTACTTTCTTACTTGTACTCAAGTAAAAGTACTTCAAAGGTTTACTTGAGTACAAGAAAGTACTACATTTTTAATGTTCTTAAGTATTAAAGGTAAAACAAACAACAAATTTTATTTATAAAATGTAGTGCAGTAAAAAGTATGACATCGTGCAAGAAAAACACTCTGATAAATTACAGATACTTTTTACATTTACTTGAGTAAAGTAAAAATACTTCACTACTGTCCACATCTGCCAGGGACTGTTAGTAATAATAATAATAATAATAATATTTTTGAATTTATAATTAGATTTGGTTCAGTATGATTTTTATATTCATACAACAGTTATTTCTGATCCTCGAGTCTGATTGGCTGAGAGCCTCTTCCAGCGGTGCAATATTCTAGTGAACCATTTGTATCACTCCGCTTGCAGTATTTCTCACAGTAAGTGTCATGGCGGACGCCCAAATCCATTATCATTTTATAAATAATACTATTTTTGTGTCACGGAATGTAGTTTTAAGAGTTTTTAGGTGAGAATTTACTTGTTTAGACTTCAAATATGCAGTTTGTTAATAAAGATAATGCAGTAGTGGTAAATACTTTTATATTGAAAGAGACTGAAACAGGGTTGTAAACAAGGAAGTTATTTTTACTTTTTATAAACACCTTATAAGATGCAGTCAACAAATGCACTGAGCAGCGCTGTCATCGGAAATCACCCTACGACAAAGATATTGCTTTCCTCATTCAAACTAATGTTTTATTGTGAATATGAGATTGAGCTGAAAACTGAATGCTGGATCAGATGCAGGTGATCACACTCGCTTAGTCAATCTCTCTCTCATAATACTCTACTACACATAATACACTGCTTTTAGTACATTAATAAAATAAAAGGGTGTAGAATTTAGTACGGACATTATAGGGGCATGTCCCAATATCCAGTGACTACTAAATTGTCCTTAGCAATAATTTTGATCAAACAATTAAATATATGTGTATGTAACCACTGTTGTTGTAATTTCAGATGCATCTGAAATAGGTCATACCATTGATATTGAGGAGTTAAATACATACAATAGAAAACTGTGCACTTTCAAGGACGCACATTAAATATATGAGCAGAGAAAGAACATGTAAGAGCCAAAGTGTTTCAAACATAAGAGCACAGTTCAGCTGAATGGCATAGTTTACCCTTTTCAACTTTATGTTGTTCTGCTGTTTTGTGTTCATCTGCTTCTCCCATTTGCTCTTTTTACATTGACTCTATAGACTCATACAATCAGATCCAACAATAATTTCTCAAATATGTATTACTACTTAGTACTAATGTTTGCTTATCTCACTAGTTTTGTCAGTGTTGTATAAACATGCAAAAAATAAAGACACAACAGACAAGTCAATTCAATTGAGTGAGTCATTTATGCTGGAACCGCTCCGATTCGAACGACATCGCTTGTAATGATTTTAAAAAACAGGTAGAGTGATTGATGAAATGGAACTTTTCGAAACTCAGAATCAATTAAAACATTGCATCTCAAAATGATTCACTGTTTCGAAGCACGCGAATCAAAGCGCGATAACCTCCCCGTGCTGGGTTGCATCGTATCATGTGTCGGCTATAGCCAGAGATATTGTCAAAAGCATCAAATATTTGGAATATTAAGAGGATTTAGCATTTCCAATTTATGTAGGCCTGTTACTGTCAGTCCTGTGTTCCTGTGTCTTGTGTTCCTGTCCTCTCGTGCCCATATTTGGTTAGTTCCTGTTCCTGTCCTCATTTTGCTTATCAGTTTATTAGTCCCCAGCCGTGTGTCATTTATTATCTAGCTTACTCCTCTGTTTATAAGCCCTGTGTTCCCTGATTCTGGTGTCAGCTGTTATACGTCATTCCTTGTGTTCTGTGTCTCCTGCGACTCCTGTGTTCAAGCGATTGGGTCAATAAATACTGTTTGATGTATGATTCCCTTGTCTCCTCGTTCCCGGTCTCCAGTGAATGTGACAGTTACATTCTTCTTATTATCAGGCCTATTATTATTATTATTATTAAGTTACTTATATTATTAAATTACAATTAATTTGTCCCACAATAATTTCATAGCGCATCAGGATAATTAAACATTAGGCTATTAGTGTCACGAATCTGGTCCATGCTCTCCCGGTTAACCACCACTAGAGGTCACCCGTTCACCACAGTGACTATTTTCACTCACAACACATTGGACTCCATTTCCCACAATCCATTGCACTGACGACATGCACAGCTGTTCACTATCTCGCCCACACCTGATCATCATTTCACAATCACCACCACTCACTATTTAAGCCTGGGACTTGCTCTTGCTCACCGCTGAGTATTGTTAGCCTGCTACCTTACAAAGCGTTCTTAGTTTTCATAGTCTTGCCTTGTTTTCCTTTCCGTGTCTGACCCTGCCCGTGTTTTCTGGTTTTACCCTTCGCCTCTGCCGTTTGGACTCTGTTCGCTCCCCGTTTGGACTATTGCTCTCTTTTCTGGATTATCTCTCTGCCTTGCCCCTTTGGATACTGTTTACAATTAGCTTACACCTCATTGAATATGTTTTTAAAAAGGTCTTATAAAATAAGTCTATTAATTTATACAATGATTTATAGGCCTATAATTTAATTATTGACACTGCAATCATCAGTGAAAATTGAGAGCAGCTTTATTTCAAGCTCCGACTTTCAAAAACATGAAATAAAATTTAACATGAAATACGTTTCTCATTTTGTACAGGTCATAAGAGAAATATTAAAGGGGACCTATTATGCAAAAATCACTTTTATAAGGTGTTTGAACTCAGCCGTGTGGCCGCAGTGTGTGAAGACAACCAGCCTATAATGGTAAAAATCCACTCATTTTTTATAATCCCAATAAATCTGTCACGAATCCTGGCCATACACTTCCACTCACTCACCACCAGAGGTCACCCGCTCACCACATGGACTTTCACACTACACAGCACATTGGACTCCATTTCCCACCATCCATTGCACTCACTAATCACTCACAGCTGTTCACACTGATCACGCTCACACCTGAGTACCATCTCACAATCACGATCACCAATCACACACACTATTTAAGCTTGGGACTTCCTCTGGCTCATCGCTGAGTATTGTTAGCCTTGTTACATTACCAAGCGTTCCTTGTATCCCTAGTTAGATTGCCTGTGTTTTGATTCCTGCCCGTGTTCCCGGATTATTCTCTCTGCCTTGCCCTGTTTTGGATACTGTTTGCCGATCGTCGACCCACGCTTGCTCTAGGATTGCTCTTGTGTCTTGCCTCTGCCATACCTGTCTGCTGTTTATTGACCCTGCCTGTCTTGACCACGTTTTGCAATAAAGCCTTGCAAATGGATCCGCACGTCTCACGTCTTGTCAACCCCGTAACAAAATCAAAACAGTCTCTCCAAACGAGCAGTTTCAGATTCTCCTTTTATACACTTCACTGAAGGGAAAAAGTCCCGCCCATTTGTGATTTGTGACTCTCTGCCCTAGTGGTGCTGTTTTGTGCCTCAAAGCGAGCAAAGAAGACATTCAGCTCGTTCAGCAGGGGGATGGTGCTGTCACAGGTCTGTGGTGTGGTGTAGTCCGTAATGGTCTGTATCCCCTGCCGCAGGCTCCGAGTGTCTCTGCTGTCGCTGAAACGATATGCTATCCTCCTGGAGTACTGTCTCTTGGCCTCTCTGATGCCGCGGGAAAGGTTGGCCCTAGCTGTCTTCAGGCCCTCCTCATCTCCAGCTCTAAAGGCAGCGTTCCGAGCCTTCAGAAGTCTGTAGACCTCCCCTGTCATCCAAGGCTTCTGGTTGGCCCTGACAGTGATGGACTTTGTGACCGTTACATCATCAATGCACTTGGTGATGTAGGCAGTGACAGTCTCTGAGTACTCTTGGAGGTCTGTAGTGTTGTTGTATGTGGCAGCCTGTTTAAACATATTCCAGTCAGTGGTGTCAAAACAGTCTTGAAGTGCCTCTGACGACCCTTCCGGCCACACTTGTATCTGTTTGTGTATTGCTTTGATGGCTTTAACGAGCAGTCTGTATGCAGGCATTAGCATGACAGTGATGTGGTCTGAGGCTCCGAGGTGGGGGGGTTAATCTCCTCTCTGGGTGGTGTAAACAAAGTATTTTTCCCCTAGTTGGAAAGTCTATGTGTTGATGTATTTTTTGGGAACACACTCTTTAAATCTGCGTGGTTGAGATCCCCAGCCAAGATGAGAAAAGCATCTGGGTGGGCTGTCTGCTGCTCACTGGTGTGCTGGTACAGATCATTTAGTGCCTCACTCCTGTTGTTGTTGTTGTTGGAGCTGGGAGGGATGTATACAGCAACGAGCAGTATGGCTGTATATTCCCTCTGTAGATAGAACGGCCGGCACTTAATAATCATAAACTCCACCAAGGGTGAGCAGCGTTTGCAGACCACAACAGCGTCGCGGCACCATGCATCATTGATGTAAACACAAAGCCCGTCGCCGCAGATCTTACCTCCCTCGACGAGAGCTCTGTCAGCTCGATAGCATGTTAGCTGGTCGAGCTGTATGGCGCAGTCCGGTACGCTGTTGTTAAGCCATGTTTCTGTAAACACAAAAGCACAACTGTCTCTTACAGTCCTCTGAGTAGAGCGAAGTAGTCGGATGTAGTCCAGTTTATTGTCCAAAGAGTGTACGTTCGCCAGTACGATGGTGGGGATAGCTGGGTTGTGTGGGTTGGCCGCTAGCCTAGCTCGGATACCTCTGCGCTTACCCCTCTTCTGCTTCCTCTCACGCCGCGTGTAGCGCCTCCGCTGTGGGCGAGATGCAGTAGTGGGGGTCGGTGATGGAGAGGGCTTTCGGAGCAGACCGAGGTCCCGCAGCTCTTTAGAGTTTAACTCTAAATATGTGATTCTGCCGACATCGAGCAGAAACTCACGACTGTATGCACGCTTAAAGACAGGTAGACGCGACGAAGATGTACAAAAACATTGCGACTTACAAGACAAAAAACACGAAAACACTGTTCTGTCAGGAGAGAGAGAAGCCACTGCGTCTGTGCGCGCCTCCATGTTGTCCATGTTGTTTGAGCTAGAAAGTAAGCACATCATATTTTGTTTTCAAATTGCCTTTCTGTAAGTGCTCCTTGGCACTCTGTAAGGCTAATGTTCCTAAGCTACCATTGTTTCTGCATGTTTTCACTGATGCTGCCCTCACATGCTACTAGAATAATCGTAAATAGGAATGTGGTAGTTAAGCAATGTGAGTCGATCTCATTTGCATTTAAAGGGACACACACAAAAACGGCACGTTTTGGCTCATACCCTAAAAGTGGCAACTTAAACAAGCTATAAAAAATAATATGGGCTATTTTGAGCTAGAACTCATATATACACTCTGGGGGCATCAGAGACTTATTTTACATCTTGTAAAAAGGAGCATAATAGTTCACCTTTAAAGGAATAACTCAAGACAGTTATATATCAGCCATATACCGTTGTCAGCATATATTGAAATAGATTCGTATCTCGTCATCTCTAAGAGAATATGTGCCGTTAATGCAGCGTCAGATGCCAAAGCGCCATTAGCTTTTAGTTTTGTTACTTTCACTTTCTGAATAATTGACTGAAGTTAAGACGTTTACCGGCATAACTCTTGCGCTAAGTTTGCACATTGCTTGATATCAGCCTTCGTGGTTTAAAACAGAAATATTTCTAATATTTTATTATCGTAAAAGTGTAATAACCATGTTTTTTGGGGGGGTTTTTTGTTTGTGTTTTTGTATAACCACAGTTTTACTTCAAATACCATGGTTAAACTATGGTTAATGTAGCAAAATCATGGTTAATTTGTGGTCACCATGGTTTAAGTATAGCAAACTTTTTTTTTGTTTGTAGTAAAATCATAAGGGATGTGTTGCCAGGTTAAGAAAGAAAAAAAGTGATACATTTACACCTTAAGAGGACCCACAGGATGAATATAGAGATGCAGTTTAATGATCATTCAGAATGAACTGAAATGCTATTGAACAGGATTGTTCATCTATTTGACCATCTTTATATGTAATGTTAGCAGTAAAGCGTTCGTTGTGGAGTCTCAGAGATCTTGAATTCAGCTCTGAGCAGGTCATTAAATCAGAAGAGAGGAACAGAGTGAAGCTGTATTTGTGCTGTTGATCAAACATTCATTTCCTCACATCGTCACAGGAGAATTCATCCATCTGAACCTCAGAAACAATCGCAGGCTTTATCCAGGCCTGAGAAGAGTGTGTGTGTGTGTGTGTGTGTTCCCTCCACTGAATCCCAATCACATCTCCAGATGTTTGACTGCAGACGCTCGTTTAAAAACTCTTTATTTCCATGTGTTCGATTCAAGCATTTTTATTCAGCTCTTGTGATTCTGGGTTTAGAAAAGATGTTCATCCTTGTGAGTTTGATTCAGAGTTTTAATATCATTGAACCACTATCATAGTTTTTTTAAATATTTGAAACGCAATTGTATTTTTATATTTTTTAAATGTTAAAGTTTTAGTAATTTTCTTGTGTTTTTGACATTTTATAAGTTTTTGATGTTTAAAATATATCTGTCTAGCTTTTAATCATTTTTATTTTAGTTTGAATGAAAATGAGCAATGTTGCCTTGGCAGCCTAAATTCACCTTAAATTTTATTAGAATGTTTTTTTTTTTGTTTTTTTTCAGATAACAAAAATGTTTTGAACGTTGTGTGTTTTTGTGAATTTCATTCGTTTTTGACTGTTTTTATTCATTTGCTAAATAAAAAATATTTTCCTTAGCAAATAGCTGTAATAACATGTTTTTTCATATTTTATTTTATTTTATTTTAGAAAATGTTATTATGTTTTATTTTAAAGGGGACCTATTATGCTCCTTTTTACAAGATTGTGTATGTGAAGTTTTAGCTCAAAATACCCGACAAAATTTTTTTAGAGCTTGTTAAAATTGCCACTTTTAGAGTGTGAGCCAAAACGCTCTGATTTTGAATATGTTGCTTTAATGCAAATGAGCTGTTTTTGGGGTGGAGCTTCAAGAGCTCAAGCTCCTCATTATTAGGCAGTGCTAGCCTTTGCAAATAAACATTCCACTATTAGTACAAGCCTGTTATCTTTACAGAAAACATACTCTGTTTAAAAGTCAGTCATCTGATTATACTGTGCATAATAAATTCATGTTTGTGAATTACACAGACAGGGAGAACGGCGGGAAAAAAACATAGTTGGTCTCATGGTGCATGGCATGCTATCACAAACTTAATAAGTCCCACTCGTGATTATGAGCTCAATAAACTCAAGCGATCGACTCACATTGCTTTCATATGCAACTTTTAACGACCACATTCCTATTCACGATCATTCATGAAGATAGCATCAGTGAAAACAGACAAAGACAATGGTAGCTTTAGCATCATTAGCCTTACAGAGTGCCAAGAGGCTCTTTCAGAAAGGCAATTTGGAAAACAAACGCGTGATACTTACTTTGTCTGGAGCTGATGTTCACGTTGGTATTAATCCCTACACATATTGGGGACTTTACAGATTTTTTCCGGGACATTTACTTAAACAATGAAACTTGACCACAGTGTCCTCAGCGGCTCAGATCTCTGGAGACTCCAATGTTTGTTAGTGCATCCCAAAACACAACACCATTTCACCATTACAGGCTGGTTGTTTTCACACACTGCGGCCACACAGCTGTGTTCAAACACCTTGTAAAAGGGATTTTTGCATAATAGGTCCCTTTAAATAACAACAATTTTATGGTTTTCGTTTTCGTTTTCCTATAATAACCCTGCCTTGAACAGCCACAAATTCTTTGAATATATTTTGTTATATATTATATATATATATATATATACTGTATATGTGTGTGTGTGTGTGTGTGTGTGTGTGTGTATTCAATTGTCATTTTAATTTAGATAAACTTTTTGTCATTTTGTTGTGTGTTTGTCAATTTTGTATACACAGTTTTAAATCATTTTTAGTTTTAGTTACTTTTGTATATCAAGTTAAATTAAATGAAAATGAGAAATGTTGGCAACTAACTGAAATTAAATAAAAAAGTCTCTATAAATATTTTTAGAGTTAGTTTGTTTCAGTTAACCAACTCTGGTTTGATTGATCACAGGAAGTGTTTTCGTACCCTTTTGTATCTTAATGCTTGTCATGCTTTTAGTTGCATGGTATTATTTGCATGTAACATTATTTGCTGACCTGCTGTCTGTGATCTGTGAGCGTCCGGTTTAGAGTCTCTGATCTAAACCACTCACATATTTTACCTTCATTGGCATTAAAACATTTCTGTAAACTCGTCAAGTTCATGCATGTCTGTTTTACAGCTATGCAAAACACTTTTATATGGATCATTCAAACACAGAGCAACCAAACACCGCAGCAGAAACACACACTCATAGTCACACACACACACTTAACACACACTCACGCCCTTCCCAGCGACTGCAGGCTGAATGGAAATAATTACAGCATCAAGAGGATCTTTGATTTCACCCAAACTCTGCTTCTGGATGTTTTGCTTTGATTTATTTCAGGAAAGATGAAATTATTTCTTCCTGCGCTGTGTTTTATTGTAAATTACACTTTAAACTAGTGTTATTTTAGTATCATTATTCATTTATTTCTATATTTTCCATTTTCATTTTCATTTTTGTTAAACTTTTAAATTGTATTATCATATTTTCTATTTTTATTTTACTTTAGTTAAAGTTTTAGTAATTTTGTCTATATAGTTTTTATTCTTTTTTCCCATTTCAGTTATTTTAGTACATCAAGTTTGACTAATGAAAATATCAAATGTTTTCTAGCTGAAATAAAATAAGTTTAGTTTAGTTTAGTTTTTTTTAAATTCAGGTAACATTTATTTTAAATAACAAAAGTGTTTTATTTGTTTTTGTTTAGTTTATTTTTACGGTTTTAGTTACAATTATAAACCTGCCTTGAACTGCCACAAAAAAATTGTTTAATTTGTTTTATTTTTGTTTTTTATCATTTTCATTTAAATATGTTTTAGTTAATTTTTTGAAAGTTTTTATTATTATTTTCCATTTTTAGTTATTTTAGTATATCAAATCAGTTAAACTAAACGGAATTGAGAAATGCTGCATTGGCAACTGAAAATGTATTTAAATTTAAATAAATAAATATTTATTTGTTATTTTATTTTTAAGTTCAAATTTAAGCTAAATTTATTTTTTTGTCTTTTTATCATTTTAGTTATACTATAATAACCTGGCCTTAAACAGCAACAACAAATATTTTTGATTATATATTTTATTTTCTTATATTGAAAATTTTTATTTTAATCTTAAGATTTCGAAATTTTCTTTAAATATTTTTCTTTATTTTTTGTTTATTTATTTTTATTTCAGTTTTAGTTATATTAGTGCTTAGCTAAATTAAAATGAATTTGAAAAGATTTTAGTTTTTATTAACTACAATAAGCCTGTCTTGGAAAGCCACAATTACTCATGATTTTGAGCGTCTGCAGGGTGTCTGGGAGCGGCTCGTACAGACGGATGGTAACCATGCGGAGCGGCAGAAAGAGAGGTGCCTTGATAAAAGCAGGAAAGTTTCTTTACAGGCTTTGAGAAGCAGGGAAATTCCTGCGACTGCTGTTTATAGCTCTGTTTCCACTTGCATTGAACCCAAACCACCAAATGTTCTGCAGCAGGACTTTATAGAGGTTCTTCTCAACATGCTGGAGAATTCAGAGCAGCACGTGTGTGCAAAGCATTAAGCTCATTAAGATCCTGAACAAACAACTAAAAACACAGATAAACAAACAACAGCACAAACAGTGTGATTCATTCCTAACCTACATTATATCCAGCCTAAATTAGACTATAGTGGAAAAAGACTTCTTGCTTCTAGAATTTGATTCACTACAGTAAAAATGTTAGAATGATTAAGTTTGTTGATGTTTCAGAAAGATGCTCACCAAAACTGCTTTTATTTGTTTATAAATACAGTAAAATCTGTAATATTGTGACATATTAATGCAATTTAAAATAACTGTTTTGTATGTGAATATATATTAAACTGTAATTTATTTCTGTATTCAAAGCTGTATTTTCAGCATCATTATCCAGTCTTCAGTGTCACATGATCTTCAGAAATCAATGTTAAATGTTACATTTAAATAATAATATATACAGTACATTTTAATAATTATTTTTAATATTGTTTGTTTGTTTGTTTATAACCTAATTACATTTTATTTGTTTATTAATATTATTTCTAATAATAATTAATTTAAATTTAATTTAAACTACTACTACTACTAATCAATTTATTTAAAATAAATGTAAATAAATTCAATAATAAAAAATAAATACAAAAGTTTAATAAGTGAAATTTATTATAATATTGGTGATAATAATATTAAAATAATAATAAGAACCTTTATACATTTAGTTTTTTAGACTAGAGTCATGATCACTTGATCGCAGCTGTAAAATTCTCCTCTTGTGCACAGAACATATACCGACGGCATGCAGATTTAAATAAGTATGAAGTATGAGGACTGACTGAAGTGGGTAGTGTTGTTCTGTAAGGGTTAAGTGACGGCGCTCCTGTGTGAACCTGCCTGCAAACACACCCAGATCATAATAATACCACAGATTCACTGCACTTCTCTCAGATGATCATCAGGAGCGACGGCGTCATCTTCATCATCTTCATCATGGGGAAGCAGGTGAGACTCCAGCCTCGTATAGTGTGGGATCGTTTAACGATGCAGAAGTGGTGTGTAAAGTGTGCAACATCCTCATGAAGACAGATCTGTTGTCCATCAACATTTCAGATTTTTTCAATACGCATTCAACTAAAACATGAGCATGTTTTTCTGATCATCTTTCTGCAGTGGAGGTCTGTGGTTCCTCAAATATTTCTGCACTTTATTCACACTAAACGAGAGGTATAGCGTTCCTGTTTGGAGAAATATTGCTATGATTATGGCATGTTCAGCATTAGCGGTGATGTTTGTAATAATGTCATTGAGGAGGTCTGAAATCTGAATGACATGAGCCTCTTAAACTCCACAGACATCACACTGAAAGACTTCAGGCTAGAAATCCAGCAATGACCATTAAACTCAGCATTATAATGTAATTATGTGTTTCCAGTTTATTCAACAATCGACTGAAAGGCCTCGATAAATATCACATAATTATGAACATACTTTTAATATACTAGTTAATGTACACCAAATAGACTTAGAAAATAAAATTAATTATTTGATTTCATAAAGCTATATATAAACACACACACACACACACATATATATATATATATATATATATATATATATATATATATATACCGTAATTTACACAATTCAATAATTCATTATGCAAACGTAAATATATGTGTAAATGTTCATAACAAATTGTATTTTATATATAGCTTTTACTTTTGGATATAATTTACTGTAACTATACATATATATATACACACAAAATTCAATAATAAAGTCATTTATATAATAATAATTTATATAACAATACAATGTAAAATCATATATTTATGTATGTAAAATAATTCATATATTTATTTTTTAGTTTACGTAATAGTTACATTAAACTCAAAAATAAAATGTACATAAAAATAAAATGTATTTATTTATATAATAATACAATGTTTAAATATTCATTTTATATGAAATATTGACATTAAACATTTGTAAAGTTAACTTTACATATACTGTATGTAAAAAAAATATTTATTTAAATTAAATAATACACATAATAATATATATAAAACTTTATTAAAAAATATAACATATTTATATATTAAGTTTAATTTAAAAAGAGGTAGTGTTTTTCAGAACTGGGAAAGAACTGACTTTTTCTTCAGAAATGTGAAAGTCTAGTTTTATTTGTAACATGAATATTTTACTGGAGGTCAGATTGAGGCGCACTTGTGCTCGTCTCTAATGGTGATGTAGTGTGACGTGTGGGACGGGTTTGAAGGGTGCTTGTGAGCTCCCTCTCAGTTTAAATGTGCTCATCTGTCGATCCCACGCAGATTCACATCCTGTCTAATCACAGGAGGAGCTGCATCTGAGTGACGTGTAAAGCGACCAATCACAGTTCATTCTGAAACAGCTCACACCACAATAACTGACAGAGGCATAACAAACATACAGTCATGATGGGAGATGGGCAGTGGGTTTTTCTTTATTGTAAGAGCAGAAGAGAGAGTTTTGTTCGGGTCAGCGCTCTCAGAGCTCCTCACAGCCTAACGAGCGGCTGTTAATTCAGATGATGTCCCCTGCTAATTATACAACAGCCAAGAGCCACACGCATGAAGAATTCACATTCATTTACAATTTCAAACTCTTTCACAACACTGGCAAATGCACAGAAAGCTATATATAATGGTAATTAAAATATTTCTTTAATATAGTTTATTTTTGAGCATCATTTAACTCAAAAATAAAATTGTCAAAATAATGTTAATTATATTATATACACACAGACATATGTGTGTGTGTAATAAACATATATATGTATGTATATATATATATATATATATATATATACGTAATCGCACACAAATCATATAAATGTATATATTCATATATGTAAATGTAATATGTTTTATAAATTCAAATATAATATAATAAAATGGAATAAATGTAAATCATATGCAAATGTAACGCCAAAATATGTAAGCAAACGCACACAAAGCACATGTGTGTGTGTGTGTGTGTGTGTGCGCGTGTAAACGTAGCATTAAAATTTGTAAATAATGTATATTTGTATATATTCATATTCATATATAATATAATACAAATTTAATACATGTAAATGTGTATATGTAACTGTAACTTTATGTAAATGTAACTTTAAAATAACAGTAAAATAAACAATTGCACACAAAGCATAATATATTATATAAAATAAATAGATATATGTATATATATTCATATGTATGTAAATGTAATGTTAAAATATGTAAATAATTGCACAGCATAATATATATTATAAAAATATTTTAAAATATATATATATTCATATATGTAAATATAATTTAATATATATATTCATAATTGCACAGAAAGCATTGAAGTTCAGCACAAAATAATTCATTTACGTACAGTGTATTTTCATTCGTATTAGCCTACTGTTTATTAAAGTATGTTTATGAGAGCATCGTCTTACACATGCAACAATGCCAAACTCTACAAATCATTTGTGAGTGTTTCTCGTGTGAATCAGTGGTTCATTCACAGAGTTGTCTGTTGGTTTTAAGCTGCTGTTAATCTCTTGTGAAGTGCTTGGGCCTCGTCACACATGACCATTAGCAGTCCTTTGTTGTGAGAGATAGAGGCGTGTCGAGGCCGACAGCATGTCTGTTCGAGGGGTTCCCTGCATGCAGTAACGCATGATGCTGCTGCACGCTTCACACTCGCATGAACACACACACACACACACACACACACACAGCAGCGCTTCATTGTCCTTCACATGCGTCTGTCTGTACATCAGCTCTGCTCTGCTCTGCTCAGTAGCTGTTTACTCGTGGAAACTCAGCTGAGATTCACCGTAAGTCACTCTGAATGTCTTTACTAGTGTGTTGTTTTGTCCTTTTAATTGATGACCTACTTATTTAGTTAGTTATGGTTGAGCAGCGGATGATGTCAGTTACCAGCGCTCATGAGATCTGAATAGAGAACTCAATCTGGAAATGTGATTATGTAGTTCATGAAGTTATTAAAGTTTGCATTGCATTTAAAAGAAGAAGTGATTATTTATTAATAGGGTTCCCACGCTTTTGGAAAAACTAATTGTGATTTCCAAGGCCTGTAAATGTTTTTGAAATGAATTAAATATAATTAAAAAAAAGTATAATTTATTGTAACAATATACAGTATTTTATTTCTATAATAATTTTTCTAGTAATGCTCAACCTTGATATATTTGAGCTGAAAATATTCTTTGTGAGTACATTTATTTTTGCACTGCAACAATGTTGTGATGTTTATGAAACTTAATAGAAGAAAAACACAGTAAAAGGAAAATAAAAAAATAAACATCTCTGCAAATAAGTCTTATAATGCTATGGAAAAGTTACAGAAAGTAATATAAAAAAATAAATATAGAATATAATATTAAGAATATGACTCTGTAACAAGAAATTAAGTTGCATTTACTGTAGAAATATACAATATGTACATATACACACACAAAACACACACACACACACACACACACACATATATAAAACATTTTATATATATATTCATATATGTATTTATTTATATATAGTGTGTGTGTGTGTGTGTGTGTGTTTGTGCGTTGTGTAGGGCATATTTCCAAAACGATAGAGCATTAACTTTTAGGGACAGACCTCAGTTATTTGAATTCTGAACCGCCACAGTACGTACCTGTAGCAACAGAATAAAAACACAGCGATACGTACCTGTAGCAACAGAATAAAAACACAGCGATACGTACCTGTAGCAGCATAATAAAAACACAGCGATACGTACCTGTAGCAACAGAATAAAAACACAGCGATACGTACCTGTAGCAGCATAATAAAAACACAGCGATACGTACCTGTAGCAACAGAATAAAAACACAGCGATACGTACCTGTAGCAACAGAATAAAAACACAGCGATACGTACCTGTAGCAACAGAATAAAAACACAGCGATACGTACCTGTGTCAACAGAATAAAAACACAGCGATACGTACCTGTGTCAAAAGAATAAAAACACAGCGATACGTACCTGTAGCAACAGAATAAAAACACAACGATACGTACCTGTAGCAACAGAATAAAAACACAGCGATACGTACCTGTAGCAACAGAATAAAAACACAGCGATACGTACCTGTAGCAACAGAATTAAAACACAGCGATACGTACCTGTGTCAACATAATAAAAACACAGCGATACGTACCTGTGTCAACAGAATAAAAACACAGCGATACGTACCTGTAGCAACAGAATAAAAACACAGCGATACGTACCTGTAGCAACAGAATAAAAACACAGCGATACGTACCTGTGTCAACAGAATAAAAACACAGCGATACGTACCTGTGTCAACAGAATAAAAACACAGCGATACGTACCTGTGTCAACAGAATAAAAACACAGCGATACGTACCTGTGTCAAAAGAATAAAAACACAGCGATACGTACCTGTAGCAACAGAATAAAAACACAGCGATACGCACCTGTAGCAACAGAATAAAAACACAGCGATACGTACCTGTAGCAACAGAATAAAAACACAGCGATACGTACCTGTAGCAACAGAATAAAAACACAGCGATACGTACCTGTAGCAACAGAATAAAAACACAGCGATACGTACCTGTGTCAACAGAATAAAAACACAGCGATACGTACCTGTGTCAACAGAATAAAAACACAGCGATACGTACCTGTGTCAACAGAATAAAAACACAGCGATACGTACCTGTGTCAACAGAATAAAAACACAGCGATACGTACCTGTAGCAACAGAATAAAAACACAGCGATACGTACCTGTAGCAACAGAATAAAAACACAACGATACGTACCTGTGTCAACATAATAAAAACACAGCGATACGTACCTGTGTCAAAAGAATAAAAACACAGCGATACGTACCTGTGTCAACAGAATAAAAACACAGCGATACGTACCTGTATCAACAGAATAAAAACACAGCGATACGTACCTGTAACAACAGAATAAAAACACAGCGATACGTACCTGTAACAACAGAATAAAAACACAACGATACGTACCTGTAACAACAGAATAAAAACACAGCGATACGTACCTGTGTCAAAAGAATAAAAACACAGCGATACGTACCTGTAGCAACTGAATAAAAACACAGCGATACGTACCTGTGTCAACAGAATAAAAACACAGCGATACGTACCTGTAACAACAGAATAAAAACACAGCGATACGTACCTGTGTCAAAAGAATAAAAACACAGCGATACGTACCTGTAACAACAGAATAAAAACACAGCGATACGTACCTGTAACAACAGAATAAAAACACAACGATACGTACCTGTAACAACAGAATAAAAACACAGCGATACGTACCTGTGTCAAAAGAATAAAAACACAGCGATACGCACCTGTAGCAACAGAATAAAAACACAGCGATACGTACCTGTAGCAACAGAATTAAAACACAGCGATACGTACCTGTGTCAACATAATAAAAACACAGCGATACGTACCTGTGTCAACAGAATAAAAACACAGCGATACGTACCTGTAGCAACAGAATAAAAACACAGCGATACGTACCTGTAGCAACAGAATAAAAACACAGCGATACGTACCTGTGTCAACAGAATAAAAACACAGCGATACGTACCTGTGTCAACAGAATAAAAACACAGCGATACGTACCTGTGTCAACAGAATAAAAACACAGCGATACGTACCTGTGTCAACAGAATAAAAACACAGCGATACGTACCTGTAGCAACAGAATAAAAACACAGCGATACGTACCTGTAGCAACAGAATAAAAACACAACGATACGTACCTGTGTCAACATAATAAAAACACAGCGATACGTACCTGTGTCAAAAGAATAAAAACACAGCGATACGTACCTGTGTCAACAGAATAAAAACACAGCGATACGTACCTGTATCAACAGAATAAAAACACAGCGATACGTACCTGTGTCAAAAGAATAAAAACACAGCGATACGTACCTGTAGCAACAGAATAAAAACACAGCGATACGTACCTGTGTCAAAAGAATAAAAACACAGCGATACGTACCTGTGTCAACAGAATAAAAACACAGCGATACGTACCTGTGTCAACAGAATAAAAACACAGCGATACGTACCTGTATCAACAGAATAAAAACACAGCGATACGTACCTGTGTCAAAAGAATAAAAACACAGCGATACGTACCTGTAACAACAGAATAAAAACACAGCGATACGTACCTGTAACAACAGAATAAAAACACAACGATACGTACCTGTAACAACAGAATAAAAACACAGCGATACGTACCTGTGTCAAAAGAATAAAAACACAGCGATACGTACCTGTAGCAACACAATAAAAACACAGCGATACATACCTGTGTCAAAAGAATAAAAACACAGCGATACGTACCTGTGTCAAAAGAATAAAAACACAGCGATACGTACCTGTAGCAACACAATAAAAACACAGCGATACGTACCTGTAGCAACAGAATAAAAACACAACGATACGTACCTGTGTCAAAAGAATAAAAACACAGCGATACGTACCTGTAGCAACAGAATAAAAACACAACGATACGTACCTGTGTCAAAAGAATAAAAACACAACGATACGTACCTGTGTCAAAAGAATAAAAACACAGCGATACGTACCTGTGTCAAAAGAATAAAAACACAGCGATACGTACCTGTGTCAAAAGAATAAAAACACAGCGATACGTACCTGTAGCAACACAATAAAAACACAACGATACGTACCTGTAGCAACAGAATAAAAACACAACGATACGTACCTGTGTCAAAAGAATAAAAACACAGCGATACGTACCTGTAGCAACAGAATAAAAACACAACGATACGTACCTGTGTCAAAAGAATAAAAACACAGCGATACGTACCTGTAGCAACACAATAAAAACACAGCGATACGTACCTGTAGCAACACAATAAAAACACAACGATACGTACCTGTAGCAACAGAATAAAAACACAACGATACGTACCTGTGTCAAAAGAATAAAAGCACAGCGATACGTACCTGTAGCAACAGAATAAAAACACAGCGATACGTACCTGTAGCAACAGAATAAAAACACAACGATACGTACCTGTAGCAACACAATAAAAACACAGCGATACGTACCTGTAGCAACACAATAAAAACACAACGATACGTACCTGTAGCAACAGAATAAAAACACAACGATACGTACCTGTGTCAAAAGAATAAAAACACAGCGATACGTACCTGTAGCAACAGAATAAAAACACAGCGATACGTACCTGTAGCAACAGAATAAAAACACAGCGATACGTACCCGTGTCAACATCATAAAAACACAGCGATACGTACCTGTGTCAACAGAATAAAAACACAGCGATACGTACCTGTGTCAACAGAATAAAAACACAGCGATACGTACCTGTAGCAACAGAATAAAAACACAGCGATACGTACCTGTAGCAACAGAATAAAAACACAGCGATACGTAGCTGTAGCAACAGAATAAAAACACAGCGATACGTACCTGTAGCAACAGAATAAAAACACAGCGATACGTACCTGTAGCAACAGAATAAAAACACAGCGATACGTACCCGTGTCAACATCATAAAAACACAGCGATACGTACCTGTGTCAACAGAATAAAAACACAGCGATACGTACCTGTAGCAACAGAATAAAACACAACGATACGTACCCGTGTCAACAGAATAAAAACACAGCGATACGTACCCTTGTCAACAGAATAAAAACACAGCGATACGTACCCGTGTCAACATCATAAAAACACAGCGATACGTACCCGTGTCAACAGAATAAAAACACAGCGATACGTACCTGTAGCAACAGAATAAAACACAACGATACGTACCCGTGTCAACATCATAAAAACACAGCGATACGTACCCTTGTCAACAGAATAAAAACACAGCGATACGTACCTGTAGCAACAGAATAAAAACACAGCGATACGTACCTGTAGCAACAGAATAAAAACACAACGATACGTACCTGTAGCAACAGAATAAAAACACAACGATACGTACCTGTGTCAACAGAATAAAAACACAGCGATACGTACCTGTGTCAACAGAATAAAAACACAACGATACGTACCTGTGTCAACAGAATAAAAACACAGCGATACGTACCTGTAGCAACAGAATAAAAACACAGCGATACGTACCCGTGTCAACATCATAAAAACACAGCGATACGTACCCGTGTCAACATCATAAAAACACAGCGATACGTACCCGTGTCAACATCATAAAAACACAACGATACGTACCTGTGTCAACAGAATAAAAACACAGCGATACGTACCTGTGTCAAAAGAATAAAAACACAGCGATACGTACCTGTAGCAACAGAATAAAAACACAGCGATACGTACCTGTAGCAACAGAATAAACACAACGATACGTACCTGTAGCAACAGAATAAAAACACAGCGATACGTACCTGTAGCAACAGAATAAAAACACAGCGATACGTACCTGTAGCAACAGAATAAAAACACAACGATACGTACCTGTGTCAAAAGAATAAAAACACAGCGATACGTACCTGTAACAACAGAATAAAAACACAGCGATACGTACCTGTAACAACAGAATAAAAACACAGCGATACGTACCTGTAACAACAGAATAAAAACACAGCGATACGTACCTGTGTCAAAAGAATAAAAACACAGCGATACGTACCTGTAGCAACAGAATAAAAACACAGCGATACGTACCCGTGTCAACATCATAAAAACACAGCGATACGTACCCGTGTCAACATCATAAAAACACAGCGATACGTACCTGTAGCAACAGAATAAAAACACAGCGATACGTACCTGTAGCAACAGAATAAACACAACGATACGTACCTGTAGCAACAGAATAAAAACACAGCGATACGTACCTGTAGCAACAGAATAAAAACACAGCGATACGTACCTGTAGCAACAGAATAAAAACACAACGATACGTACCTGTGTCAAAAGAATAAAAACACAGCGATACGTAGCTGTAGCAACAGAATAAAAACACAGCGATACGTACCTGTAGCAACAGAATAAAAACACAGCGATACGTACCTGTAGCAACAGAATAAAAACACAGCGATACGTACCCGTGTCAACATCATAAAAACACAGCGATACGTACCTGTGTCAACAGAATAAAAACACAGCGATACGTACCTGTAGCAACAGAATAAAACACAACGATACGTACCCGTGTCAACATCATAAAAACACAGCGATACGTACCCTTGTCAACAGAATAAAAACACAGCGATACGTACCCGTGTCAACATCATAAAAACACAGCGATACGTACCCGTGTCAACAGAATAAAAACACAGCGATACGTACCCGTAGCAACAGAATAAAACACAACGATACGTACCTGTGTCAACATCATAAAAACACAGCGATACGTACCCTTGTCAACAGAATAAAAACACAGCGATACGTACCTGTAGCAACAGAATAAAAACACAGCGATACGTACCTGTAGCAACAGAATAAAAACACAACGATACGTACCTGTAGCAACAGAATAAAAACACAACGATACGTACCTGTGTCAACAGAATAAAAACACAGCGATACGTACCTGTGTCAACAGAATAAAAACACAACGATACGTACCTGTGTCAACAGAATAAAAACACAGCGATACGTACCTGTAGCAACAGAATAAAAACACAGCGATACGTACCCGTGTCAACATCATAAAAACACAGCGATACGTACCCGTGTCAACATCATAAAAACACAGCGATACGTACCTGTAGCAACAGAATAAAAACACAGCGATACGTACCTGTAGCAACAGAATAAACACAACGATACGTACCTGTAGCAACAGAATAAAAACACAGCGATACGTACCTGTAGCAACAGAATAAAAACACAGCGATACGTACCTGTGTCAACAGAATAAAAACACAGCGATACGTACCTGTGTCAACAGAATAAAAACACAACGATACGTACCTGTGTCAACATCATAAAAACACAGCGATACGTACCTGTGTCAACATCATAAAAACACAGCGATACGTACCTGTAGCAACAGAATAAAAACACAGCGATACGTACCTGTGTCAACAGAATAAAAACACAGCGATTCGTACCTGTCAGGGTTGTGGGGAGAAGGGATGAGAGCGAGGACTCACTTGCAGGAGGAAAGGGCTTTATTAATAATAAAATAAAATAAACAACAAAAACTACCCCGTAGGGGAAAACGGGCAGGGCAGGGCAGGGCAGGGCAGGGCAGGGCAGGACTTCACACCGGGTAAAGACGACGACGAACTCGCACAGGACTGCAAACACAAGGAGATTATAAAGGGAGCAAATGAGGAGGGTAATGAGTAAACACAGGTGGGGCAAATTAACCAATAATTAGGAAACAAAGTGGGTGGGGTCAAGACAATTGACATGAGCACATGGCACATAGAACCAAACAAGACAAGCCATGTGCTCACACAAAACAAAAACACAAGCAAAACAAATCACTAGCCATGTGCAAAACAGGACACGAACATGCAGCTAATGAGAAGACTCATAAGCCACGTGTTCACAAAAAACAAACATGAAAGCACGCAGCCAGTGAAAAAACACCAGCTGGGTGCAACACGGAGCAAAACAAAACGAGAAAGCACGCGGCCGAAACCGAACCGCGTGCCGAACAAAACACACACACACACAGAGGACAGAGGAGCGCATGGCCCGAGCGAACTCGAAATCGCATGCTCCCCAGCAAGAACAAACCCTGGAGCGTTGAGTGTCCGAACCCCGACACAAAACCAGAACAGAGTCTGAACAAGACAGGAGTGCCGGGATCCGAACACCATGCCCCAACATGAAACAGAGCACGCAGACAAGAGAGCGCGCAGCTCGAGTACACTCGAAGCCGCGCGCTCACCAGAAAACAAGACAAGAAGGGAGTGTCAGGGCTCCGTCACATAACCATGAATAAACTAGACCGAAGTGACAGAACCCTGACAGTATCAACATCATAAAAACACAGCGATATGTACCTATATCAACATAATAAAAACACAGCGATACGTACCTATATCAACATAATAAAAACACAGCGATACGTACCTATATCAACATCATAAAAACACAGCGATACGTACCTATATCAACCCAGGGTTCACATATTTAACTTGTGTTTTAGCGCCACTCAATGCACATTTCTCTTTGAAACTGCGGCGAAATGTGCAGTAAGGTACGTAAAACGGTGTCGCACAGAAAGTGCACAGACGTACGTATTTTTATGAGACCAGGTTGAAAATGAAATATATTTCCTTTCTCTTTGCTGTTTTATGTCAATATGAATATGGTTTGTTTAATGGTAAGCTTAAAACAAGTTACATAAAAAGTAAAATCGTCATAAAAAGTAGTCAGAATGTATTACCTAAAATGAGTAACCTAGATTACGTTACTAACTACAGTCATGTAATCTGTAATCAGTAACGGACTACAACTTGTAAGTAATCTATCCAGCTCTATATACTATACATATATATTACAGCTGTCAAAATTAACATGTTAATTATGCAATTAATGCAGCATCTTTTTTCTTGGCATCCTTTAAGATGCAAAAGAGAAGTTAATTTGGTACTAGGCATCAACACACTGACGCGCACAGAAAGTGCTTTTACAGACAAAAAACCCCCTCAAAATTATGTCAAAATGCCAGTTTTTGGTGACCTAGTAAGCACAGTCTTAAATGACTTAAAAACTCCTAAATGACCACAAAGAGTTGGGAGAAAACTGGATGTGTGTCAGATCTGCGTCATGTGTGTCAGGATTTAAAGATACAGCGCTGCTTTTAAAGTAAGACCTGCTGCAGTCTGTCATTGATGGAAATCACAGGACTTGAGAGAAACTCGCTGTTCTTCGCTGATTAACTTTAGTGGCTTGAATAAAGATGACTCTATATTCAATTTATAGTTTATGTAAAGACTGTTTTATGTTCACTTAAATTAAAAGTTATTGTTATATATTTTTAAAATCTATTAAATGTTAAAACAAATATTAGGCTATTACTGAAATTCATTGCTCAAAAGGTTTGGAAACACTGCATTAATTTAGTAGAGCCACACAAATGTGCACATGCTTATAATTCTGTCTGATGATGTAAACATTGCCAAATATAATATGCATTGCTTTAAATGGCTTTTTAATGTACAGTTGTACAAGCTCACTGCCTAAAGCAATATTTTCTGTTGATTTTGAAACGGTCAGTGCGTCCTTTGATGTATAATTCAAGCGTGCTAAATTAATAATGCTTAGCATTTGTTATTGGAGCTGAATCGCTGTAGCTTGTGAATCGCTGGCAGGAGGGCAGAACGGCGTTTGGCAGAGATGACAGAGATGAGTTTAGCATACAGTCATTCACTGACACTGCTGCTGCTGGCAAACACTGAATACAACTGATGTCGATACAATACGATCCTCTCTCAAGGCCGCTTCATCACCGCCAGCAAATAACTTTCATTTGCAAAACATGCATGGATTTTGCATCGACTTTTATAATAAGCATGACAGAAAATGAAAGGAGGGACACATATATTGCACATATCAAATTGATAGGTTTACTCTCAGATTGAACGTGTTTTTCACGTGTGATGTAGGAAGAAGAGATCATTTATATTTTAACTAGACAAGGAAAGTTTGACAAACATTCGCCTGAAAGGGTTTATAAAAGCCCTGTGGAGTGACAACTTTTACAATAGTGTTTTGGGTGGTTGCTAGGGTGCTGCTAAACAGTTACTAATGTGTTCTGCATGGTTGCTAAGAAGTTTTAAATGGTTGCTAGGCTACTTCTTTAAGTGGTTGCTAAGGTGTTGTCAGGCAGTTGCTATGGTGGTTGCTAAGGTGTTGCTTAGCGGTTGCAAAAGTGTTCTAAATGGATCCTAGAGTGTTGATAAGTGGTTGTTATGGTGTTCAGGGAGGTTGCTAGGTAGTTACTAGGGTGGTTGCTAAGGTGTTGCCAGGCAGTTGCAAGGGAGGTTGGTAAGGTGGAAGTTATGATGTTCTAAACAGTTTCTAGGCTATTGCTAAGGTATTCTAATTGGTTGCTAGGCAGCTGCTATGGTGGTTGCCAGGCGGTTGCTAACGTGTTGCTAAGCAGTTGCAAAAGTCATTGAATTTCCTTTGAATTTGTGTTTTTTTTTTAAGTGTTCTAAATGGATCCTAGAATGTTGATAAGTGGTTACTATGGTGTTCAGTGAGGTTGCTAAACTGTTGCTAGGCAGATTATGTAAATAAGCACTGTTGAGTTTGAAAATTTCCTTGCTTGTCTTTCTAGGCCACTGCTAAGGTATTTTATGTGGTTGCTAGGCAGTTGCTAGGGTTTTTGCTAAGGTGTGGGTTAGGGTTAGGTTAGGTGACTGGTAAGACTGGTTGGTGGTTGCTAAGGTTTTGCTAAACAGTTACAAATGTGTTCTGGATAGTTTAAAAAGTTTAAAAGGTGTTCCAAATAGTTGCTAGACCAGTGCTAAGGTATTCCTAATGGTTCTAGGACGGTTGCTAAGATATTTACAGGCAGTTGCTAAGGTGTTGCTAAACAGTTACTAATTTGTTCTAGATAGCTGCTAAGATGAGCAGCATTGATTATACACTCATAGTGTAATTATGTGCAATACACCCATTTTTGCACTACCTTAAGATGTATAGTAATGTATATGATATTATGTGTTTGTCATGATGTACATTATGTTTATTTAATGTTGGTTTTGTTATTTATGTTTGCACTATTACACACATTGAGCATTGGGCTCTGAGAAACGCTATTTCTTTCTGCTGGACACTTGTTGTAAGGCTAGAATGACAATAAAGTGGCTTAGCAGCTGCAAACATGTTCTTAATGGTTCCTAGAGTGTTGATAAATGGTTACTAAGGTGCTAATGGAGGTTGCTAGGCAGATTCTGTAAATATGAGAATTCTGTTCATATAATAATAAGTCTTCAGTGTTATTTTAGCATGACTGAGATACTATTATAGTTTTTATCAGTAGTTTGTATTAGTTTTTATTTTTAAATGAAAATGATGAATGCTGCAGAACCAAGCAGAATATATTGAGTGAATATCTTGCGTCTGAAAATAAACTCTGCATAGCGTTTGATGCCGCTGACCTCAGAAACTCTGGTGCTGGTAAACCCGTCTGTGGGCGGAACAACTCAGGCTGGGACTAGTTTACATGTAACCTGCAGTAGACAAGTCTCTGCCATTACGACTCTTTAAATCCAGTCGCTTTGGCCCAAACTCCTTAGTGTCTCAGAGAGTGAAGGAGCCTCTGGGTTTACACGACTGCCAAGATGTGTGGCAGATGCCCGCAGAACGCCATGGCAACAGCTGGCATGACAAGCATGCAATGGTTTTAAAGGAGCAGTTCACCCCAAAAGACCTTCAAAAAGAACTTACTCTCTGTTATTACTTCTATGGGATATTTTACAGGAGTCCAGTATATGATGTAATTATTCCAGATTTTAAATACAGAAATATTCCTAGTAAATTGAAAATTTGTGGCATATACTACGGAACTTTTTTTTTAATCTTATATTTAGTTGGAATATTTTTCTTTTATCTTTAAACCATAAAAATGGAGCAGAGTCTGCACCCAAAATATGTATGCCTAGGACTAAATTTAAGCTTTATGTATCTGAATTGCATATAAAATGTTCATTCATTTGGATTATATAGTTCTAAAAACTAATGAAGTTAATGATATTCATTCATATTTGTCCGTCATAAAGACTGTAAATGAACTAGGTCAGATTTCTGTAACCGAATGTGTTTTAAATACACAATGTCCATGTCAAAATATATTTCAAAATGTTTCAAAAAATAAAAAACATTAAAAAACACATTCTAATCTTACAGTCATCAAAATGTAACTACTAGAGATCAAAATTAAATACAAAAAAGATTTAAAATTTAAGTTTATTTTTAGTTTTATATTGTAATATATTAATTTATTTGTGCTTTGGAATATTGTAAAGTATGTTATTTGCTGATTTATATATTTGGAAAAAAATCTCTAATTTTATCTATAACTGAATATTGCTTATTCCACAGCTAGCCATATTTGCACCATGTTCATATACTTTTTAACGGAATTAGTTTATTGTTTATATGCAATTCAATTACATAAATCTTTAATTTAGGCCTATGGCTATGCACTGGCTCTGTTGAGCATTCTGGGTACAAATTGGTTAAAAAAGCCCCTTCACTCTGGAAGTCGACTACTCACTTTGAATCAGCTTTTCACGGCCTGTTTTAAAGTGAATGCAGCCTGGCTTGATTTCCATGCAAATGAGCGCTGTCAGCAGATAGACACGGGACACAGAGGTAAGTGCAAGACAAACAATAGGTTTATTGAAAAGAGCACTGGGAATGAGAGGTGTTATTTAGACGCAGCCCTCATGCTGTCAGGTCCTTGTTTTAATGCTTTTGTCCTAATTAGCAAGTGTCTGTGACCACAGACGCCTCCCTCCGGATGTTTCTCCACTTTGAGTGGCAGTTTTGCCAGACGACGGGGGGAAATTTACCTCTAAAGTGTCCAGAGACAAAAATACAGATACAAAAGCTCAGGGCTTGAAGGAAGGGGTTTGGATTGGGATCTCTCTTACTCACCGGCATGATTTGCCAATAGTGCTGGAGGGAAAATATCACATTTAGCATCTGTTTCTTAAGGTGCTCAAGGAACGGACACGGCTCTCGAGCGTCTCAGAAATGGCCAAACGCTGGATCTCAGACTGGTGAGGAGAGATTGTTTGTTGCTTTCTGCTTGCTGTGTATCAGTGGCTGATTGTTTGATATCCGGTCCGCTGAAGATGACTGATCATCAAACTGTTTTCTTTCTACAGTGTTTGTGTCAGTCATTCTGCTCAGGATTTGTTCTAAATCTCTAAATCTAAAGTAACAAACTAATGCAATTAATTCAGCTTGAACTGGTTATCCTGCAGTTTTCATGCAAACTATATTTTGCAGTCAATTTTAGTATTAGTGATACTATCATTTATGTATTTATTTATTTATTTCCATCCAATCTTCATGTAAACTTTGTTTTGCACTTAATTATAGTCTAGTATGTGCTACTATCTATCTATCTATCTATCTATCTATCTATCTATCTATCTATCTATCTATCTATCTATCTATCTATCTATCTATCTATCTATCTATCTATCTATCTATGTATTCGTTATTTAATTATTAATTGTTTGGTTTTTTAGCTCTATTCATTCATCTCTAATTATTTTTTATTACCATGCAGTCTCTTTGTTTTGTAGATAATTTTAATTTTAGGGGTGCATATTTATTTATTTGTATTTATTTAGCTTTATTTATTTATTTTTTATTACCATGCAGTTTTCATTTGAGCTTTATTTTGTGGATAATTTTAATGTTGTATTTATTTAGTTATTTAGCTAGCTGGTTAGTTATTGATAGCTGAAGTTTGAGAGAAATTTACGATTTAAAAGGTTCAAACTTTTCGTATTGATTTGTTCACCATTCAAAATGTGATGGCCTTCTGTAATATTTGGATACTGAATTCTGATTGGTGTTCTTTCTTGCATCTGTTCAACTATATACTGTTTAGGTGCCATTAAAACAGATTACAGATTACATTCTGATTCTTTTTTTTTTACACAGAATCAAAGACTAAAACCTGAATTTATCACGAACTCAATGGCACTTTACTACTGCTGCACAAACACTAATACATCCTTCAGAAAAGAAGCATATAGTTGTGCAACTCCATTGCATTTTACAGGGAAACGTGGCTTGGGATAAACAACGAGCATCATTAACTTCCATCTGAACTCGCCCTTCAATTCACAAATTGCAGATTTTCATGATCTCATCTTGGAATCGATATCAGTTCCTGGTAGACTCTCAGCCCTGTTCCTCAGTTTACTCACTAGTTAGTTAGTTAGTTAGTTGTGTTCACCATTGCACACTCACTGAAGTTTTGGTTTTGTTGCTCTGCTTTGGCTGAAGGTTTTTGGACAGAATTACAGCTGTAGAATAATGCCAGAGCGAGGCTTGGAAAAAATGCACGCTCCAGGCACAGATCCACAGATCATATGTGGAACAATCATTATCACAATCCATATCAGACGGCTGGAGGTATCAATAGCATTCTTGCTAACAAGAGCTGGTGAACATTGCATTTGATGAACATCATCTAACTCAAAACAGTGCGGGTGAACACGTCTAACTACAGAAATTCCAGCATTCTTCAGTTTTACCACAGACTTGGGAACGAAATATTACAGCAGCCGACCAAAGTATTTCCACACTCGCACACAACGGCACTGACTGGAAACACCGACGCTTTCATAAAGAGCAGAATAAACGTTTGTTTAGTGAAAGCGGCTGGGTGAAATGAGCGTTTCCCTAGAGTGCATAAAGCAGGCGATCAGATTGCGTGTCAAATCCTCAAATGCGGCGTGTTAAATCTATAAGTGGCTGCTTCTTCAACGCTGGGAACTTCTTGCCTTCTTGAGCATTTAGAAAACAATTTGACAACTAACATTTTCAAAACACAAATGCACATCATCAAAGGAGTTCTGTCAATCGGTCAACCAACAAACAATCATTTCTATCTCAGATTGTGCATTTTGTTTGAAAACATTTTAGTAGAACTGACATTTTTTAGTTTTCACTGCAATTTTTTTTTTTTTTAATCCAAGTTGATTAAACTTAAATTTTAAGGCAACATGAACACTATAGTTTTAAGCTGACACAACATATTATAAGTTATTATAATATTGAATTTGTGTATCTATTGCATCAGTATTTTTTTTTAAAGTGAGTGCATGTATTTAATAATATTTTCACGCTTTGTGCATAATTTAGTAAATTGGGAAAAAATTCACAAAAAGTCATATTTATCTTAATTACATCATGCATCTTATATTTAATCTCAAGCTCTTCATTGCCATCTTCTGTAAACAAGTACACTAACATTTAAAAACTATATTAGTTTTTTTCTTCATTAGTTTGCTGGTTTTGATGGAAATGGCAGTTGAAATGTAGTAAATATAATTTGCAAATATTTATAAATTATTTAATGCAATTATTATAATAATTAGTATATTTCAGACTATTTTTCTAGTTTTGTTTGTCAAAGTTTATTGAGTACGTTTTAAAAGAAAATACTGTTTCTTGCGATTTTTAAAACTATATATGAAATTATTATCTGATTGTCATACACTGTAAAAAAATCCAACTTTTGAAAAGTTCTACTAACCAATGTAAAAAGTTTCAGTGTTACTGTACAAGCTGTTCGTGCATAGATGAGATCCCTAAAGTTGCAAAGACTAAAGTCTCAAACCCAAAGAGATATTCTTTATAAAAGTTAAGACTTGTCCACGCCCCCCTAAAACGGCTCTTTCAAACACACCCCCACATGTCTACATCACAAAGTGTAAATATTTGCGTAATGCCGCCCACATGTTCACGCGTGGTTTCAGTAATCGCAGTAGTGTTGATGTAGCTGGGTCAGGGAGACGCTGTGTGTTTCTATGAGAAAGCAAAGTCACTTTATTTTTCCTTCCGAAAGCAGATCATTGGTTAAGATTTGTTTACAACACAGCAAAACTCAAATGTTCGAATTTGTGCAATGCATTTCACGGACGACAGTTTCGTGAACCTAGTAGAGTACTGTGCACGAAGGCTTTTTCTATAAAAAAAAGGGTAAATTCTGACTTTGCTATGACAATCTGACGCTTCTGAATCAGCGACTGTAAATATGTTTCGTTATTAGTTCAAGCATTTGCTATTGACTGTTCAAATGTGGAGTTTTGAGCGTAACCGGTCGTGTGTGTGTGTGTGTGTGTGTGTGTGTGTGTGTGTGTGTGTGAGGGGAACAGGGTCACATCACAGCAGTGTGTACAGCCCGTCAGAAATCATCTTAACCGCGGCTTGTGTGCAAATACATACTAGCATCATCACTGTGTCTGTCACGCGACTCTGCTCCCCTCTGATGAACTGATGGTAAAACTAGCTTGAAAGCTGAAGCTCACGATTATGGAAAGGGGCGTTACATTTCTGACGCATGCTTGTGGTGTTCGGCCAATCACAACGCACTGGGTCAGTTGCCCAATCAGAGCAGACTGCACTTGTTGGAAGGAGGGGCTTTATAGAAAATGATGCGTTTGAGAGAGGCGGGGCATAGAGGAACTACCATAATGTACAGTATTTGAAAAATAATGTGTTCTTTGAACATTAAAGCATGTCAACATATTCTGTTACACCAAATACACAAAATAATGTTCTATAAAATAGCATCATATGACGCTTTAAGTTGTCGGTTGCTAGTTGAGTTAACGATAGGTTGCCTTATGTTTTTGAGTTAGGTCAAAATTATAATTTTTTTACAGTGTAGTTTTAAAAATGTTTGAATTAAAATTTTTATGGTTGATATTCATACATTAAGACTTAACGTAATAAAATCGAAAATTCTAGCGAATCTAAAAGATGAAGTCATGATTAAAAGTTCCCAAAAAGTTTTGATGAGACCTTCATATAACAAAGAGTTCAAATATGTTAGTCTGAATAAAAATCAACCCCTGTGACATACTGGAAAAGTGCCTGAAGTTGAGAAACACCCAATTATAAGTTGTGCAATGTGTTGAATGTTTCAGCGTCACACATGTTGTAGAAACATGAGTTTGGCCTGTTCAAGATGTGAAGGAAATCGCCTTTTATTCCATACATTTTAAAGCACTTAATATCGTTATAATGCAATTTGTCATTTTGTGCATCAGCTGGTGCTTCCAGAGACCTTCAAGACTATAATGTAGCTCTATTAGAAGACATTTATGTAGCGCTCGTCACACAGTGATTCGGTCCCTGTCTCTCCATAAGATAATTAACTCTTGCTGACATTGACTGGCAGCCGTGGGATAATTAAACTGGATTTCTCAGCACTGTCATCATGAGTTGTGCGGTATAGCATGAACTAAACGTGCCTTTGTTGCCGATTTTAATCATTAGTTTTAAAGGTCTTGTTACCCTCATGTCATTTCAAACCTTTATGCTGTTATTTTTCTCTGGAACACTACTCTTTCGGTAACACTTTTCCATTTATTAACATTAGGTAGCTGCATTGTGTAAGATAAACTAACAATTAAATATACTTATTACGTTATTAAAATCAGAAGAACGTTGTTTTGTTTGCGCTTCCGCTCTGCTCCTGTGTGCAATTTCCCGCAAAATCCGTCCCGACTGAATTCATTAAGATATAAATCATTATTACAGGTTTATTAAAGTGCATCTGGCTAAAGAAAGGCACGATTAGACTCTTTCAATAATGAGTAGGCTATATATAAAAATTTCATAATTTTTATATGTATTTATCAAAAAAAATAAAAAAAAAATAGCATGGTGTAGCTCTAATGGACCAGATCTTACATGAACTAATTTCATTTCAATAGAAATCTGATTGTGCGAGCTCATATTGAAATGACTGGATTCCGCTCACGAAATTTCGAATTTTCATATTCATCATCCTTTCCTATCAAAATACTTGCTACTGGTGCTAAAACGCATAAAACCGAACCTGATCGGAATTGTTTTATGACAGAAGAAACTTTCGGAGGCAGTGTGTAAACACGATTGACACGAGGTTGTATTTATTTTTTAACGTGCAAACATTCCGGATGAGAATTTCGGACTCTTGTGAGCTCAACTGCGCTTTAACTAGCATTAGAACAGAATAACAAATATTTTAAAGCATTTCACCCAAAAATTTAAATTCTGTAATTTATTACTCAGCCTCATGTCGTTCCAAACCCGTGAAACCTTCGTTCATCGTCGGAACACAAATTAAGATATTTCTGATGCATTCCGAGAGCTCTCTGACCCTCCCATAGACAGCAAGGATCCTTACATGATCAAGGCACAGAAACGTAGCAAGGACATCTTTAAAATAATCCATGTGACATCAGTGGTTCAACCCTAATTTTATGAAGTTACGAGAATACTTTTTGTGCAAAGAAAACAATAATAATGTCTTTATTCAACAATTCATCTCCTCTACATCAGCGTAGCACCATTTTGGAGAATATCTGCTGGACTTCATAAAAGTCAGATTGAACCACTGATGGCAGATGGACTATTCTGACGATGCGTTTCATACTTTTCTGTGCTTTGACAGTGTTAATTACTTGGCAGTCAATGGGACAGTCACAAGCCTCCTGATTTTCATCCAAAATATCTTAAATTGTGTTCTGAAGACGAACGAAGCTTCTACAGGTTTGGAATAACATGGGGGTAAGTGATTAATGACAAAATTTTCATTTTGGGGTGGAGTAACCCATTAACTATGGTACCTTATTGTAAAGTGTTACCAAACTTTCCATGCACTTTCCATACAACATCAGCTGAAAAGGTTCTTCTTTAGTATTCCACAGAAATAAAACAACCTTCACTCAGCCCCGCCCACACTGCATACGCCCCGCCCCCGATCTCTGATTGGCTGGTTGGGCGGTGCGTCATGAGCGGGATCTGCTGTTCTATCAGAAATGGAAGAGGGAATGACGGCGGATAGAGAGAGAGAGATGGAAAGAGAGCAGAAACAGAGATGAAAGACGCCAGTGAAGCACAGCAGCTCTCTGAACTCATTTAGCCTGTTGGCTTCTGTTAACGCACTCTCATCTGACAGCGAGACTTTCATCATGTTGCAGGTAAGAAGAGACTCTGCATTCCTTCAGGTGCTTTCAAAGAAGTGATTTACACTTTTCAGCGCTATATTGAGTACAGACACAGGCGTAGGCAGCTTCGAGGAGCTTTTTTTGTTGCAGATTCAGCAGTTTCTGACGTCTGTGAAAGTAATAAGTCAGTAGGAGCCATTGATTCCATTCGTCAGTCTCTTTACTTCCATGATTGTTGCCAGAAGGTGGGAAGAAAACTCGCAGAGCCTCAGATGTTTGAAAGTTTATCTCGGGACATTTCTATTTTTCTAATAACTACCAATAGATGTCACTGTTAAGATGTCATATTTCAGTCCACAGCATGTGCATTGCGTTTGAACTCCAGATTCTGCACGTTTTATGAATGCATTTTACAATTCATTGATTTAATTAACCATGCAATACACAAATGCATGCTGTAAAAAGATGCAATTAACAAGTAGCAAGAACATTAAGGTAACATTCCATTATATAATTTTACAAAAAATATATGAACGTTACTTTTTAATGTTCTGAAACAACTAGTAACAAAAATCAGGAAAGTTTCATAACGTAAACGTTACAAAAAAAATAAAATACTTGCACGAAAGATGCATAAAATTTAGTGTTATGTTGGAAATAATAAAACAATAGAAATGCATTGGTTGTCACACTTATGCATTACGTTTGAACAACTTATACATGAATGGCACCTTAATGCTGAACGTTGATTTATTTAATAATGCAAAATACAAATGCATGCTTTAAAAATATGCAATTCACAAATATATCCCAAAATTTGTTTAAACCAGATACAATGCAAAAATATCAAGTGAAAAGCTATTTTAAAGGAAAATGGAACAAGCAGACTTTTCAAATCAAACATTTCACAGTAAAACAACAGTTATGTTGGAAGTGATAAAACAGTAGAAATGCAATGGTTGGTAAACATGTGCATAAAGTTTTAACTAAAGGTTTTGCATATATATATATATTTTTATTAATGCATGGCACCTTGATGCTGAACATTGATTTAAATAACAATACAATATATAAAAATGCATGCTCTAATGCATGCAATTCATTAAAAATATGCAACGCATTAAATGCAAAAAAACTAGTTCATGTTGGAAATAAAAATACAATTCACAAATATATCCCCAAATTTATTTAATTAAATGCAATAAATAAATAAATTAATTTAAAATTAAAGGAGCAACAGTTTGTGTTAAAAAGATAAGCAATGATCTTTAGTTGTCAAACACTAGTGAACATCCCTGCATAATGTGATAATAATGCATGCGTGAACTTCATACATCCACTAAAAATCACCAAAATATTAGTTGATTAAAAGACTTTGAGCAAAAATGATGCCAGTGAAGAGGAAATTAATTTTAATGCACTTATACAGTGACTTGTTTTAATACATTTTGGAGCACAAAACTTACAAACTCTACCACAGTTGTGTTGCTGGGAGAAGAACAACAGCGAGTGAACTATTGAAATATCTTGGAGGTGAGATCAAGAGCAGAACTGGGCTGAACCTTCTGTTAGTATTTATCAGCAGAGAAGGTCTGGTTTTCTCAGGGCAGGGCTGGAATCTGTCAATAATCACTGCAGGGATGATGAGGGATTGAATGGGATCCTCAAAGCACGTCATTTGAAAGCTCTGGATGTTTGGTAAAACAAGGATGGCTCTTTCTCACAACATTATCCAGCCAGCATTGATCTGTGATGCAGATGGCACAGCGTCTGGCACCATGTGTGCTTTCATTGATCGCCAGTGCCAGTTTGGTTCATGGTGATATAGTTTAAGGGGCTTTTTAAGTAGTTGGACGATGGAAAACAGCCGGCACAAGACTGATCAATGAGATCAAGCCACGTGAGAGACATGACTAATTACTTCCTAAAAATGTAATGCTTAACATCCAAATATGACAAAGAATCTCTAAATCAGTATTGTTCCTTGTTTTAGAATGTAGACGCTTTTACTGAAAAATATTACGTGATACTTTTACTACTTTAAAAGTCTTGTTTTCAATATATGTCATGTTAATAATTTTGCATATTGTTAGATTTTTGCAGTTCAAGGTAATATTCATTAATTAATATAAATGTTTATATAATTAGCACAATTTTCTATTGTCAAGCGTACATTAATTTCATTTTATATTAATATCATTAGCAAATAATTTTTTATTGCTTTAAGCATACATTTGTATTTTATTTTTTATATCTTGAGAAAATTGTTTTTATTGTCTTAAGCATACATTCTTATTTTTATTTTTATATTATTAGGTGTTAAGCATACATTTTTTTTAATTTTAGATTTACATCATTAACATTTTTTTTATTTATTGTCCCACCTCTATTTACCACCAGATCCAGCGCCCGCCCCATGGTTTCTTCCCCCGGCTTGACGCTCCACCTGTCTTAGAGCTTAGCACAGCTAGCTAGAGCCGAGCTAGCAGCTCTAAGCACACCAGAGGTCAGTCTCGAGCGACTGGTTCCCTTAGTAGACTATTTGGCAGCGTGGAAACTACTGCCAAATGTGTCTTGATGGGTCCTGCACACTGTAGAAAGAGGCTATTGTATTCAGTTCGGCTCTCCGCCTTTCAACGGGGTCAGTCCCACACTGCTGGGTCCTGAGCAGGCTCTGGTAATGGAACAAGAAGTGAAAACTCTCTTGAGGAAGGAGGCCATCAAGGTGGTTCCTCCTCTCGACAGAGAGTCCGGGTTCTACAGCTGGTAATTCCTCATTCCTAAGAAGAATGGAGGGTTGCATCCTATTTTAGATCTGAGTCAACTGAACTGCTCAGTCATGCGATTGAAGTTCAGGATGCTCTCTATTGAGCAGGTCGTGTCTCAGACCAGGTCTGAGGACTGGTTTGTCATGATCGATCTAAAAGACGCATACTTCCACATCTCCATCCTTCTCCATCACAGGGAGTTCCTGAGGTTTGCTTTGGGGGCAAAGCTTACCAATACCGGGTTCTTCCTTTCGGTCTTGCACTCTCACCCCGCACTTTCACGAAGTGTGTGAATACTACTCTGGCTCCTCTGTGACTCCAGGGCATCCGCATACTCAACCACATTGATGTTTGGTTGACATTAGCTCATTCAGAGCGGATGGTGGTTCGACATCGAGATGTCGTTCTCACCCACACGAAAGAGCTGGGGTTAAGACTTAACGCCAGAAAAGTGTGCTTTCTCCAGTACAGAGAACCACTTATCTGGGCGTGGTGTGGGATTCGACCACGGCAGTCAAGAGAGTGAGAGAAGGCCAGTCACTCACTGTCAAGCAGTTTCAAAAACTGCTGGGTCTGATGGCAGCTGTGTCCAACGTGATACCTCTTGGCCTGCTGTACATGAGACCCCTACAATGGTGGCTCAAGACCAAGGGGTTCTCCCCGAGGGGAAACCCGCTCCGCATGCTTAAGGTCACACGGCAATGCCTACATGCCTTAGACATGTGGAGGAAACCTTGGTTCTTGTCTCAGGGCCCAGTGCAGAGATCTCCTTGTCGCCGTGTAACGTTAGCGACGGACTCATCCGTCATGGGAGCAGTCAAGATTGGCCACCCTGCCCGCGGTCTGTCGAAGGGTCGCCATCTCACGTGGCACATCAACTGCCTGGAGATGCTGGCCATGTTTCGAGCACTGAAACACTTCCTCCCGGACCTAAGAGATCACCATGTGTTGGTGCGCACCGACAACACATCGGTGATCTCTTACATCAACCACCAGGGAGGTCTGCGTTCGCGCCCCTTGTACAAGCTGGCGCACCAGATACTTCTGTGGTCCCAGGGTAAATTCCTCTCACTGAGAGCAGTTCACATTCCTGGGCATCTCAATATGGGAGCAGACATCCTGTCGAGGCAGGGGCTGAGGCCCGTGGAATGGAGGTGAAGCAGATATGGAGAGTTTTTGGCCAGGCTCAGGTGGACCTGTTTGCGACTCGAGTGACACACTGTCCCCTCTGGTTCTCTCTGACTCATCCAGCTCCACTGGGGCTGGATGCTATGGTACAGACTGGGCTGATGCTTCGTCTGTACGGTTTTCCCCCAATCGCTTTGCTCCCAGGAGTTCTGGAGAGTGTGTGCCGGGACGGGGTTCGTCTGCTGCTAGTAGCCCCGTTCTGGCTGAGCCGAGTATGGTTCTCGGACCTGATTTCTCTCCTCGACGGCTCTCCATGGGAGATTCTCGTCAGGAAGGATCTCCTTTCAGTGCTGGAGTTTTTGCAGGCCCGATTCTCTGCAGGGTTGACCCACTACACCCTGAAGGTCTACGTGGCGGCTATAGCAGCCTACTACGCCCCTCTTGGTAGCCAGTCAGTGGTCAGACACCCCCTATTTACACGTTTCCTCCACGGTGCGCTGAGGCCTCCGGCCAGAGAAGTTTATGCTAAGTGGTGGATCAGGATGCTATTCCATAGCCTCGAGTCCTCTGATCTCTCCTTGGGGGTCAAGGCTCACTCCTCCCAGAAGTTGGCCTTCGGGGCGCGGGTCCCGCCCACTTTAGCCACTCCCAGCTCCTCTGTTCTCTCACCTTAGTTATGCTCTTCCACACTAGGCAGGGATTTGAAAGGCTGGCGGCGTGGGCATCTCGTTCCCATAGCGTTTTCGACGCAGCTCGATTTCCTGAAGGGGAACATCTACAAGTTACGTATGTAACCATGGTTCCCCGAGGGAACGAGACTCTGCGTCTCAGGGCCATACTGCGAGCGCTTGCTTCATTCCTAGAAGCTGATGCCAGTTCCACCAGATGTGCTTTTAAGCTTCCTGGTCGCTACGTCACCCCGCCCGTGACGTCTCGCCCATCCATTGGACTGATTATACATGTGGTTCAGATCGTGGTCACGCTGAAGGCATTCCCATAGCGTTTTCGACACAGCGTCTCGTTCCCTCGGGGAACCATGGTAACAAACGTAAACTGGAGACGTTTTGTTTAATTTTAATTCAGTTTTATGTGCCCAGACTTTAGATTATTTTGCATTCATGAAAGGTTTTGGATTGCCTCAAGGCCACACATGCAAATAAAGACGAGATAAATGCAGTATTATTGATTCATAAGTTTCTGTCAACAAACGATGTATCCAGTGTAATGCAGTGTTGTAAGATAGTGTTTTCAGTGGTGCTCAGAGCTGGCAGGTCTGCGGTGTTTAACTGGAGGTCAGTGTGCTTTTGTGTGAGAGTGTCGTCTGTGTGTGTGATAGTCATTTGGTCCTGAGTCCACGTCTGACGTGAGCTGCTCTGAAGCCTTGGACAGCTGCTAGGAAAAACTGACCCGCTCGGTCAAAACTCATTTTCCATGAGAGCAGAGAGATGCTGCAAGCCTGTGAAACTGCCGAGACGAGTGAGATCGCAGATCAGCCGAATCAGGAAATAAATTCTATTCATGATACATATTTAATAACTGTCACTGATGGGAGTGGAGCCAGTCTCATTCGCAGATCAGATTTTCATTCCAAAATCAAATGAAAGAAATAAGTAAATATACATTGCATAAATAAAATTAATATTTTGAGAACTGTTAAGATGCATTTTGCATTGCAACATTATTTTTATGACATTTAGGGTAGACTGAGTACATTTGAGACGTGTACAGTTGAAACACCTTAAATAACTTGCATACATAAGAACCCAGAGCCATGATTTTTGCTCCACACGTGTATTAGTGTTCTCTTTAATCGTGGAAAATTTGAAATGTGTGCGTCTTTCCACGCCAAAGATATCGGTAAAAGTTTGGTGAAAGGTGAAATTTTTTTATGATTGTTAAACTTAACATATATCATTGCAAACGTTACTCTGTGCTCTAATAAAATTTATATGAAAAAACAAACAAAAAATATATATAATATATATATAGAACGTATGAATATAAAATTATTTATATATAATTGTATATTATTAAATTAATAAAATAAATAAAATTTAAATTATGTATATAGATATTTCATATTAGTAATTAATATATTTTATATGATACATCTATTCATTTATTTAAATAAAAAAATATACATTATTTTGTTAATTAGTTTACATTAATTTTAATATTAACAACAAACCAATAAAAATATTTATAGAATATTAATACATCTCTCTCTCTCTCTCTCTCTCTATATATATACAGGAAAAGCTGCCCGATATGTATATATATGTGTGTGTGTGTGTGTGTGTGTGTGTGTGTGTATATATATATATATATATATATATATTATTGTTTTATTATTTAAACTAATATTTTATATTAACTATAATTTAGTAATCAATAATACAAAAGACAATAAAAATAATTAATATAAATTAATAAAGAAAAGAGAAATCGTGTACAGTATATATATTAATTATCAATATGCTATTTATAGTTTAATATTTATTTACTTACCTACCAATAGCCTACCGATATTTGCAATATCCTTTGAATACATTTTATGATCTCGACTGCAGTCACAGAGAAGAAAACCCCAGTGCTAAGGTCATCAAAGGCCATGTGTCCAAACAAACTATGATATTTTGATACAAATCCATCTGTCACTTGGTATTAAGGCTATAAAACAATATTTGGCCCAATGTTTGCTCCATGTGTGTCCTGCTAATGTTAAAACACACAGTGTTTGCATCTTCAGCCTGTCATAATGATTTTCACATTGTCGGGCTTTCAGTTCATGGTAACATTAATTCATTTCAAAGACATTAAGGACTCTTTATAGGGTATGCGTGTAACGTGGGTTGTGAAGCAAAACCAATTGAGCGGACAGCAGTGAGGTATAATTACACACGGGTAACCAGCTCAGTCTGCTTTAATCGCGCTGATAGTCGGAGTGATGAGTAAATGAAATTTGTTTGCTCTCTTCTCTGTCTTTCGCACATGTATAGATTGAAGATGAAGTCATTCCCTAGTGAGGGCACTCGGATGAAGGGCGCATTGTGAGCGGCAGATAGACAGTGACCCTCTGCGCTTCTCTCGTTTCTCTTTAAACGGTGTTTCTCAGGGTGGAGTCGCTTTTCCTGGAATTATCGGACAGCTTTTCCTGTTGTGCTAATTTTACTTACAGTCACTCTCTCTCTCTCTGTGTTTATTAGTCATGTCCGATTCGCCAAACGAATCATTCTTTTGAGTTGGATCTTTTCTCGAGTCAGTTCGAAAAACCACTAAATGATTCGTTTGATTCCTTTCGGACTAGTGGTGATTTCTAGAAATCTTCAATTAATCAAGTAATTGATCAGTTAATCTTAAATTGAATTGTGTGTTTGTGTGTGTGTGTGTGTGTGTGTGTATTTTTGAGTTATCTAAAAGACAGGAAAAAAACAAAAACAAAACATTAATATTATATTAACTTATGTAATATAAGGTCTTATGTAATTTAATAATATTAAATTAGCTTAATATTAAAGTATAATTTCTAATTATAATATAAGTTATAAGTTAATTAATGCTTGTTTTGCAATAGTTACATAAAATATAATGTATTTTTTTATGAATAACTGAAATCCATGAAATTGCAACAACAACAACAATAATAATAATAATTCATAAAATATAAACTAAACCTAAAAGCATAAAAATATAAAACATTAATTACTTGTTGTAATAATGTAAACAGCTGAAATACAATAAAATATACAAAAATTGTTATGCTTAATTCTTTAAGATTTTTCACAGCTCATTTTCGTTTAGTTTAAGTTGAAGTATTAAAATAACTAAAACAAATTAAAATTAACTTAAAATCTAAAACTTAATAAAAACCATTCAGACATTTAAAAATGACAAAAACAACAAAACCACTTATAAAATATGTATAAAGATCACTTAACCGGTGTCAAGATCAATTCAAAATATACAACAACTATAATAGTAAATCAGTGTAAAAGAGCACTGAAATGCTTGCATGTTTATTGGAAAGTTTTATTTTTTATTTTTATTATTATGCCAAACATTCAGATGTAAAGAAAAAATAGAAAAAGATGAACAACATTAATATACTGAAACAGTGCCAGAGGACAGTTACAGCATATAATAGACCAAAAAAATAAATAAATGGGGCGTCGCTTTATACAATAGCATACTTACTTACAATATTATGAGTTCTAATAGGCTTTTACTTGTGCAGTTACACAGGACCTTACAATACAGCTTGAAATCGTTTATAAAATGAGAAAAGTTTGGTTTGGAGCCTGACCACTTCATTTTATGAATATGAAACTTCCCCATTAAAATTAACAATATGCTTTATCATTTTCAAATCCATGATCACTGAAGTATGTTATTACATCAAATCCACTAAACTGCAGAGAAATGCAGTAGCCCCTCACTGCAGAACAAAGATCCAGGGGGATACACATCTAGGCGGTGGAGATGGGTGGGTTTTTAGGGGTGGAGATGGGTAGGTTTAGGGGTGGAGATGGGTAGGTTTAGGGGTGGAGATGGGTAGGTTTAGGGGTGGAGATGACTGGGTCTTTAGGGGTGGATATGAGTAGGTATTTAAAAAAAAAGATGATCAATAGACTCAAATGAAGTTACAATTCAAATGAAGATTACCCAATTTGGATGTAATCTCATTAGTGGGGTATATATTATGCAAAATCTTTAAATGTGTTTCTTTAACTTTATTGGGGCACAGAATTTATAAGGTAAGAGCCATGCTTTTTTCCAATTAATCTGGTCTATTAAAGAATTCTCCTCGGAGTAATTATTTCTTGTATTTTTATTACTACATTTTGGGTCATAAATACACTTGTCGTCAACGAAAAAATTCTGCTCCCTTTTTATAGTCACTTCAAACGATAGATGACATTTCATTAAGTGAACGAAAGTTAATCTAAAATGCGGCGTCGTGATGTCAAGGGTTACGCGATGACGCAAAAGAATCAACGACTCTCTCGTTCAGTGAAAGAGCCGCTCGAAAGAACCGATTCGCGGAAATGGGTCGGACTTCCCATCTGTAGTGTGTGTGTGAGTGTGTCTGTGTGCGTGTGTGCATGTTTATGTGGTTTATGAGGACACAAATTTGTATAATGACATGGGTATGACAGAGGTATTACAATATGAAGGTGGTTTATGAGGACACTGCCTATGTCCCCGTAATTCAAAAGGCTTAAAAAACATACTAAATGGTGTTTTTTTGAAAATCTAAAAATGCACAAAGTCTCCTGTGAGGGCTAAGTTTAGGTGTAGGGTTGGTGTAGGGCAATAGCACACACAGTTTGTTCAGTATAAAAACCATTACGCCTATGGAGAGTCCCCATAAACCACAAAAACCAACATGTGTGTGTGTGTGTGCGCGCGCGTTTGTGTGTGTCTCCGTGCGTCTGTGTGTGCGTGTGTGTGTGAGAGTGAGGGCAGCGCTCTGCTCCGGCAGTGTCTTTGGATGATCGTGTTATGGGTGACTGCACCATCTGTGATTCCTGCCCTGGCACAAGGGCTTTTTTCCGCGAAAAACACTCTTTCTGAATCTGTAGAGAAGTTCTGGAAATGGCTGTGAAGCGTGAAGCGACGCGGAATCCATCGGTGGGTCAAACACAGCTGTGTACTGTAATAACTGTGTGTGTGACAGCATTTACTGTACCGTACTCTCCGGAGAACATGCGATTTCACTTTAAACGCTCTCGAGTGAGAATCAAATGTGTTGTAAAGCTCTCAAAGGGTTTGGAAACCCGATATTTAAGCTTAATACTTTAAAGTTAATTCCTGTAGAAATGAGATATTTGGACCACGTTTGTTCTGTTGAACTGCGAGTTTGAACTCAGTAAATGTTTAGTCATTTTTTGCTCTGAATGGATTTGAACAGTTAAACATGAATTGATCCTGATGCATCGGATTCATACTTTAACCCGTTTCACTCATCCTCATCATTCATCACAGCTTTTGATTTATTATCTTTTAATTGGATGCATTAAAAGTAGAAATGAAGTAGATGAATGAGCTGGATTCTAGACAAAGAGGCTCAAATATAAGTGTTTTCTCTATATATATCTTCCATTTGTATTATTAAATTATATCATATAGATTTTTCTTATGGACTTTATTATTATTTTAACGTGAAATCAAGGTCATATTTTGCTGTAAGGGGAGCATAATGTGGGTTAAAGGAGGGCAAATAATGATAGACCAATATATGTGCATTGCTAAACTAGTTTTTTAATATAACCTAATACATATTTGTTTTAACTTCTTTATTGTGATTTTAAGATTCAAAAATTATTCAGAGAGGCTCAGTTTTTATTTTTCCATTTATATGATTTATTATACTATATTATTGAGTTTTCTTGAGTTTATTATTATTTTAAAATGTAAAAAAATATATATATATTTTTGTGTAATGTGAGCAGAATTTAGGTTAAATGAGGGCAGATAATGATAAACCCACATATGTTTATTAATATTAATATAATATATTTTATTTGAGCTTCCATATTGTGGTTATAACCACATAACTTCATCAAAGATTCTCAAGTATAGTGTTTGCTCTCTATGTTATTGCCATTCTTTCATTTGAATCATTTATTATATGGTAGTATTATTATTATTATTATTTCAAAATATGAAAAATGTTATATTTTTGTGTAATAGGAGCATCATTTGGGTTCAAGGAGAGCGAATAATGATAAACCAACATATGTGTATCACTAAACTAATTTATTGTGTTCAAGACTCTTCATATAGAAACGGAAGGTCATCGTTTACTGTTTCTGTGCAAATTTTTACAGATATTGTATTAACATCAAACAATTGTTCTTTTGTTTCCTGATGGCTTTGAGAAACAGTTGCTCAGTCGATGTGCCAGCAGTGATTACTGCATCTTCACACAGCTTCACTGGCTATTGTGGAGTAATGAGCTTTAGCTTCTTTTCACACATAATGAGTGGATGATGAGAACTCACCCAGTTTATCGTGATGGCCGATAGTCCGCCTGCTTACATCTGCGCTGATGGGGCTGTCAGAAACAAAGCCTTAGTGTACTAGCAGCAGATGGAATTGTAATATTAAACAATGAAAATCACAATGCAAACAAGCCCAATGCAGAACCTGGGTGGTGCTTTTATTGTTGTTTGACATTGCCGCTTTCCCATTTTTTTTGTAATCTGGAATATGTAGTCTGATTTCAAACATGTAGTACTTGTATCTGTAATTAGATTATATTACATTTTAAAATGCTTATAATAAAATCACAGTTACTGTTAATCTGAAAGGATGTTAAGATATATTTAATATTGCAGCCATGCAAACTTTGGAAAATATACACAAAAACTGCTTTTTCCCCTTTTGTGAGCTGTCACCGTTGGCATATATTTACATTTACATTTATTCATTTAGCTGACGCTTTTATCCAAAGCGACTTACAATTGCTATATATGTCAGAGGTCGCACGCCTCTGGAGCAACTAGGGGTTAAGTGTCTTGCTCAGGGACACATTGGTGTCTCACAGTGGATTCGAACCCAGGTCTCTCACACCAAAGGCATGTGTCTTATCCACTGCACCATCACCACCCCATCACCATCACCATATAATGCAACCAGGATTGCTGAAGCCAACAGATTAATCTTTGTATAAAAATAACATGATGAAGTCATTTACAAAGTCTGTAATTTGCCTCAAAATCTCAGGTGAATACTATAATTTTGCCCCCCTCAACAAAATAGTGGATTACTAGATAAATATGCATTCATGGCATCTAATTTTTTGTTTTTCAACCAAATTTTCTAAAATTTGGTTGATTAGACACAGAATGTCACTCAACTCAATTTGACTCTATAAATCACTCAAATTATGCCAAATCTGAGATCTCTGTTGTTGAGATCTCTTCTGAAACCCTAGAGGTCTTTTACTCGGGAGGAACATTGGAATTGCAGGATCATTTTTTTTAGGGGAATCGACTAAGATAAAAAGGTCTCACTTTTGGTTTTTCTTTCCTGCAGCTTATGATTATGAAATATAAATGAGTCATGAAAGCTTTGAGTGGTTGCTGAGGCAATATACACCCCCGTTCAAAAGTTTGAGGTCGGTAGTGTTTTTGAAAGAAGTCTCTTCTGCTCACCAAACCTGCATTTATGATCAAAATATTGTGAAATATTATTACAGTTTAAAATAGCTGTTTTCTCTGTGAATCTATGTTAAAATGTAATTTATTTCTGTGATTTTTCATGACTCACAGATGAATAAACAGCATTTATTTGAAATATTTTTCTTTTATACCAAAACTTTCATGTTCCATGAAGATATTTAGTAAATTTCCAACCGTAAATATATCAACTTAATTTTTGATTAGTAATATGCATTGCTAAGAACTTGATTTGGACAGTTAAGGGGGTTAAGTAAACTGAGCAAACAACTAAAATCTTTTTTTTTTTTAAATCTAGTGCCTATGTATTAATTTCAGGAATTTTTGAGCGGTAATGTAACAGCAGAGGTTGTGTTTCGCTTGTTCGCAGACGGCTAAACGGCTTCCCTGGGTTTCGCTGACGTCCCCATCGCTTCACTGAAGATGGACACACTGGAGTCGGAGTTGACTTGTCCAATCTGTCTGGAGCTTTTCGAGGATCCTCTACTGCTGCCCTGCGCCCACAGCCTGTGTTTCAACTGCGCTCATCGCATTCTGGTGTCCCACTGTCCCATGCTCGACGAGTCCAGCAAACCCTACT